>NW_027507764.1:19135945-19553445 GCF_037356315.1 Lithobates pipiens | reverse complement strand
ACAGGCTGCATGACGAGGCTGCAATGAGGACAGGCTGCATGACGAGGCTTCAATGAGGACAGGCTGCATGACAAGGCTGCAATGAGGACAGGCTGCATGACAAGGCTGCAATGAGGACAGGCTGCATGACAAGGCTGCAAATGACGCTGACGAGGCTTCAGATGGACACTGACAAGGCTGCATTGATGGGCATTTAAATGTAAGTTTTTTTTCCTTAAATTTCCCTCCTAAAAGTTTTTTCCACAAAATTCCCTTCTAAACTTGGGGTGCGTGTCATACGCCGGCGCGTGTTATACGCCGATAAATACGGTACTTTCGCAACTGTATATAGTGTGAGAGCCTATTTGCTTTGCTCTAAAAAAAAATGGTAATTTAGGTAGATCTTCACTGGATAGCTTGATTCCAGCTTGGACCAATGTATCTGCATATACCATACCTGTGGAATCTCTCCAGAACAGTGGTTGTCAACTTCTGAGCTAAAGGGGGTCTCAAACGCAGCCCCTACCAGAGGGTCGTAAGTAATGTTCAATATATTGAATGCTTGGGGGGACTGTCAGAGACTGCAGACCTAATAGAGGAAATGAGGGTCAGAGAGTGCGGGCAGGATACATTGTTGGTTGGGGATATGCGGCAAAAAACTAAAAAAAGATCCTTTAAGTGCACTGTGTACAGGTGCCGGACACAGTGCACTATGGGCAGCGTGATGTCTATGCAATCACATGATTGCAGGTGAGATGCTTCATTTGGCTGCTTTTGGGAGTCCTTGTGCCACAAAGCAATGTGCCGCAACATTCCCATATTGCCGTCATTGTCCATGTTGTTGGGTTTTCTAATGGCACCACCGTAGGACATGGGCTGTGCTTTCCTCGGCGGCATCACTTCCGGTTTAATTGTGTGGGTGTGAGCCGGAAGTGACTTGGAACGTACGGCCCGAGCAGCTCCTTCTTGCAGAATCGACTGGATTGGTAGGTTCAGAGAGTGAACTAAAATGTAATATATTGTCTTTTACTATTTACAATGGTTGCTATGTTTTCTACATGTGGTCAGTGAGGTTTATTTAGGTTTTTGGGCGGATATTTGCTAATAGTGAACACAGAGGCAGTGATAAACTGGTACACATGACAATTCTGTGAGGCTGAGCTGTATATATCCTGATCTGTGAGGCTGAGCTATATACCCTGATCTGCGAGGCTGAGCTGTATACTCTGTACTGTGATTCTGGGCCTGTATACTTTGTCCTGTGAGGCTGGGGCTGTATACTTTGTCCTGTGATGCTGAGCTGTATACTCTGTACTGTGATTCTGGAGATGTATACTCTGTCCTGTGATTCTGGGGCTGTAGACTCTGTCCTGTGATCCAGGGGCTGTATACTCTGTCTTGTGATGCTGAGTTGTATACTCCTAACACTATGGGTGGAAGCAAGTGGAACACAGGGGACTGAGTGGGTGGATTCTATAAGGGGTGGGGCTTATGAGAATTGGGATGGATCAAAAAGGAAGGGCGGGGTCTGGCGCCCCCCCCAATCTAAAATTTTACCAGCCGCTACTGGATATTACCCTAATCAATGTTCCACCTACAGATTGCTGAGGGCCACCTGGAGCCCTTGGGTCGCAGCTTGGGCACCAGGGGGACAGACATTGGTAAATAGGAAATTGGGCATACTTGCATTACATTTTTATGCAATTGATGATTTGATGCAAAACATTACATTACTTTTTCAAATTTGGCATTATATAAACTGCAAATCGATCACATTTATAAGAAAAATTGTTGGCTTTATAAATAATTTAAATTGATCAGCTTTATATGTCTATCTGAAATAAAATGTAAAACGTAATCAAAAATTTGTTTCACTTTAAGGCCGCGTACACACGGGCGGACTGTCTGACGGACTTGGTCCGTTGAAACGTGTTTCAGCGGACAATCTGCTTGTGTGTGGGCTTCAGCTGACTTTTTCAGCGGACAGTCTGGCGGACTAAGTCTTTCGGAATTTCCGTAATATTGTCCGTCCAAACTTGGTTTCAGCGGACAGTCCGCTCGTGAGTAGGCAAGTTGGACGGACTAAGTATGGCGCATGCTCAGAAAGGATTTACACGGCCGAAGGTTGCATTGCAGTGTATTGGACGTTGTATTTCTAGTCCCGTCGTACGTGCTGTACACGTCATCGTGCAAGCTTTCGGCGGACTGTTTGTTCATCGTGTGTGGTCAAGTCCGTTCATTCGAAAGTAGGACGGACTGTCTGTCGGATTGTCTGACGGACTTAGTTGGACGGACAGTCCGCCCGTGTGTACGCGGCCTAAGTCTTACAGTTTTTCCCCTTCGGCTGCAATAAAATCAAAATAATTTACCCCGATTATTCCGGCCCACCTTATGCTAAACAAAGACCATCTAAGGACATTGTCTGCATTATTTTGTAGCCACCAATGTGGTGAATTTAAAGTTCCCCCTGTCTGTTCTCAATGAGGTTTGTGTAAGTCTAAGCTGCATATTTCATTCTCAACTTCAAAATAAATTTCTTTAAATCAATTTTTTTTTTTTTTCCTTAAATTTCATCGTT
The DNA here is from genome assembly GCF_037356315.1 of Lithobates pipiens. Lineage (NCBI taxonomy): Eukaryota > Metazoa > Chordata > Amphibia > Anura > Ranidae > Lithobates > Lithobates pipiens. The sequence continues at coordinate 19,550,888 of NW_027507764.1, read as the reverse complement.
TTATATACATGTATATGAAAAATAATCAGCCATTTGGTCAGAAGGGCCGGACTCGGGGATGATCAAAGCCCGGCATACCACGGCACGACTAAAGCAAATTCCCAGACAAGAGAGGGGTTTTGGCAAAATCAAGGAATGTGGGCTCCGTGTAACAATGGAAGGAAAGGCTGTAATTAAGCGGAGTGGAAGCATAAAAGGGAAAAAAGATAATTTGGCCAAACCGCAAAAGTGTGGATTTCAGATTCGCCCTCGGTTTTGGCCAAATTGTCTTATTATGCTTTTTAGGCTGTTTTATACAACATAAGATTCTCTCGCATGGAAGCAGGAGGCTGTTTGAAATGCAGATTTCTTCTTACGGCTTAAATGGCAGTGATGGAATTAAGGTGAATGTGATACTTTTAGAGAATTACCATAATGCTGTCATTTACCATCAAATCCTGCTTTATGAGTATGCAGAGGCAGCTGAGTCCAAGCGAGCAAACATCCTATTTGAATTTAGGTTGGGTTATCCTTAAAGGATCTCGAGGTGCCCGCAAAGACAAGAAAGAAAATATATTTTTCAAAAATGAGTGATTATAAACTGGCACATGATATCACAATGATATAATAAGCTCACAGTCACCACTGGGAACAAACATATCCTGTCCTACTGTGCGTTAAAGTAAAACTCCAGTTATTTTTTTATTTTTTTTAAATCTCTACCGGGAATTGCTGGGAGAGTCACCCTTTCATCCGGAAGACACATAGTAAGTGAGGGGAAATCTCACTAACAGATGGGACATCATCTCTATTTGGGAAAGCCTTTCTTAACCAGGGTTCTGTGGAACTATAGGGTTCCTCCAGGGCTCTTAGCAGTCCCTTGAGCAACTTCTGTCTTTCAGTTGAGTGCCCACTACGAACAATGATCTTTTTAGCTATCTATAAGATGCGGATGGATTTGGGGGGGGGGCAGGGAAGCAGTGGCGGCTGGTGCTTAATTTTTTTTTTTTTGGGAGGGGGTGGCAAACAAGCCCCCCCACAACACTGGGTCCGCACTTACCCCATCCACTATCGCTTCTCCTCCTTCTTTGGCAGAAGCAGTAGGAGAGCAGGAGGGTGGACAGAGCCAGGCCGCGGACGTTCCCGACAGAAATCGCCATCTTTCTTCTCCTTGCTTCAACTCTGCCTCTGCACGTCACCGTTTTGTTTTGGCAAAACACCAGAGACTGCACACTCATTGGCTGCCGCCAGCTCCCCACCGCCTCTTCCACCTCCTTCACTCCTCTCCTCCAACCGCCACCGCACACAGCACACAAGTGGGTGGGCTCGGGGCACAGTGCCCACCCTTTTTTTAAGCCAATTAGAGCCTCAGGCTCTAATGACATGTAGGCAGCTGTGGAGAAGCTATTTGGGGAAGGCTTTCTCAACCAGGGTTCTGTGGATCTCTAGGGTTCCTCCAGGGCTGTTAGCAGTTCCTTGAGCAACTTCTGTCTTTCAGTTGAGTGCCCACTACGAACAATGATCTTTTTAGCTATCTATAAGTTGCAGGATGGATTGGGGGGGGGGGGGGCAGGGAAGCAGTGGCAGCTGGTGCTTCATTTTTTTTTGGGAGGGGGTGGCAAACAAGCCCCCCCACAACACTGGGTCTGCACTTACCCCATCCACTATCGCTTCTGCTCCTTCTCGGCAGAAGCAGTAGGAGAGCAGGAGGGTGGACAGAGCCAGGCCGTGGACGTTCCCGACAGAAATTCGCCATCTTTCTTCTCTTTGCTTCAACTCTGCCTCTGCACGTCACCGTTTTGTTTCGGCAAAACACCAGAGACTGCACACTCATTGGCTGCCGCCAGCTCCCCTCCGCCTCTTCCACCTCCTTCACTCCTCTCCTCCCCTCCAACCGCCACCGCACACAGCACACAAGTGGGTGGGCTCGGGGCACAGTGCCCACCCTTTTTTGAAGCCAATTAGAGCCTCAGGCTCTAATGACATGTAGGCAGCTGTGGAGCAGGGCAGCCTAGTTGGCAGCTAGAGGTAGTGGGTTAGCAAGTGTATATTCTTATTTTTAATGCCTATTTGATATGTTATGTGTGGATATTTTCAGAGCTGTTTGGCCTCTATATTGTCTCCAGCACCATTTTGGAGAAGCCTGTGTCCTGACAGGACAAGCAAATCTCGAGATTTGGTCGGCCATTTTTGGGTGGATACTTGATATAAGAAAGCCCAGCCACGTTTTCGTTGAGTTCACGTGTGTACACAGACAGGGAGAGTTAACCTGCTTGTCAGGGAGAGTTAGGAGAAGATATGGAGAGTGTTCCGGCCTGTAGGGGATAGCTCAGGGTTCTTACGGAGTCCTGTATCAGCAGTCCTGACTGGATGAAAGATTCCCAATTGCAGATAATAAATCCGGTGTCCTCGCTGTGAGAGAGGGACAAGTGTATCAGATGCCTATATCCATCTGCTGAAGGAAAACCGCTGTTACCGGGTAACGTGTGTGCATATCAGCCTCTACAGAAACGCATTGAATGCTTGGGTTTATACTATGCCATTCAGTGGAAAGTGACTATATTGTTGACAAATACTACTGCTTACATCAGAAGTGACTGTGCTGTGTATCTATGCCTCCATGCTTGGAATGAAACTACCGTATTTATCGGCGTATAAGACGCGTCGGCGTATAACACGCACCCCAAGTTTAGGAGGGAATTTTGTGGAAAAAACTTTTAGGAGGGAAATTTAAGGAAAAAAAACCTTACATTTAAATGCCCATCAATGCAGCCTTATCAGTGTCCATCTGAAGCCTTGTCAGCGTCATTTGCAGCCTTGTCATGCAGCCTGTCCGTCATTGCAGCCTTGTCATGCAGCCTGTCCGTCATTGCAGCCTTGTCATTGCAGCCTTGTCATTGCAGCCTTGTCATGCAGTCTTGTCATGCAGTCTTGTCCGTAGCCTTAGTGATGTCCGCTTATTTTTTTTAAAATGCCGCCGAGAAAGTCCAAGAGCAGCCGAAAGCCGCCAAGAACTTCCGGGCGCCGCCGAGATACACAGGACATCTCGGCGGCGCCCGGAAGTTCTTGGCGGCTTTCGGCTGCTCTCGGACCTTCTCGGCGGCTTTCGGCCGCCTCGGACCTTCTCGGCGGTTTTCGGCCGCCTCGGCCCTTCTCGGCGGCTTTCGGCCGCTCTCGGACCTTCCCCGTCCAATTCGGGTCCAAACGGGTTCAATTCACCTCTACAGAGCGGCAGATGTAAACAGACTTTTGTCCATTTACTCCCGCCTGCCTCCAATTCCGGTCCTAAAAATCTGATAAAAAATAGAAGGGAGTTCGCCCTCTTCCTTCTGGGTGGATCGGATCAGAGGGCCTATAGAGTAACTGTGACCTGTCATCCGCCCGCCCCGCTCGTTGTAGCCCACGACTGGTTACGAAGTTGCTTAAGTGGCCCTCACTCTTAGCTCCTGTACACACGGTCGGAGATTTTGACAACCAAATCCGTCGGATTTTGTCCGTCGGATCTTGTCCGAAACTGTTGCATACACACGGTCGGACTAGGTTGTCGAAAAATCTGATCTTTCAGAACGTGATGACGTAATTTTGTTACGATGGGACTAGATTCAGGCTAGTAGCCAATAGCTTTGATGTAGGAATTTGATCTGAGCATGCGTGGCACTTTGTCCTATCAAAATTCTCTACACATGATCGGAGTATGTCTGATCGAACTAGTTGGTCGGAAAATATTTCCAACAAGTTGGAAAATTGGGTCCGACGGAAACATTCCGATGCATACCACACACAGTCGAATTATCCGACAACACGGTCCGATAGGACACATTCCGACGGATTCTCCGATCGTGTGTACAAGGCTTTAAAAAGGTTGGGCACCCCTGATGTAGAGGGTTAGAAAATACTGGGCATTTTTTTTTTAATATAGGAGAAGGGACTGAAAAGTACAAAAGAAAAAAGAACTTGACGTTCTCGTTTAATTCTCCCATTCTCCAAACCAAGACAGAACTACAGTTCATAGTGCTACTAGGATCTGGTAGTCTTTATCAAACCCTAACATAGAATAATGCCCCGTACACACGAGAGGGATTAAGTCTGACAGACCTCCAAAGGAGTTCCGCCGGAGTTCCGACGGAGTTCTGGCGGACTTTTCGACCGAACGGACTTGACCACACACCATCACACCAAACTCCGACGGAGTCGAACGTGATGACGTACGACTGGATTCGACGTAGGAAGTTCATAGACAGTAGCCAATAGCTGCCCTAGCGTCGGTTTTAGTCCGTCGGAGTAGCACACACACGAGCGAATTTTTCGAAGGGGACCGGGTCCGGCGGAGTTCCGTCGGGAAAATTTGAAGCATGCTTCATTTCTAAAGTCCGTCAGACTTTAGCGAAGCTAAAGTCCGTTGCAGCCCACACACGATCGGATAGTCTGACGGACTCAGTCCGTCGGAGTTTGGATGTCGAAAAGTCCGCTCGTGTGTACGGGGCATAAGTCTTCCATTGCATCCTATCATTGTTCTACTATCATCCACTGCGCAAGCCCCGAGGAAGGGGTAGCCTTTCCCTTGAAACAAGTTGGATGTATTTGATGCTCTTAACCAAAGGCATTTCAAAAAGACCTCCAAGTGATATGAACTTTTAAACTAGATGCTCCTTAATACCTACCATGAAGAGAACCAACGTCACTGGACTAAGGAGGAAGCTGTGACAGTGTTGGAGCATGTAGAAGGTTAGAAAATACTGGGCAATTTTATTAATATAGAAGAAGGGACTGAAAAGTACAAAAGAAAAAAGAACTTTCTAGTGCTAGTTAAGTTCACCCATTCGCCAAACCAAGACAGAACTACCCAATAACAGTTCATAGGGCTGCTAGGATCTGAGAGTCTTTATCAAATCCTAACATAGGTCTTCAGTTGCATCCTATCATTGTTCTAATATCATCCACTGCTCAAGCCCTGAGGAAGGGGAAGCCTTCACCTTGAGACGAGTTGGATGTACTTGATATTCTTAACCAAAAACATTTAAATAAGACCTACAAGTGATATGAATTTTTGTAGTAGGCGCTCCTCAAAACTCACCCGGAAGAGAACCAACCGCACTGGACTGAGAAGGAAGCCGAGACAGAACCGGAGCATGGACTTTGGTCAATTTTTTTAATACAGAAGACTAAAAAGTCCAAAAAAAAAGAACTCGAAGTTCTACTTTAATTCACTGTTCTTCAATCCAAGACAGTAGTTTATTCATTTTCATTAACTAAACATCCGCCCTCTTCCATTCTCACTTTCTAGCCATGTTTATCGAAGAATATTCTCAAACTCGTTTTGTACTCCACTCCCAGTATTTACAAATGAATTAGAAACACTTCTGTGGTTCTTGGCTTGGCGTCCTCCTCCTTATTACTTTTTTGCGTTGTATTAATTGTTCAATTTGTCGAGAAGTGATTTACTGTTTGGCTTCTCTACACTCCTCGAACGTTTCTTACTGCTCCACCGGAAAGCCTGAAGTTTAACACATGGCGCAAAAAAAAAAAAAAAAAGAAAAAGTCAGATGGGACTTTATGTAATTCTCGTTCGCTGATTTCACAAAGCGACAAACCTTCTTCATAAAACACGCTGGTATTTCTGTTTGCCCCCCCCCCCCCCCAAAAAAAAGGTGTTTCTGCGTTCCTCATATCTGCAATACGACACTTACTGTTCTGGGTTTCGGTTTATGGGAAAAAGTTGACTAGTATTATTGAAATACTGAAGCTGTAAAAAACGCTAACAAACAAACTACTCAGTATTAAATGGGGGTTTGGGGGGCAATTGCTGGACGCGGCTTTGTTTAGTTTGAGATTGTTTTAAAAGTAATTAGAATCTTTAGAATATCACACCGCAGAGTTTTTGTTTTAAGTGAAACTCACTTCACAGGAAGAAAGAAAAATATGCTTCCACTTGTGAAGTTGCAAGGATTCTGACCAAATGTACAGTATTGGATGCTTCTATTTACTAGACTTGTGCCTTGCAGGTACAGGTTAGGCCGGCCTTTTCCAACCTTTTAAACATGGAGGGACCCTTTAACCACTTGAAGGTTTTACCCCCTTCAAGAGCATTTTTTTGCTATTCAGCACTGCGCTACTTTAAGGCTGCATTCACACCTGATCGTAGCGTCTTTGAGCGATTTTCCTGTGTTTTTTTCAGTTGAACGAGAAGACCGGGACAACACTAGTAAAAGAGCTATAAGAAGATAGAGGAGGCCAGCAGAAGAACCAAAGAGCGGGACAAAACCCCCGAAGTCGGAAGAAGACCCCCCAGATGGCGGCGACGACGAAGGAGAAAACTGGGCTCCTCCGCTAGTAAAAGAGTGGTAAAAGAGCAGAAGATAGCGGCGAGAAGACCCCCGAAGTCAGAAGAAGATCCCCCCGGAGCTGACTAATAAACTACTTTAAAAACCTGTGTTGTGGGGGGGCGTGGTCTGACTGAGCATGGAGTAGGACCTGCACACCCAGGGCTCCGTTTATTAATCCTGGTTTGCAGTGATCCTCCACTCCTTTAATCCTTCCACCCGTGTGGGCTACCTGCCTGGGGACCCCCTGTATACCCTACCGGTTTTTCGGCCTCCCGGCGACCCGGTCGGAGCGGCGCCGACCCGCACGGAGGCCGCATTTAGGCGAGACCGCGGCTTCGGTCTACCCACGGAGGTCCGCGGCCATCTTGGTACACCCAGGCTCCGGACCAGCGCTGGGCCTTGTGCATGCCGTCCTCCCAGCCGGCCTGCCTACTATACTGTACAGCCATACGGCTGCCTGCACAGAGGGGTGAGTCTCCTGCACTACTGTGACTGGGCAGGTCTTGGGCTCTGGCCTGTGCCTGGAGGTCCGCGGCCATTTTGGTACACCCCATCCTTCAGCCTTCACTGGGCCTTGTGTCTGCTGTCTTCTCCCTTCTCTGCCTGTAATACCCTGCCTGGCTGTACCTGTCACACATAAGCTCCATACTATGTCCCCTCCGGGGAGCCGTAAATCTGCCGCAGCAAAGCTCGCACAGTACCGTCGGAATGAGGGAGAGGAGGCTGAGGAGGATGGTGTCGCTGAGAGGGCAGGAGGAGAGCATGGGCAGGGAGACACGGATAAACTACTAGAAGCGATCACACTCTGCAGGACATCCCTCACCGCCCAGATCGAGGAAGTTAAAACGGACATATCTCTAATTAGACAAGATTTTCAGAAAATCCGTGAACGGGTCACGGAGACGGAAACCCGCATCGGTGCGGTGGAAGATATCCTCCCGCCAATACAGGCTAGATCTGAACGAATGCAGGGACAGATTAACCAGTTGCTCGCCAAGCAGGACAACATGGAAAATCGCCTGAGGAGGTGTAATCTCCGCTTCGTTGGTCTCCCGGAGGGAGCGGAAGGTAAAGACCCGACATCATTCCTTGAACAACTGCTGATAACCACATACGGTCGAGAGGCCTTCTCCCCCGTGCTGGTGGTGGAAAGAGCTCATAGGATGCCAGCTAAGCCTCCTCCTCAAGGGGCTCCCCCCCGTACCTTTATTGCAAATTTTTTAAATTACAAAGATCGGGATGCTGCGTTGCGGCTGGCGAGAGAGAGGGGCAACATCCCGGTGGGAAACGTCAAAGTGGCAATATTTCCTGACTTCTCGGCCGAGATACAGAGACGTCGACAGGGCTTTCTGGAAGCCAAACGAAGACTGCGCGACCGCCACCTGAAGTATTCCATGCTTTTTCCTGCACGCCTAAGGGTGGAACATGATGGCCGCGTATCATTCTTCGAGGATTCTCGCGAGGTCATCTCCTGGCTGGAGCGCAGGTCTGCACAGGGCAGGGGCGACTGACTGCACATCAGGTGAGCCGTATGGCATGCCGATACTGTTCCATATCTCCATCACCACTTGGCCTGACTTAATCACACTTGCAACATAGTCACCCTGACTTGCGCCCCACATTGGCAGGTTCACGTTGTTGTGCTTTGCTGGGCCGGGGAGACAGGTGGACCTCGGTTTTTCTACTGACCCTACTGCCAAGACCGCTGATATATAATCCTTCCTACGAAATACAGAGCACTGGATTTCTAAAACATCCTCATGTGATTTCGGATATTTTGAGTGGACTTACTATATCTCACTACCCCCCTCCGCGGGGGTTCTATATCTTTTTTTATTTTTTATTTTTTATATACTCCTGAACTTATTTGCCACACGGGGCTGCAGAGGTGTGTTGGTCCTACAAGCCTCATGCATAGTGCAGAGAATTTTTGCCCCACTAACCACTGGGAATTATAACTATGCAAATGAACAGAGCGACTGGGTCTCACTGCCTCTTCTCTACACTAACATGTGGGGGCGCGCAATTAGGCCCCATTTTCATTCATCTTTGTGGTGGTTGGCTCGGAACCACTACTTGTCCCAGTGGCTAAAACTGTTCATTATCTTCTCCTTACATGCGAAGTTATGTTGTTTCCCAGATGGAAGTTTAAAGTTGTTAAGGGATCATGCCTGCACAAGTTGGGGTGGGTGTAAGGCGGGGAGGGGGGAGGGGGTTGTTCAACAGTTATTTTTGCAATTTGTACATGTGCATACAGTGTCTCCGGAACCAAATATGGGAAAATGTATATCTGTTGCAGAGGTGCCGCATACAGTGTTTGATGTACTCCAGTTCTTCTATATATTATATTTTTCGCTAGACCTCAGTTTGTGTGTCCTACTGAGGCAAGGTTACGCACCCTACGCAGCACCATGGCAACTATAAAATTTCTCACGTGGAATGTGAGAGGCCTGCGCGAGAAAATTAAGCGCTCGGCCGCCCTGGCATTCCTCAAAAAACAATGTGCTGACGTAGTGGTGCTGGTCGAGACACATGTTGAGGGCAGACTCCAAATGGCTCTTTGCCGCCCCTGGGTTGGGTGGGCGTACCACTACACCTATACGTCTCATGCTAGGGGTGTCTCATTATTGATAGCCAAATCGGTACATTTTGAGCTCTGTGAACTCCTAACTGATCCCCACGGTCGGTATGTATTTCTTCATGCTAAGCTCTACGGTGAACCGTTCCTTCTCATGGCTTTCTACATACCTCCTCCCTTTAGTGTAACAGTGCTCCTAGATGGCTTTACCTTCATGTCCCGTAACCCCACGATACCAGCGATCTGGTTAGGCGACTTTAACACAACACTATGTCCGGCCTTGGATAGACTACAGACATCGCAGACAACAGTAGCCAGTGCTGCTGCGACTAAATTCTCTAAACTCATCTCCACCTTTCACCTTGTAGACACATGGAGGCACAACTTCCCGTACACTCGAGCCTATTCCTGTTTCTCTCCTACTCACAACTCTATGTCCCGCATAGATTTCATTCTTGTTTCCCACACCCTAGCTCCACGGATCCTTGAAACAGCGTTTTGCCCCAGGTTACTATCCGACCACAGTCCATACTGGACCACCCTTAGCATCCCTATTGATAAACCACCAAGGCCGTGGCGATTGAACCCGTTCTGGCTCTCACTGCTTCCAGAGGATGATGGGCTCATCACCCAATGGAAGCAATACTTCTTGGAAAATGACCACACAGCATCTGTTGCTGCAATATGGGATTCATTTAAAATGTACGCCCGTACTACCCTGATCTCACACATAAACAAAATCAAATCAGATTCCGCTGGAGTGTTCGACAGGGCAATAGCGGAGCTTGTCTCCACTGAACGGGAATACGCAGCCAATCCCACCCCAGCGACAGCGGCCCAGCTTAAACTGCAGACTAGAGTGGTGACTCAACTCCAGTATACGAAAGCTCGTCAAAAGCTCTTCTTTACTAAGCAGAAACTCTTTGAATATGGTAAAAAGGCAGGCAAGCTCCTTGCTTACCTAGTGCATAGCGAAGACAGGCCCCCAGTTGTCATTACCCTACATGGCCCGGGGGGGAGTCAGATCACGGACCCATGCAGTGTTACCTCTCAATTCAGAGAGTTTTTTGCGGATCTCTATAAAACAACAGTGACAGACCTGACAGACGTACGGACCACTTTCCTTCACAGCATTACCTTCCCCCAGTTGACGAAAGAACAAAAAGATTCACTTGAGGCACCCCTTACCACGGAAGAAATAGACGCCGCGATCTCCAGCTTTGCTAGATCCAAATCCCCTGGATCTGATGGACTCCCTGTTGAATTTTACTCCCAATTTAGAGAATTACTAACTCCCAAACTGCTTGCACTATTCAATCACCTATTTGATACCTTCACCCTGCCCCCCTCCATGCGGGAAGCGACAATAGTCCTCATCCCCAAACCGGGGAAGGACCCGGGTTACCCCGAATCCTATCGTCCTATTTCTCTACTGCAAGTAGATATAAAAATACTAGCTAAAGTACTGTCCCTTCGATTGAACCAAGTCATTCTGTCCCTCATACATGCAGATCAAGCAGGCTTTATGCCAGGCCGCAACACATCCTTTAATCTACGCAAACTGTATATTAACCTCCAGGCTACGCACGCAGAAGTTGGGTCAAGGGTGGTGGTGACACTGGACACGGCAAAGGCGTTCGACTCGGTGGAATGGAGTTATCTCTGGAGCTGCTTGGAGGGCTATGGCTTTGGACCACGTTTTATTAAGTGGGTTCAACTGCTGTATCAGGCGCCCACGGCCCGGGTGGTAGCTAATGGCTGGCCGTCTCGAATGTTTGGCCTCGGCAGAGGCACGAGACAAGGCTGCCCTCTTTCACCACTGTTATACGCCCTGGCTGCGGAACCCTTGGCCATATCCATCCGAGCTAACCCAGAGATCAGGGGACTGAGCCATGGCACCCTGACAGAAAAGATCAGCATGTATGCTGATGACACACTGCTATACCTGGCCCCTCTCTGCAGGCGGCTCTTGAGACAATCGAGAGGTTTGGGACCTTTTCTGGGTTAAAAATTAATTGGGGGAAGTCCCAAATTCTTCCACTTGACAGCTTCCCACCGACTGAGTTTCAGGACAGTCTGCCATTACGACGAGTCAGTGTCATTAAGTATCTGGGGGTGTGTGTCTCCAGATTGCCGGCGGACTATACACATTTAAATTTAAGCCCTCTAATTTCCCACATTCAGTCCAAACTGCGGGCCTGGGCCCAACTGCCACTGGGGATTTGGGGTCGGATAAATCTTATTAAAATGGTCCTTTTACCTAAGATACTCTATATCCTCTGGCACTCCCCGGTGTACTTACCCCTGAAGCATTTTAAGTCCCTTGAGGCCCTGCTCAAACCCTTTGTGTGGGGAAACAACAGACACAAATTAGCTTGGCAGGCGCTTAAAAGCCCCATGGACCTAGGGGGCACTGCCCTTCCCGATTTTAATCTCTATTATATCGCATCACAGTTATCCCAACTGTATCATATTGACAAGACGGACAGGGAGCGGTTTCTCCAACTGCTCTGCCCGAGATGGGCTCGACGTACTGGAGACTCAATTTACGCATTGGCGATGGGCTCTAGCGGTGCGGGTCAGGGGGACAACAGACAGACCTTGCTATACCATTACAGACGCATTTGGGACTTAGCTTCCGCCAAGCTAGGGATACCACTCTACAATGATTATACTCCATTGTGGTACAATAAAACTTTGTCGGAATTTCTAAGACTTCCCGATACGGACCTTTGGTTTACATATGGTATTCTCTATATGCACCAATTGTTTGTCGACTGAACCTTTAAAACTTTTGCCACGCTTAGCGCAGAATTTTCACTTCCCAGATCCATGCTCTTTCGGTTTCTACAGATGAGACATGCGGCTCGGGCTCAGTTTTTGGAATCCGCACCACAGTCTGCCCCTAATGCACTTATGGCCATAATCAAGAGCTCTGATCCCCGTAAATTAACCTCGTCCTTCTATGACATGCTTACTACCCCAGTCTCCACCAAATTGGCATACAAACTCAAACCTCGCTGGGAAAGGGTGATAGGCCCTCTGGAGGATGCGGAATGGGAGGAGGCTTTGGAATCCTGTAAGACTGTCTCACCCAAACTTAGTGACAGACTGACTCAAATTTATATTATCCACCAGGCATATCTCACCCCCCTGCGGGTTGCCAGATATAGAAACTCTCAATCTACCCTCTGTCAGATGTGTGGGAAGGAGGTGGGTACATTCTTTCATTTAATATGGTCGTGTCCCAAAATACAAGGCCTCTGGGCGCAAGTTGTCACCTTTCTACATGATCACATGGGCTCTCCGGTCACATTGGACCCAAAACAATGCCTACTTGGGGTGCTTCCAGAAACCACAGAGAAATACACGAAGGCATTCTTGCATGAGACGCTGTTCTCAGTGCGCAAAGTTATTGCCCGAAATTGGATGCGTCCCATACCCCCTGGGCTGGTGGAGTGGAAGGTGGAGGTCAATAATAATTTACTATATAAAAAGGTTCTGTATATTAACAGAGAATGCCCGACCAAGTATGACAAAATATGGGATCGTTGGTTACGAGACCCCGACACCTGCATGTAAGGTACCTTGAATATATGTTTCCAGATGAGTAGTTTGCCCCTCACTGGGAGTATAGCCAGAGGTCAGGCGGACCCATATGGCTGGCACTGGTTATCATCCTATACCTACTCTTGTCCTCTTTTACATACGATGTTACTTGAGACTCTGGTTTTGGAATTTCTGTGCTTTACTCACTGTACGCCCTTCTGCTATCAGTGACACGTAGGATATATGGAATAATATGTATACGCTTCTTGCCTGTTCTTTATTATATATATGGGTATGTATGTATGTGTATATAAAGTTAGTTAGCATAGGGAGGGGGAGGGGGGTGGAAGAAGTAAGGGGATAAAAAAAGAATAAATAATTATAAAATAAATAAAAAGACATTTGAGAGATGTACTTATAAGCTGTTGTACCTTACCTCGCAATTGTACTTATTGTACTCTTGGTGCCTGTAAAAAAATTTTGTTTGTTATACCTTAATAAAAACTTTTTGTTTAAAAAAAAAAAAAAACCTGTGTTGTGTGTTTTTTATTTACTTTTGTCAGCCAGGTGAATGGGTAGGGGTACATCATACCCCATACTCACTCACATAGGGTGGGGGGGCCGATATCTGGGGGCCTCCTTATTAAAGGGGCTCCCGCATTCCGATAAGCCCCCCGCCCGCAGACCCCGACAACCAACGGCCAGGGTTGTCGGGAAGAGGCCCTTGTCCTCATCAACATGGGGACAAGGTGCTTTGGGGTGGGGGGGCCGCAGGGCCCCCCTTCCCCAAAGCACCCACACCCCATGTTGAGGGCATGCAGCCTGGTACGGCTCAGGAGGGGAGTGCTCGCTCATCCCCACCCCCTTTCCTGACCGGATGGGCTGCGTGGTCAGATAAGGGTCTGGTATGGACTTTGGGGGGACCCCCACACCGTTTTTTCGGTGTAGGGGTTCCCCTTAAAATCCATACCAGGCGACGGGGCTAGCAAGGTGTCAATCTCGCTGATGGAGGCGTGGCGACATTGACTTCCTTCGCTAGTCCCGTCTACCTGGAGTCACGTTCAAAATTAATGGACTTTTCTCCGTGTAGTTTCAAGTCCGTTCATTTGAAAAGACCGGCGGACCTCCATCAAAAGTCCGGCGGATTGTCCGACGGACCTAGTCTGCTGGAAAAGTCCAACCGTGTGTGGGCAAGTCCGCTCGTTTGGAAAGTCTGGCGGACCTCCTCTGCAAAAGTCCGCCGGATAGTCTGATCGTGTGTATGCGGCATAAGTGGTAATTGTGCGGTCATGCAACACTGTACCCAAATTACATTTATATCATTTTTTTTCACACGAATAGAGCTTTCTTTTGGTGTCATTTGATCACCACTGGGTTTTTTTGTTTTTTATTATATAAATAAAAAAATACCCCAAAATAACAATTTTTTTTTAGTTTCTGTTATAAAATTTTGCTAACAAATAATATTTCTTCAAAAATTAAGGCCAAAATGTAGTCTGCTACATTTCTTTGGTAAAAATATTGACACTGTACTACTCTGGAAAGGTTGATCAAGATTTTTTATTTTTATTTTTTTACACTATTATTGCTTATAACCGTGATGATCACTGTCATAAGCAATAGTTTTAACTGTTATGCATGACTTTCATTCGAGGCAGTTTGCTTACTATTGTGATCGGTGATTGGCTACCGCTAATCACATGGAACAGGGTGCCAGGTACCATGTAATAGCTGTGAGCCAACAGTAAGCAACCTGTCATGAGTGGAAGCCATCCATCACAGTCTGCTTACATTGTAGGCATGTGCTTGCTGTGATTGGTTATGAACGGCAATCACATGATACCCTGGCCGCTCACAGTGAGCCGGGGACTGAGCACCGTGATCTGCTGTGTCCGGTGGAATGCAGTGCGCTGAGGTCTACAAGTGGGCATGTGCACTGCAATGTACCAGTACATCTTGGTGCCGGCAGCTGCCACCCGCTTGCAGTAAAAGTACTAAGGGTAGGCGCAAAGTGGTTAAATAACTTTCTGGTCTCAGGGCACCTCTACTAATAATTACTATATCTAAAACTCGGGACATTAGTAATGGTCATTGAGAAGAATGCCCCTTACGTTGGAGATCAGTGTGAAGAATATCCCTTACATTGGTGATCAGTGAGAAGAATGTTCCTTACATTGGTGATCAGTGAGAAGAATGTTCCTTACATTGGTGATCAGTGAGAAGAATGTTCCTTACATTGGTGATCAGTGAGAAGAATGTTCCTTACATTGGTGATCAGTGAGAAGAATGTTCCTTACATTGGTGGTCAATGGGAAGGAGGAGGAGGACACACCCAAGGAGCTCTCTGAGAACCGCACCTTTTTTCAAGCCTGGGCCTTGCCTGCTAGCTTGGCCCAGGAATAATGCCTGATCCTGGGGGAGGCCCTGAGATGGATCCCCCTGATGACACGGGGCCCAGTGAGGAGGAGGTGGAGGATCTGTCTGTGGGTCCGGGCCCTGGTATGGATGCCAGCGTTTTCAGCCTTAAGGTTGTTAATCGCTTTAGGGCGATTGGGAGAGCGGAGGAGAATTTTAAAGTTTTGAGAGTGGAGCTTAAAAACTTCAAAGCCAAATACTTCCAGGCCTGGAGTAAGAATCGCACCGCCATGAAGCCTGAGCTACAGGAATTAGAGGAAAAAGTAAAGCAGCAAACTTTATTGTTGGGAAAACTAAAAGAAAAAAGTGGAGCGTTTAAAGAAAAGTTTGAAAACGAGAGAAGGTTTGTCAGCCAGTCCTCAGCATGTTCAGTGGATCAGCCTCAGCATATGGATGACCCGGGTCCATCTGCCTCTGCTCCTCTCCCCCCATGTAAGGCCTTGGAGTCGCCGGCGGCAACCAGCCAGGGGGTTGAGAGTGAGAATGGCACCCTGACCTTCATCCAGCGGATGGAATCCCCCCTGAGAGGAGACAAGCTTGTAATGTCTGATAATCCATCAGAGGTCCCGGAGGATGTTCGGAAAAATCAGCCAGGGAATGAGGATGAACCTGCACCAAATCCCCTGAACATGGATGTTGCTGCACCCGCATGTGCTGAGACCTGTAGTTCCACTACCACATTTGCTGCATGTGTTTCACACACTGTGTCTGACACCTGCAATGTGATTGCTTCACCTGAGCCTCTCTGTGTTCCAGCAGAGCTGATTGATGCTGATGGGGGAGGGGATCAGAATACTGCACCATGTGCAGTGGAAGCCATGGATGTGTCAGTCCAGCCTGCACTGTCCACTGCAGAAAGCCCTGTCCTGATGGAAGAGAACAGGCCAGATGAAGATTCCACCAGCACAGCAGTGGGAACTGACACTGCTGGGAAGACTGCAGGACATGTGAATATACCAGCAAGTATTAACAATGACAGTCATGATAAAACAATGAATGTGGTGGGTGGTGGTGATGGTGGAGGGGTTAATACTGCTGGGAAAAACAAAAATGACATTTCTCTCTCTGCTCAGAGGAAAGACTCATCGATTGTACAGACCAAATCTGTACAATCGATATCTACTAAAGATGTCTCAGACAGTTCAAAACACACAAATATCTCTTCTGCTGGGAGGAATATGGGGAGTTATGCGTCTGTTGTGGGGAGTCGCACCAAGGAGGGTGGGGGGAATGCTGTAAATATTGGTGGTCACAATATAGGGGGGTTTGGTGGTGGGATTGGTGGTGGGTATAGGAGGAGGAATGTGGTTCAGTTCAAGTGGGAGGGGGAGGGGACCCCACCAGTGAGGGGGAGGGTGGCTGAGTTGATTTTGGAAATGGGGTTTAAAGCTGTGGATATTTTTGCTTTGATTTGCCCAGTGGGAAGTTATGAATTTGATTTATCTTTTGTAAAACCTGAGGGGTTGGACTTATTTTGGGAGCGACATAGGAGGTGCCAGGGCCTTCCGCAGTGGAGTGGTTTGGTGCCAAAGGTTATTTCCAGGCAGCCCCTGATAAAATCGGTGACCATCCTGGTGCGCAACGAATCCATACCAGAGGCTGATTTGATAGTATGGCTACGCCGATATGGTGAGGTCCTCACTCCACTGCGGAAGGTCCTGGATGAACATGGGATATGGACAGGGGCCTGGACGGTGTCACTAAAACTGGGGGTGCTGGGCAATGTAGTCCAACATCTGCCCTGCTCAGCTTTCCTGGGAAGAGATCGGCTGACTATTTTCTACCAGGGACAGCCCAAAGTCTGCAATAAATGTGGTGAAAAGGGCCATTTTGCCTCTACCTGCACCCATAAAAAGTGTTCGCTATGCCAGGGTCTGGACCATTTGGCAAAGGATTGTACCCAAATTCGATGCAATCTGTGCCAAAAGCTTGGCCATCCTTACAGTAAGTGTCCAGAGGCTTTACATAACCTGCCAGGATTGGAGGCTGAGCTGCAGAGGCTGGATAAGGAGGATGAGGCCGCTGTAACTGTTGTTGTCCCTCCTGTGTCAGTTCCATCTGTTTCAGGTTCTGTTTCCCCTGGTAATGTTGTCCCTGAGTCTGTCCCTCCTGTGTCTGTTCCATCTGTTTCAGGTTCTGTTCCCCCTGGTAATGTTGTCCCTGAGTCTGTCCCTCCTGTGTCAGTTCCATCTGTTGCTTCAGATTCTGTTCCCTCTAGTGATGTGGTCCCTAAGTCTGTCCCCCATGTGGTGGTCCCTATTCCTGCTGTACGTAGGTCCTCCAGACTAGCGGAAGCTGCTGGGGGGGCAGGTTTAGCGGATCTTCCTTCTCAGCCTCCAGTCCCTGTCCCTCGGCAGCGCAAACGTGGTCAGGGGAATGTGGGGGTGCTGGATGGGGGTGGGGCTGATGGAAGGGTGTCCATATCCCATGTCTCACCCTCTGTTGGGGGGGATTCGGATGATGAGGGGTGGGAGACGTTTAGGAGAAAGAAAAAGAAGAAGAGGAAGACAAATAAGGTAGTAATTTCTTCCTCAGAGTCGGACCCAGGAGGGGTTCCTCCTGGTAACCCTTTTTCAGTTTTGTCAGGTGATGGGATGTCTGATTTATCTTTTTCTTTATCATCCATGGATGAGGGGGAGTCACATAGTTTGAAGAGAGCTGTTTCTGGTGATGAGAGTGGGGCAAAGGTTAAGAAACGACTACCCCAATCATCCTGATGGCAGTTCCCACTCCGATAAAGGTGGCGACCATTAATGTCGCCAGCATGAAATCTGCAAGAGCTCGTGATATTGCCTTATTTTTGCTCAGCGAGTTTGATGCCGAGATTTTATTTTTGCAAGAGACCTGGCTCAATACTTTGGCCGATGTCCATCTAGCAAAAAGGGAGTGGAGATGCGGTCCCTCCTTTTGGTCTCTTGTGGCTGAGCCCTGCAGCGGAGTTGCGGTCCTTTTTAAAACCGATATGGTAACGTGCCGGCGGGTAATTGAGGTAGAGATTGGGAGATGCATGGTCTTGGACGTCTCTGTTAGGGGGCAGGACTTGCGTCTGATCAATATCTATGGACCGCAGTCAAGATGGGGCAGGAAATGCCTCCTCACAGAGATCAAGCCCTTCCTTTTTACGTCCCAGCAGGTTGTCTTTGGAGGTGATTTTAACACCATAATTAGGCCTGAAGACAGGAGAGGCTCCATAGACAGGCTGGCGTACGATAGCGTTTTTCTTAGAGATATGGTGAGACAAGCAGGCCTGGTAGATGTGCATATTAAGCACTGCCCTGGCAGCACGGGATTCACATTTCAGAGAGGGAATAGTCAGAGTAGGATAGATAGGTTTTTTTTAAAGGAGAACTCTGCTTTCTCGGCTCCTGAGTTGAGGGCGGTGGAGTTCTCTGACCACTGTATGCTGTCTGTGACTCTGAATGCCTCGGACACTCCACCCAGGGGAAGGGGTACCTGGAAACTGAATTCGGCTCTCCTGGAAGATGTAGAGGTAAGACAATCCTTTGAGGATTTTTTCCAGGCACAGGTTTCTATTCTGGACTTTTGCAGCACTAAGTCAGAGTGGTGGGAGCTTGTGAAACAAAGGCGATTGGACTTTTCAAGGCCATAAGTAAGAAGAAGCAGTTTGGTATGTACATTGCCTACCAGCATTTGCGGAGGAAGCTTGATCGTCTTGTATCGTATAGAGGAGATCCAGGGGAGATCTCTGAGGTGAAGTTTCTTCTTAGAAAGTGTCAATACGACCGGCATGCCTCCTTGGTTCTGGAGAGGGATTATGGAAAATATCACTCGCCTGATCCTTACCAGAACTGTAAGCAAGGCATAGCAGTTAAGACGGTCATAGGCCTGAGGGATAGTACGGGTTCCCTGGTGAAGTCCAGATCAGGGATCCTGGAGATCTTCAGATCATATTATGCAGACCTTCTGGGAAGAAAGGACCTTTGTCGGGACAAGATGGAAAGCTTTCTGGATTCTACTCCAGGATTGGGAAATGGTACATTGCCTTTGATGGATTTGACAGAACCAATTTCAGTGGATGAGGTAGTCCATGCTATAGAGAAGCTGGCTACCAAAAAATCGCCTGGGCCAGATGGGTTGACAGCTGAATTCTACAAGTGTTTTAAGTCCATTCTGGCTCCCTTTTTAGCGGAGGTTTATAACAGCTGTCTAGAAGAGGGTTCGCTCCCTCCCTCCATGAGGCAATCCGCTGTGATTCTTCTGTCAAAAGGTAAAGACCCCTCAATGATTGAGAACTGGCGCCCCATCAGTCTTCTCAATGTTGATAGAAAGATCTTGGCGAAGATTCTTTTTTGGCGCTTGTCGTCAGTGGCAGGCGATTTGTTGTCCAGTCATCAGCATTGCTCGGTCCAAGGTAGAAGTACCTTTTCAGCGGTTTTAGCTGTCCGGGAGGCTTTGGAGCGATGCAGGGCTGCTGGATGGAGAAAGTACTTGCTGGCATTGGATCAGGCGAAGGCTTTTGATAGAGTCAATCACGAGTACCTGTATTTGCTACTTGGTAGATACGGCCTGCAGGGGAGGTTTATAGATTGGCTGAAGACATTATATAAAGGGGCTGAGAGCTTCCCACTGGTTAATGGATGGGTTGGACGGCCTTTTGAGGTTGGCTCTGGTGTGCGCCAGGGATGTCCTCTGAGCCCCCTGTTATATGTATTCGCAATCGACCCCTTCATAAGAAGGCTAGAGAGTGGATCTTTGTGCGGGGTGCCTTTGGGCATTGCTGGTGTGCCACCTTTGAAGGTCGTGGCCTATGCTGATGATGTGTCTGTTATTGTCTCTGGAACGGAGGAGGCGCAGGAGGTGGTCTCTATGATAGAGCAGTACACGGAGGCTTCTGGTTCTAAAGTCAACCATGAAAAGAGTGAAGTTTTCTGGATGGGTGAGGAAGGTGAAAGCTTCGAACTTCCGGATGCCTTCCCAGAGCCCCAGCAGGAAATTAAAGTGTTGGGCATCAAATTTGGTCCTGGTGACTATGGTCATCGAAATTGGGAAAGCAGGTTGGTGTGTGCCAATGCCAAAGTAGCAAGTTGGAAGAAATGGAAGCTTTCATTGAGGGAGAGGGTTGACTTGATCAAAACGTACCTGGTCCCAATTTTTTTATATGTCAGCTTCGTCTGTATCTTGCCAGTATCTCTCTATGCAAGGGTGTACAGCTGCTTTTTCCAACTGTTATGGGGAAGTAGGCTGAACCTGATCAAACGCAATGTAACTTACCTGTCTAGGCGGGAGGGTGGCCTAGGAATGGTCAACCCAATAGTTTTCTTTTCTCTGCTGTTTTTAAAGTACAATCTTGGTAACATGCTAGCAGAGAACCCGCCGGGATGGGTGGGTATTTTTCAATCTTGTTTTAGGCCTTTTCTGCGATCCTGGGAAGATGGCGGGCCAGTGAAAAGTCTGAGAGTCCGACATGGCAAGCTCCCGGCTTATGTTGCCCCGTGTCTGAAAATACTTCGGCAGTGGCAGGTGACAGTGGAGGATATCAAGTCCCTCCCCAGGAAGCTTCTGGAGAAGAGGATTTTGGGCTCTGCTTTCAGTGTGTCACTGGCCTTAAGGGATTGCCCAGGCTCTGTAATGAGGGAAGGGTTGCGTTTAATCAATTTAGAAAGAATCCCCTTGAAGTTTAGGGATCAAGCCTGGCTCGCCTTCCATGGAAGGCTCTATGTGAGAGGGAACTTGAAGCATCGCCCTGTGGATGATCGGGATTGTCCTAGAGCAGAGTGTGTTGGTAAAGTGGAGTCTATGGACCACTTTTTTCTCCAGTGTCCCTTTAACATAGAGGTGTATAAAAAGGTGGGGAGGGCTCTAGGCATCCCCTTTTTCTATCGCATGAGTTATGCGGAGTGGGTGTATGGGGCATTTCCGACTCACTGGGATTTTGATTTGGATACACTGTTTTTAGTTAGTATAGTTGTCCGTTACTTCACATGGAATGCACGGTGCCAGATTACCCTGCGGAAGAAAGTCCTCTCTGTTGAGGTGGTGGTGCACGATATTCTGGGTGAGGTTGGGAAAATTCGGGGTCTTGAGAAGGGCAGGGAGCCTCGGGCAGTCTGGATAAGGGCGTGGAGGAATATCAGACCTGCCTTTGGTGAACTGCCCATCTCTGGGTGAGGAGCTCTTTTCTTTTTCTGGTTCTTTCACTCCCTTAGCTTTTGTTGGTTAATATCTTCTTTTTGAAGAAGGGCTGCATGCATAATAGGTGCGGGATTGTTTCTTAACCTCACAAGTTTGATGTCTGGTGTAATGGTGTGAGTCGTAATAGGATTTATGTTATTGCTGTAAAGTATTTTCTTTTTTTGGTTTGAGAGCAGTTTTGCTATATTTATTTTAATTTATGTAAATATGTATATATTTATGTATATTTATATATTGTGATTTTATGCTTAATGATTGCAAGACTTTTAATAAAGAAAAATTGGGAAGAATGTCCCTTACATTACTGATCAGCGGGAAGAATACTCATTACATTGGTGGTCAGTGGGAAGAATGTCTCTTACATTGGTGATCAGTGAGAAGAATGTTCCTTACATTGGTGATCAGTGAGAAGAATTCTCCTTACATTGGTGGTCAGTGGGAAGAATGTCCCTTACATTGGTGATCAGTGAGAAGAATGTTCCTTACATTGGTGATCAGTGAGAAGAATGTTCCTTACATACGTGATCAGTGGGAAGAATGTTCCTTACATTGGTGATCAGTGGGAAGAATGTTCCTTACATTGGTGATCAGTGAGAAGAATGTTCCTTACATTGGTGATCAGTGGGAAGAATGTTCCTTACATTGGTGATCAGTGAGAAGAATGTTCCTTACATTGGTGATCAGTGAGAAGAATGCTCCTTACATTGGTGATCAGTGAGAAGAATGTTCCTTACATTGGTGATCAGTGAGAAGAATGTTCCTTACATTGGTGGTCAGTGGGAAGAATGTCCCTTACATTGGTGATCAGTGAGAAGAATGTTCCTTACATTGGTGATCAGTGAGAAGAATGTTCCTTACATTGGTGATCAGTGGGACGAATGTTCCTTACATTGGTGATCAGTGAGAAGAATGTTCCTTACATTGGTGATCAGTGAGAAGAATGTTCCTTACATACGTGATCAGTGGGAAGAATGTTCCTTACATTGGTGATCAGTGGGACGAATGTTCCTTACATTGGTGACCAGTGAGAAGAATGTTCCTTACATTGGTGGTCAGTGAGAAGAATGCTCCTTACATTGGTGATCAGTGGGAAGAATGTTCCTTACATTGGTGATCAGTGGGAAGAATGTTCCTTACATTGGTGATCAGTGAGAAGAATGTTCCTTACATACGTGATCAGTGGGAAGAATGTTCCTTACATTGGTGATCAGTGAGAAGAATGTTCCTTACATTGGTGATCAGTGGGAAGAATGTTCCTTACATTGGTGATCAGTGAGAAGAATGTTCCTTACATACGTGATCAGTGGGAAGAATGTTCCTTACATTGGTGATCAGTGGGAAGAATGTTCCTTACATTGGTGATCAGTGGGAAGAATGTTCCTTACATTGGTGATCAGTGAGAAGAATGTTCCTTACATTGGTGGTCAGTGGGAAGAATGTCTCTTACATTGGTGATCAGTGAGAAGAATGTTCCTTACATTGGTGATCAGTGAGAAGAATGCTCCTTACATTGGTGATCAGTGAGAAGAATGTTCCTTACATTGGTGATCAGTGAGAAGAATGTTCCTTACATTGGTGGTCAGTGGGAAGAATGTCCCTTACATTGGTGATCAGTGAGAAGAATGTTCCTTACATTGGTGATCAGTGAGAAGAATGTTCCTTACATACGTGATCAGTGGGAAGAATGTTCCTTACATTGGTGATCAGTGGGAAGAATGTTCCTTACATTGGTGATCAGTGAGAAGAATGTTCCTTACATTGGTGATCAGTGAGAAGAATGCTCCTTACATTGGTGATCAGTGAGAAGAATGTTCCTTACATTGGTGATCAGTGAGAAGAATGTTCCTTACATTGGTGGTCAGTGGGAAGAATGTCCCTTACATTGGTGATCAGTGAGAAGAATGTTCCTTACATTGGTGATCAGTGAGAAGAATGTTCCTTACATTGGTGATCAGTGGGACGAATGTTCCTTACATTGGTGATCAGTGAGAAGAATGTTCCTTACATTGGTGATCAGTGAGAAGAATGTTCCTTACATACGTGATCAGTGGGAAGAATGTTCCTTACATTGGTGATCAGTGGGACGAATGTTCCTTACATTGGTGACCAGTGAGAAGAATGTTCCTTACATTGGTGGTCAGTGAGAAGAATGCTCCTTACATTGGTGATCAGTGGGAAGAATGTTCCTTACATTGGTGATCAGTGGGAAGAATGTTCCTTACATTGGTGATCAGTGAGAAGAATGTTCCTTACATACGTGATCAGTGGGAAGAATGTTCCTTACATTGGTGATCAGTGAGAAGAATGTTCCTTACATTGGTGATCAGTGGGAAGAATGTTCCTTACATTGGTGATCAGTGAGAAGAATGTTCCTTACATACGTGATCAGTGGGAAGAATGTTCCTTACATTGGTGATCAGTGAGAAGAATGTTCCTTACATTGGTGATCAGTGGGAAGAATGTTCCTTACATTGGTGATCAGTGGGAAGAATGCTCCTTACATTGGTGATCAGTGAGAAGAATGTTCCTTACATTGGTGATCAGTGAGAAGAATGTTCCTTACATTGGTGATCAGTGAGAAGAATGTTCCTTACATTGGTGACCAGTGAGAAGAATGTTCCTTACATTGGTGACCATTGAGAAGAATGTTCCTTACATTGGTGACCAGTGAGAAGAATGATCCTTACATTGGTGATCAGTGGGAAGAATGTTCCTTACATTGGTGATCAGTGAGAAGAATGCTCCTTACATTGGTGGTCAGTGAGAAGAATGCTCCTTACATTGGTGATCAGTGAGAAGAATGTCCCTTACATTGGTGATCAGTGAGAAGAATGTTCCTTACATTGGTGATCAGTGGGAAGAATGTTCCTTACATTGGTGATCAGTGGGAAGAATGTTCCTTACATTGGTGATCAGTGAGAAGAATGCTCCTTACATTGGTGGTCAGTGAGAAGAATGCTCCTTACATTGGTGATCAGTGGGAAGAATGCTCCTTACATTGGTGGTCAGTGAGAAGAATGCTCCTTACATTGGTGATCAGTGAGAAGAATGTTCCTTACATTGGTGATCAGTGGGAAGAATGTTCCTTACATTGGTGATCAGTGGGAAGAATGTTCCTTACATTGGTGATCAGTGGGAAGAATGCTCCTTACATTGGTGGTCAGTGAGAAGAATGTTACTTATATTTAAGGTGATTGGGAAAGATTCTCCTTACAGATCCCTAAAAAAGATAATTGGAGTCAGTGTGGTTACTTAAATGAGAGGCAACAATTGCCCATCACTCAAGGAACCCCTATCAACTTCTGATGACACTTTCCATAAACAATAATATTAAAGTGTCCACGAAAAAACTTATTTTTTTGTCAGTGTTGGAAGAAAAGGGAAAGGATTAGAACTCCTGTCAGGTTTTTACTGCTATCTGGAGCTCTATTACTGAGGTTTCTCCTCACTTCCTGTCCTGCTGACAGCCCTTTCACCAGACAGGAAGTGAAGGAAAATCTGGAACATCTGCCAAGCATTCTAAGCTTCCTCTACTCTACTTAAGGAAAACATTTTTATTTCTCTACGTGTTGCTTTTGGAGTGTTCCCCTCATTTCTTGTTTGGCAAAAGGTTGCCAGCCTTATAGGAAGAGGAAATATCTTGAATGGAGCCCTGGATAGCAGTAAAAAACAGATGGGGCCCATTGTATCCAAAAACAAGAAAAATGTTGGGGCTGGACATACATTTGCTATATAATTAATGTGCAAAGTGGGGAAAGACACTGCAAAGGTTTTAGGCTAGTGTGAAGAAATGCTGTAAATGAAAAATGATTTCAGAAATAGAAGTGTTAATAATTTTTCCTGGACCTCCCCATGTCAGCCTACTATGGGTCAGCTCCGTTCCCTCTGACCCCTCCAGGACCACCTTTTTTCTAGCCCATAAAGGGCGGCTGTCTGCCCACACCAGTGTTCTTTTTTCGTCCTCACTC
This sequence comes from Lithobates pipiens, assembly GCF_037356315.1. NCBI lineage: Eukaryota > Metazoa > Chordata > Amphibia > Anura > Ranidae > Lithobates > Lithobates pipiens. The sequence continues at coordinate 19,525,923 of NW_027507764.1, read as the reverse complement.
CGGACACCTTTTAAAGTTTATTTATTTTTATTTTTATTTATTTATTATTATTATTTTATTTTTTCTCCATCCACCATCCATCCTGTTTGGGTTCAGCCTCTCCTGTATCAGAAGACCACCCCCCATAGAGGCAGTACATCTCCTGAGGAGTGTGGGTTCCCTTGGTGCTGGGATAAAAAGGTGCAGTATAAATGACTGTGTATTACTGGCAAAGGTCACTGGCAGTATAAATGACTGTATATACGTTCGTTAGGCAGGTGCTGGCACTCTCTCCTGCCATGTTTTGGTGTGTTCAGGCAGTGGTTTGGCTCGCTGGGACTTGTAGTTCACCACCTCCACATGTATTCCTTTTAGGAAGCTCAGTTGGGCAGGTGAGGTCAGAGGTAGCTTCCTCTTGGATTGCCTAGCGAACACCAGAATGCTCTCTGCTGATTTGCAGCAGGCTCTGTCCTCTAGGGCTAATCTCAGCCTCCAGCTGGTCAATCTGCTACTTTGCTCTGGTAAGCCTGGTTTCCAGGACTCTCATTTCTTACTGCTGTGTTACTTGTCTGTCAGAGTGTTTTTATTATCCTGTGCCTTTATCCCCTTCCCGCCGAGCGTACGCAGATGTGCGTACTCGGCTTCCGGGGGGTATACCGGGATGATGCCCGCACCTGCAGGCATGATCCCGGTACCGTTTTTTCCAGCGGGCGATTGGCTTTCCAGCCATAACAACCGATGCGGCTAAAAGCCGCTCGGCTGTTATGCCGGAGGAGCGGGAGGGGACGTCCCCCCCTCCCGCCGCTGTTACCGGTGCTCCCGCTCGATCGGGAGCACCGATTCGCGATCCGATGCCTCCGGCTGCTGGGGAGGAACTGGAATGGCTTCGTTCCAGTCTCCTCATAGTAAACACGGAAGCGACGTCATGACGTCGCTTCCGGTTTACTCGGCTGCCAATGGCGCCGGTTTTAAAAAGATATACGGTATTCAGAATCGCCGTTTTCGGCGATCTAAATACATTGAAGTGTAAAGGAGGGTGGGGGGTCTTTTAGACCCCTGATCCTTCCATAAAGAGTACCTGTCACCACCTATTACTGTCACAAGGGATGTTTACATTACTTGTGACAGCAATAAAAGTGATCAAATTTATTTTAATTTTTTTAAAAACAATTTATTCATTTTCAAATAAAATAAAAAAAATTATTTATTTTTTTAAAGCGCCCGCCGTCCCCGCGAGCTTGCGAAGCAAAGAAAATGCATACGGAAGTCGCGCCCGCATATGTAAACGGTGTTCAAATCACACATGTGAGGTATCGCCGCGATCGGCAGAGCGAGAGCAATAATTCTAGCACTAGACCTCCTCTGTAACGCTAACCTGGTAACCGTAAAAAAAAATTAAAGCGTCGCCTATTGAGATTTTTAGGTACCGTACTTTGTCGTCAATCCACGAGTGCGTGCAATTATAAAGTGTGACATCTTTGGTATCTATTTACTCGGCGTAACATTATCTTTCACATTACGCAAAAAAATTGGGCTAATTTTACTGTTTCATTTTTTTTTAATTCATGAAAATGTCCCTTTTCCCAAAAAGTTGCGTTTAAAACACCGCTGCGCAAATACCGTGTGACATAAAATATTGCAACAATCGCTGTTTTATTCTCTAGAGTCTCTGCTATATATATAATGTTTGGGGGTTCCAAGTAATTTTCTAGCAAAAAATATGGATTTTAACTTGTAAACACCAAATGCCAAAAATAGGCTTAGTCATGAAAGGGTTAAAGATCTGGGGAGTTTTACCTGCCTGCCTAGCTGCCTTAGCACTGAAGATTCAGATGGAGAACTTTATTTTATTTATTTGTTTGTTTATTTAGAAGAGAGCACATCCTCTGTTTTACAGAGAGAAGGGCCCAGTGTGAGCTAAACGCCCGCAAAGAGGTTCCTAGTCAGCATTCCAAACCTCAAAAAAAGGCTAGACATGACAAGTCGCAGAGTCGCATGCAGTTGGATAGATGCCTGTTGTCACAGCATTCCAGATCTCCCTCGCCCTTACCTCACTTTAGTCGCTCGGACCTGAGCCAGGAGAGGTCAAGACATCAGAAAGCCTCTAGAAAGAGGAAATCTGGGCGCAGACAGAGAAGATCCTCTTCTTCAGATAGGTCTTCATCGCTGGCCCAGGCACAATAAGGATCCTGTTGGGCCTGCTCAGTTGAGGTCATCAGAGGAAAGCGGGTGTGCATCTTGCTTCAAGGAGGCGGCTCAGGACAATGCTGCGAATGCACGCCAGGTTAAATCGGAATCGCATACGCTGATTCCCCCTTTGGTGAAGGCCTCAAAGAAACAGCAGAGATACTACCCGTATTTAAATCTTTACCTTCCTTCCCATTCATTTCTGAAATTAAAGTGACTGGGTGGGGCCTGAGAAGCTCAATGTGCATAATAGAGTATCGAAGCTGTAACCCTTGGCACACTATGCCTAAGGTGGATGCTTCATACCTGGATTCGCCTGCCACATTCCGCTTCCGCTGGAGGATTCGGTCTCCTTTAGGGATCCTATGGATCGCAGAATAAACGCAGACCCAAATAGGTTGTATAGTTTGGCCGAAACAGCCTGCAGGCTGGCGGTAGTGCTCACTTCTGTGGCAGCAGCACTTGGGTTGGCTTCGCACCTGTGCGTTTTTGGTGCTTTTTGCGGTTTTGCGCTACCGTTCATTTACCATGGTTTCCTATGGGGCATGTTCGGTGGTGCGGATCTGCGGAATGCAGGGAGAGTGCATGAGTCTGAATCCAGCCTTAGGCTGTGGGTAGCAGAGCTGGTGGATGGATGTTCAGATGAAAGTCTAGGAAGTGGCAGTTCTTCTCTTTTGCAGTTTTCAGGACTGCTGTAGAGTTTGTGGCTGAAGTGGCTGTTGACCAGGTCAGGGAGCCTGCTCAAGAGATGACCGCGATTGATGAGGCGATTCAGTTCGTGTTGTGCGCTATACAAATTATTCATTCATTCATTCATTCATTCCATCACAGCAAAGATAATGGCTCATTCCATCACAGCCGCAGAGCCTTATGGTTGAAGCATTGGTCAGCCGACAAGGCTTCCAAGCCCAGTCTATGTTCGATTCCATTCAACGGGAAGATACTCTTCAGGAAGACTTAGAATCAGCAATTCAGTGGCTTTCTGGCGGCAGATCTAGCCTAATCCTGCAGAAGAGAAAAAGACAACAGCAGCCTTTTCGGTTCAACAAGAGATCCAAAGTACGGTCCAGCAAGACCAGTACTTACAGACAGTTTTTCATGGAAGGGAGCCGGTTCAACCTTCTAGAAACCTTCCAAGCCCAGGGCTAATGAAGCTTCTAAGGCTTCAAATAAGTCCTGAAGGTGTCTCCACTTAACCCTCTCAAGTAGGAGCAAGACTAGCCTAATTCGGGGGGGTTTGGGTAGTCAAATTACAGGATGCCTGTATTGAATTATTGTCTCGAGTTCAGAACAAGGCCCCATCAGACCTTGTTCATAGAAACTGGGCTTCCTACAGATGTTTGAAAGAATATATAGGGGAGCTGTTGGCAGCAAGAGCCATCCTTCCGATTCCAAGGCACGAATTCGGTCAAAGAGTATGTTCCCCTCTGTTTTTGGTCTCAAAGGCTTCAGGGGGTTTTGGACCAGTTTTTTGGCCTCAAAGTCCTGGATTCTTTCATGAAGGTTCCACCTTTCAAAATGGAGTCAGGAGAAATGATCATTTCCGTTGGGGACTTAGGAGACTGGATGGTTTCCATCGATTTGGCGGATGCGTATCTTCTTGTTTCCATAGACGCATCTCAGCATCGCTTTCTCAGGTTTTCCGTGGAAGGCTCTCATTTTCACTTTTAATGTCTCCCATTCAGTCTCTGCACGGCTCTGAGAATGTTCTCAAAGCTACTGTCTGCTGTCGTCGCGACTTTCAAGGTCAAGGGAGTGCAAATATTCCATTATCTAGTTGACATGCTACTTCTGGGTCCATCAAATGAGCTCCTTCTTCTTCATGTGAATTTCACCTGCAAACACTAGCTTGTTTCGCTTGGTTGTCCAACAATCAGAAGAGCCAGATGCATCCGACCCAAATGTTGGAGTATTTAGGAGTACAATTCAACACGGATCAGGGTGGTGTTTCTCTTCCTCAGAGGAAGGTCCGGGAGATCCAGTCTTAGTCAAAAGCAGTGATGGCAAGGTCTTCGGTGATGGTGAAGGAATGCATGCAGTATCTGGGGGTTCTATCAGCCACAGTTCCAGTAGTCCCATGGGTCAGGTGGTGCAGAAGGAGGTTTCAATGCAACTTTCTTCTTCAGTGGGATTGTCACTCCTTCTACCAGAAATTCTATCTGCCAATTCAGATAATCTGGTCCCTGGTTTGGTGGTCAGTAGCTTGCAATCTTTCCCACGGAGTTCCGTTGAAGGCCTCAGAACCAATAGTGGTGATGACCAATGCCAGTCTGGCAGGCTGCAGGGCACACTGCCTGGGACAGCAGGTTTAAGGCCAATGGAACTTTTGTGAATTTCCTAGGATTGTATGTTGTCAGACGCACTCTCTTAGCGTTCCAACCTATGTTGCAAGGTCGAGCTGTCTAGATTCTTGGGCAACAATTACGGTGGCTTATGTGTCTCAAGGGGGCACAAGAAGTCGCCCTCTCCTTCAGGTGACATGTCAATCTTCCTATGCGCAGAGAAGAATCTCGGCTCTTACATCATCTTATCTCCCAGGGCCTGGGAATGGTTTTAACAGATCACTTGAATCGAGGCTTTGAGGATCACAATGAATGGGGCCTTAATTGATAGATCTTATGGCATTGGAGGAGAATTGTCAACTGCCTTGCTTCTTCTCCCGGACCTGGCATCCACAGGCGTTGGGTCAGAGTGCTCTGTCCAGGTTTTGGAACTTCCCTTTGGTTTACAGTATGTGTTCCTGCTGCTTCCATTGGCTCTCAAAATCCTGCTGAAGATTCAGAGAGAAGGATCACAGCAATAGTAGTCTTACCTTACTGGCTCAGGGAGCCGTGGTTTCCTCTGGCTTGGAGGATAAAGTTGGGCTCACCAATCCCACTGCCTCCTTGTCAAAATCTCCTTCTGCGGAGAGGGGTCTGACACCCGAACTGCAGGAGGATGAAGTTAATAACTTGAAAGTGAGAGGGAGGCTTTAACTGGCTTGGGTCTCTCAGGTGGTGTAGTGGAGACATTATTACAGGCTCGTAAGAGGTCCACAAATGTAACCTATCACCAGATCTGGAATACTACAGAAAGGGGTTGGGACCTTGGATCTCCTTCAGTGTCTAACATTTTGGAGTTTCTGCAGAGTGATCTCTAAGGGTTAGCTTATAATTCCCTGAAGGGTCAAATCCCCACTATGTCATGTGCAAGATATTCTCTACATCTGTTGGTGATCTGATTTTTAGGGGCAGCCATAGAAATCAGACCTCCATTGAAATCGTTTTTTCAAAAAGAGGACTTAACACTAGTCTTGGGAACATCGCTGGTTCCTCCATTTGATCCCGCTTTCTCTTGTTCATTATTTCTTTTAACAGATTTTTGTTTTTTACTAGCTGTTGCCTCGGCCAGAAGGGTCTCCGAGTTGTGCGCCTTCTCATCTAAAGAACCATATTGTTTGGTGCTCCCAGACATGATAGTCCTTAGGCCGATTCCAAGCTTACTACCTAAGGTTGCCATATGATTTCATATGAACTGGGAAGCCATTCTCCCAGCCTTTCCAACCGGATACAGCTGATGAGTGGAGTAGGTTAGACCTGGGCTCTGCGGTTTCAGCCTACCTGAAATGGTCTAAAAGCAGATCAGCTGTAGTTTGTTTTGTTTTTGGATTTTTTTTTCCCCCCCAATGGGGCCTAAAAGGGTATGCAAGCAACATCCAGAGTTTTTTCTTCCAGATTTGTCAAAGACCATGCATATTGCATACAAAACTCTGTACCTTCCTCCTCCTTCAGAGATCAAAGCACATTCGATGAAGGGTATGGCAGCATCCTGGGCAGCATACGCAAAGGTCGCCCCTGAGGTAGTTTGCAGAGCAGCAAACTGGAGCGCGCCTAACACCTTTTGTTAGGCATTACAGGCTTAATTGGCTTGCCCGCCTGAGGAGACATTTGGCTCTATGGTTATTATGGCGGCTGTCGCCCATTTAAAATTTAAAATGCATTAAGGGTTTGGCTTATTTTTTGTCTTCCCTCCCTTTTTAGAAAGCTTGCTACATCCCATAGTAGTCTGACCTGGGGAGGTCCAGAAATAAGGAAAATTGTTGCCCATACTTACCGTCATTTTCCTTTCCTGGATCCTCCCCATGTCAGCCGGAGGATTCCCACCCAGTTTATCCATCGCGAGGCGAGTATTTTTTGAACACTGGTGTGGGCAGACAGGTGGTCCTGGAGGGGTCAGAGGGGGCGAAGCTGACCCATAGTAGGCTGACATGGGGAGGATCCAGGAAAGGAAAATTACGGTAAGTATGGGCAACAATTTTCCTTAATTTTTATCAGTTAACAAAATGGAAAGTAAATGAAGAGAAGAGAAATCCAAATCAGTATTTGGTGTGACCGCTCTTTGCCATCAATTCTTCTAGGTAGACTTATGCCACGTACACACAACCGGACTTTGACGGACTAGGTCCGGCGGTCTTCCCGACGGACTTTCGGTGGAGTTCCAATGGACTTTCCGAACGAACGGACTTGGCCAAACACAATCACACCAAAGTCTGACGGATTCAAACGTGATGACGTACAACCGGACTAGAATAAGGAAGTTCATAGCCAGTAGCTGCCCTAGCGCCGTTTTTTGTCAGACGAACGAATTTCTAGATAGGAACTGAGTCTGGCGGAAAAATTTGAAACGTGTTCTATATCTAAAGTCCATCATATTTTTGAACAGCAACGGTCCGATGGAGCCCACACACGATCGAATTATCCGACGAACCTTTTGCTGACGAAAAGTCAGTTCGTGTGTACACAACATAACACACCGTTTGTGAAGGAACTCGGCAGGTAGGTTGTTCCAAAGATCTTGGAGAACTAACCACGGATCTTCTGTGGATGTCAGCGGCCTCAAATCCATGACGGTAAGACCAGGGCTCTGTGGGGGCCAAACCATCACTTCCAGGAGGTTCTTCTTTACACTGAAAATCGTTCCATACTTCCATACCGCAGAACATCATATGACCTCCTGAGCTTTCAGTGCGATATCTGAATGATGGATGCAGCTGCAGGCATCATTCAGATATCATTTTTTTTTCAGCCGGTGATTCCCTTCACCGTAAAAAAGAACAATCATAGTGGCTGTTCAGCCACTTGATCGTTCTTATAGGCAGCAGAAGCGGACAACCCCCCCTTCCGCCACCCTCCGGTGCTTCTACCGGCTCACTGTGCGATCGGCGGGCCGGAGAAGGAATCAGCAGGCGCTGAAAGTTAGTCATAGAGAAAATCGAGGGCCAAATGGTCCCCGGCAGTCTTTATGACGTTATGACATCACGCCTGGGTTGGCGGTAGTAAAAAAAGGCGGGGACTCGGCTGGGAAGCCTGAGACCATTTTTTTTTTTTTTTTTCTTATAGACCCCACATCTCTCCATAAAGAGGACCTGTCATGCGCTATCCCTATTACAAGGGATGTTTAAATTTCTTGTAATAGGAATAAAAGGGAAAGTGTAAAAATTAAAAAATGTAAACATAAAAATTAAAATTTAAGTGCCACCGTCCCCACATGCTCACAAACGGAAGTAAACACATACAATCGCATATGTGAGGTATCCCCGCAAACATTAGAGCGAGAGAAATAATTCTAGCACTAGACCTCCTCTGTAACTCTAAACATATAACCTGTAAAAAAAAAAAAAAAATGTATGGAGTTTTTTTTTTTCTTCTTTTATTCATGAAATACCATGTGACATAAGGTTGCAATGACCGCCATTTGATTCCCAAGGGTCTCTGCTAAAAAAAAAATATATATATATATATATAAAATGTGTGTGTGTGTATGTATATGTTTGGGAGTTCTGAGTAATTTTCTAGCAAAAAAATATGATTTTTACATATAGGAGATGAGTGCTGGAATTCACACGGTATGGAAGAGGCTAATAGACATTCAGTTTGTCTCGTTCCAAATTGAAATTTCGGACACATTTTTCTTATTCTGAGATTTGGATGTATCCGAATTTTCAAATTACAATAGTAATGAATTTAAACGAGTCTGAAATAATGAATCTAAATAGCAGTTTTCCAATCGAATTTGAATAGTTTTTGGTTCTAATTCTAATCTTTTTCAAATCGAATTTGAATTTCCGAAGAGAATAAAACAGAATATAAAATAAAAGAATAGAGTAAAACAGAACAAAATTGAATAGAAAATAAAAGAACAGAATAAAAAATAAAGGAATATAATAGAATAAAAAATACAAAAAAGGAAAAAACACATATATGACAGTTTGGGCTGCGCACCCCAAGATACATAAAAATGTTATGGGAAGGTTCCCACAGGGGGGTTTTAATGCAGAAAAATGGGTCAATCATAGTATGAAAAATAATATACTAATATAATATCTAAAATAGAATAAAACATAGACCAGAATAGAATAAAATAGAATATAACCATTGTCTGAAAAACTAATTTCGAAATGAATGAATTTGAATAGAAAAGAATAGAAAAGAAAAGAATAAAACATACAATAGAAAATAATAGAATAGAAAGAATTTAACAATATAACCATTTTCTGAAATCTGAATAGAATAAATTTGAATAGAAAAGAATAGAATATATTAGAAAAGAATCGAATAGAAAAAAACATTGAATAGAATGATATAGAAAGAATATAACCATCTTTCAAAAATTGAATTTCAAATAGAATAATATCCATTTAGAATGGAATTCTATTCAAATGCAATTCGAATGGAATTCAAACAGAATTTAATTCAAATTCTTTATGTCCATTGACACGCAGAGCGTGGATCAACCCCTCCCCCTCCCCCCCCCCCCCCCCTTCACTGGCTGTGATTGAAAGCAGGTAGAGACAATGCCTCCCACTGCTGCCTCTCTGTCCAATGAGGTGAGAGAGAGCCAAGTAAGCTTGAGATCACTCTTAGGAAAGTATAAGTAAGGGCTGGGGCGGGGGCTGCAAAAGGTTCTTTACCTTAATGCATAGAATAAGGGATGCAGCTACAGGGGTCACAGGGGTCACAATTGCAACCCGGCTCTGTGGGCCCCCCGTACACTTCCGGACATCTGTGCTCTCTTCCGCCCAATGCTTTCTCTGGGCTCCTGTGCTTTTTCCCACCCGTGCTTTCTCTGGGCTTCTGTTCTCTCTCCTGCCCCCGTGCTTTCTCCAGGCTCCCGTGCTCTTTCCCAGCCCCCTGCAGCGCTGCCGTGTTACCCCCACCAATCTCTCATCCACTGCTGTGGGAGAGAAGCATGTAGAGGAACCAATTCCCTCCATCTTCCTCCTGCAGCCACTGAATGCCTGCTTCTCCTCTTGTCCATCCCACCGGCATTCAGAGACTGCAGGGGGAAGTTGGAGGGGATCGGTTTCTCTACATGCTGTTGACCCCGCTGCCCCTCCTATCTAGTTTCCTTCTGCTGCTCCCAGACCCACTCCAGGCATCAATGCTTTCTCCGGGCTCCTGTGCTCTCTCCCGTCCCGTATTTTTTCTAATCTCCTGTGCTCTCTCCCACCCCTGTGCTCTATCTCGCCCCTGTGCTTTCTTTGGGCTCTTGTGCTCTCTCACGCCCCTGTGCTTTCTCTGGGCTCCTGTGCTCTCTCACGCCCCTGTGCTTTCTCTGGGCTCCTGTGCTCTCTCCCGTCCCGTATTTTTTCTAATCTCCTGTGCTCTCTCCCACCCCTGTGCTCTATCTCGCCCCTGTGCTTTCTCTGGGCTCTTGTGCTCTCTCACGCCCCTGTGCTTTCTCTGGGCTCCTGTGCTCTCTCACGCCCCTGTGCTTTCTCTGGGCTCCTGTGCTCTCTCACGCCCGTCCTTTCTCTGGGCTCTTGTGCTCTCTCACGCCCCTGTGCGTTCTCTGGGCTCCTGTGCTCTCTCACGCCCTGTCCTTTTTCTGGGCTCTTGTGCTTTCTCTCGCCCCTGCGATTTCTCTGAGCTCCTGTGCTCGCTCTCGCCCCTGTGCTTCCTCTGGGCTCCTGTGCTCTCTCTCGCCCCTGTTCTTTCTTTGGGCTCCTGGGCTCTCTCCCACCCCTGTGCTTTCTCTGGGCCCCTGTGCTCTCTCCCGCCCCTGTGTTTTCTCCGGGCTTCTGTGCTTTCTCCCGCCTCTGTGCTTTCTCTGGGCTTCTGTGCTCTCTCCCGCCCTGTACTTTCTCTAGGCTCCTGGTCTCTCTCCCGGCTACTGTGCTCTCTCTAGGCTCCTGGGCTCTCTCCCACCACTGTGCTTTCTCTGGGCTCCTGTGCTCTGTACCATCCTGTGCTTTCTCTGGGTTCCTGTGTGCTCTGCCGGCCTGTGCTTTCTCCGGGCTCCTGTGCTCTCTCCTGCTTCCATGCTTTCTCTGGGCTCCTGTGCTCTCTCCCACCCTGTGCTTTCTCTGGGCCCCTGTGCTCTCTCCCGCCCTTGTGCTTTCTCTGGGCTCCTGTGCTCTCTCCCGCCCCTGTGCTTTCTCTGGGCCCCTGTGCTCTCTCCCACCCCTGTGCTTTCTCTGGGCTCCTGTGCTCTCTCCCGCCCCTGTGCTTTCTCTGGGCTCCTGTGCTCTCTTCCGCCCCTGTGTAAATGTGTAATTTACCCCTTCCTTTTCTGCATGAATAGAATCAGTGTTCCGTACTGATCACTGTCCCTGTTCATTAATAACTGAGGCATAGTAAACTGTTTACTATGCTTTCAAGTATTAATGGGCAGGAAGCTCTGTACAGAGCTTTTCCTGTCCATTCATTCTGTGCAGCTGAGGCTACAAAGATGGAGATTGAGGGCCGTGTCTCAAAGGTGAAACTTTAGAGGTCTGTTTAGACCCTAGATACTTCATCAAATCCCCCAAACAACAACCCCCCCCCCCCCCAACAGGGCACCAAAAAAATAAAATTATGGAAAAAAATAAAATAAAATGGGGGAAAAAAAAACAACTACTGGCATCAATTGCAGAACTACCAGGGTCACAAAGGTCGCACTTGCGACCGGTCCCTGCCATTCCACCACCCGGCTCAGAGGGAAGAGCCCCAGCTGAGGGTCAGGGAGGCCCTGAGGACTCTAGTTACGCCTCTGCATAGAATGCATCACGGCAAACAACCTTCTGCCCTTAGAAACACTTTAACGTCCATACATCATATAAGCAAACCCATTGTCAAATACTTTCTGCCCTGAACCCTTTATTCATTTCTGACCTTCCAGAGTCACAAGCCCCCCCCACCCCCCCGATCCAACCTCAAACCTCCAAAACATTTATTTTTGCAGGCGACGATAGAATGAGCAAGACGAATGACTTGTGGAAGTCTCGACCTTCACATTTTGAACCAAACCAATGGAAAAAAGTATGCGCTGAGCTGTATTGGCCGAATGCAGCTGCCTGGTTAATGTTAACTGCTTAAAATTGGATTACACTGGAAACGAGAAGACATTACCGCCAACCTGGACTATTTCTCCAGCGTCCACCACCCCCCGCCTCCTCTTTTTTTTTTTTTGTACTGTCGTGTGTTTAATGGCACGCTTAATATGTTTTCCAGACGCCGCGATCTTCCGAGATCTCAAAGACTGATAACTTTATGGACCGTTTGAGCCAAAAGTAGTTTGGCCAACGAGCAGTCATATTTTTTTTCTTTTTTTCTTGGTCTTATCGGAGGTTTGCTCTGTTGAGTTGATCACTGACATCCATCACAGTTCCTGCCAAATGATGTGTGATACAAGGAACTCAACTATAATATGGGGAGAGCTGGGGGTGGGGGGGGGGGAACAATATTTTATGTTTTATGTCTATTATAGATTAAATATTATTAGGAACAGCATCGCCGCAGGGATATATCAAATATGATGTATTTTAAGGTAACAGATTTGGTGATTATGATAATATTCTACAGACCTTAGCCCATCAGAAAATGAGAGAGATGTCATTATTTTAGATATTTATCAATATTACAATTTATTTTATTTTTCTTGCAGAATATCTTTAAATAAAAGCACAACAACAACAACAAAAAAATCCAAAAACAGAAATATGTACTGATTGTTTAAAGCACCACAAAAGATAAACTCAATCATAAACAATATACAGTGCCTTGCAAAAGTATTCACCCCCCTTGGCTTTTTACCTATTTTGTTACATTACAGCCTTTAGTTAAATATATTTTTTTTAATCTTAATTATATGTGATGGACCAGAACACAATAGTCTAAGTTGGTGAAGTAAAATTAGAAAAATATATACACAAAACTATTTTTCAGAAAAAAAAAAAACAACTGATAATTGGCATGTACGTATGTATTCACCCCCCTTTGTTATGAAGCCCATAAAAAGCTCTGGTGCAACCAATTACCTTCAGAAGTCACATAATTGGTGGAATGATGTCCACCTGTGTGCAATCTAATGCCGCGTACACACGAGCGAATTGTCCGGCGTACTTAAGCCCCATGCGCACTATCGGATTATCTGCTGAGTTTTTCCTTCAGATTTACCAAAACCATATAATATGAGGACAAACCTTAGGAGTTTCAATTTGTATGCAATCAGGCAGGCCCTTCTACTACATGGTTTTGGTAAATCTGAAGGAAAAACTCAGCAGATAATCTGATAGTGTGTATGGAGCTTAAGTCCGACATACAATCCGGCGGATAGTCTGGCGGACTTTCTACCGAACGGACTTGGCCACACACGGACACACAGAAAGTCCGACGTTCGCTTGCGCGATGACGTACAGCACGTACGACGGGACTAGAAAAGGGAAGTTCAATAGCCAGTAGCCAATAGCTTCCCTTTTCGTACTTGCTTCTGAGCGTGCGTCATTCTTAGTCCGCCGGACTAGCATACTGACGAACGTATTGTCCGCTGAAACCCAAGTCCGACGGGAAGATTGGAGTGCAAAAATACTTTCTTAGTCCGCCGGACTTCACGCTGGAAAAGTCCGCTGAAGCCCACACACGATCGAATTGTCCGCTGAAATGCGTTTCGGCGGACTAAGTACGCCGGACAATCTGATCGTGTGTACGGGGCATTAGTGTCACATGATCTGTCATTACATATACACACACACCTTTTTGAAAGGCCCCAGAGGCTGCAACACCTAAGCAAGAGGCGCCACTAACCAAACACTGCCATGAAGACCAAGGAACTCTCCAAACAAGTAAGGGACAATGGTGTTGAGAAGTACAAGTCAGGATTAGGTTATAAACAAATATCCAAATCTTTGATGTTCCCTAGGAGCTCCATCAAATCTATCGCAAGCAAAGGGAAAGAATATGGCACAACAGCAAACCTGCCAAGAGATGGGCTCACACCAAAACTCACGGAGCGGGCAAGGAGGGCATTAATCAGAGAGGCAGCACAGAGGCCTAAGGCAACCCTGCAGGAGCTGCAGAGTTCCACAGCAGAGACTGGAGTATCTGTATGTAGCGATGACACTTTGGACAAAGTGTCTGTTATGTACAAATTTCGTTTTTGCCTCAGTTCTGAGGGTTAATTATGTAGGTTTAACTTTGACATCAGTCTGGCTGGGCTGTGTTGGAGTTCTGCCTGGTCATGTGTGCGGTTAAGTACACATGGCAGGCTCAAAACCAGACCTGGTTGGACGCTTTGGGTATCAGCGTTCCCTGGAACCAATCAGTGGGTGTACCGGGCCCCGCTGAGGAGTCTGGGGAAGAGTACTTAAGATGTTGAAGTCACGTGTTCTGGGTTCGTTCATGAGACCATAGTGGCCTGTTCCTGGTTCTGGACCGGGGCAGCCCCGTGAGGGGTCCCGGTCACGGGAGCATGTGTCGCCCCCGCAACATGCTTCTGTTGGTTAGCCCCAATGGACCCGCCTGGTCTGGGGTGAGGATCCGTCTGTTCCCGAGTCTCGGAACCGGCTGATCCAAGGCGCAGTAACTGAGGGAGGATTCAAGGTGTCCGGGTGTGCTCTCAGCTTGGAGGGGCACCGCAGCTCGTGTAAGCGATCGGGGGAGGGCCAACAAGCTGGCATCCTGAGAAGTGACTGGTTACTGAGTTGTGAAGGACATTAATGAATCCACGCTTTTCCCGTACTGCCAAGGAGACAGAGAACGTTCCAGGTACTGAGGAAAAGGTTCCTGTTTGCTTTCTGTTACAAATTACTCAAGGTCAGAGATTTCACAAGTTCTGGATTAAGGTGCTGACTGCCATAATCTCTGGCTAGAGATTTCTTCAGCTTTGAAGCGCCCAGCTGCGAGTGGCTACTCTCTGGGTGGTATTAGAGACTTTCTGATATTAGCAGTTCAAGGTGCCTGAATTTCTTCACCCTTGCCCTCTGTTACCATACGAGACTGTGTTTGTTGGATGTTACCCCTGCAAATAAAAACCTTTCTAAAGGACTTTTTTTTGGTGTCAGCGTCCAAAGTTGTTGGTTATAAACCCTGGGAACCCCTAGATGTGGAAGAACAAGCCGAGCGAAGGTAACCGGTAAGCTTAAAAGTTAAGTCCGCCCTGCCATGGGTTATGGCCGCTACATGTACATAGGATGGCAATAAGCCGTACGCTCCATAGAGTTGGGCTTTATGGCAGAGTGGCCAGAAGAAAGCCATTACTTTCAGAAAAAAAACAAAATGGCACGTATTGAGTTTGTGAAAAGTCATGTGGGAGACTCCCAAAATGTATGGAGGAAGGTGCTCTGGTCTGATGAGACTAAAATTGAATTTTTTGGCCATCAAAGAAAACGTTATGTCTGGCGCAAACCCAACACATCACATCACCCAAAGAACACCATCCCCACTGTGAAACATGGTGGTGGCAGCATCATGCTGTGGGGATGTTTTTCAGCAGTCAGGACTGGGAAACTGGTCAGAGTTGAGGAAAAGATGGATGGTGCTAAATACAGGGATATTCTTGAGCAAAACCTGTAGCACTCACCTTCCAGCAGAACAATGACCCCAAACACAGGGGAAACATGTAAATGTGTTGGAATGGCCTAGTCAAAGCCCAGACCTCAATCCAATAGAGAACCTGTGGTCAGACTTAAAGATTGCTGTTCACAAGTGCAAAATATCAAACTTGAAGAAGCTGGAGCAGTTTAGCAAGGAGGAGGAATGGGCAAAAATCCCAGTGGTGAGATGTGGCAAGACTCATAGAGACTTATCCAAAGCGACTTGGAGCTGCGATAGCCGCAAAAGGTGTCTCTACAAAGTAGAGTGGGGTGAATAGTTATGCACATTGACTTTTTCTGTTATTTTGTCCTATTTGTTGTTTGCTTCACAATAAAAAGAAGAAAAATAAAAAAACATCTTCAAAGTTGTGGGCGTGTTCTGCAAATTAAATGATGAAAATCCTCAAACAATCCATGTTAATGCCAGGTTGTGAGGCAACAAAACACGAAAAATGCCAAGGGGGGGGGGGGGGGGGGGGTGAATACATTTGCAAGGCATTGTAGCTTTTACTTTATTTTACCTCATATACTGAGTAAAATAAGTATTGAAAACGTCACAATTTTTCTAAGTAAATATATTTCTGAAGGTGCTATTGACATGAAATGTTCACCACATGTCAGTAACAACCCGTGCAATCCATACATACAAAGACACCAAAACAAAAAAGTTCAGAAATTAGGTTCTGTGTAATAAAATGGAATGACACGGGAAAAAGCATTAAACATGTTAACCGTAATGTATTTAATACTTGGTACAAAGTCCTTTGTTGGTAATGACGGTTTCAAGACAAAGAATTACCGCTCTAAGGTAATGACTTCTCCCAAAACAGCTGTCTCCACAATCCCACAGGGTGCTGGCTCAGTTTGCAACAGGAACTGAAGTAGAAAAGATGTAGCTGGATAGCCGCACTCCGAATTATTCAACTTTATTTCAAAAATGTAATTAAAATCATAGCATCTAGGCTGGTAAACAGACTAACTGCTCAGCTATGACTAAGCACCGTGTTCGGTGTGAAACATGTCAGCGGCTGTGCAGTTAGTCTGTTTACCAGCCTAGATGCTATGATTTTAATTACATTTTTGAAATAAAGTTGAATAATTCGGAGTGCGGCTATCCAGCTACATCTTTTCGACGGCTTCAAGACGCCGGCTCCTTTATGGAGGAACTAGTCACATGTTGCTCAGGTGGGATTTTGGCCCATTCTTCCACATAAACAGTCTTCAAATCTTCAAGGTTGCGTGGGCCTCTTCTATGAACTCCGATCTTTAGTTCTTTCCATTGATTTTCTATTGGATTTGTCAGGTGATTGGCCGGGCCATTCCAGAAGCTTTATTTTCTTTCTTTGAAACTAATTAAGAGTTTCCTTGGCTTTGTGTTTGGGATCATTGTCCTTCTGAAAAAAGTCCACCCTCGTTTCATCTTCATCATCCTGGTAGATGGCAGCAGATTTTTATCAAGAATGTCTTGGTCCATTTTTCCATTCGTCCTTCCTTCAATGATATGAAGTTATATAGGATGGTTCCCCCGGAGGGGGGTGGGGGGGGTTTAATGCAGCAAAATGGGTCAATCAGAGTATGAAAATGATATAAAAGGGTCTTAGTTTGTTATAAAATTTTGCAAACAGGTCATTTTTCTCCTTCATTGAAATGCGCTGATGAGGCGGCACTGGTGGGCACTGATAGGCTGCACTGGTGGGCACTGATAGGCTGCACTGGTGGGCACTGATAGGCACAGATAAGGTGGCACCGATAGGCACAGATAAAGCAGTAATGATGGGCACAGATAAGGCGGCACTGATGGGCAAAGATGGGCACAGATAAGATGGCACTGATGAGTGGCACGGATGGGTGGCACTAAGGGGCACTGATAGGTACCACTGATAGATGGGACTGATGGGCACTGATAGGTGGCTCTGATAGGTGGCACTTCTGGGCACTGATGGGCGGCACTGATGGGCACTGGTAGATGACACTGATGGGCACAGATATGTGGCACTGGGGTGCAGCACTGTTGTTGAGGCAGATTTTGGGCACTGATGGGTGGCACTGTGGGCACTGATGGGTAGCACTATGGGCACTGATGAGTGGCACTGTGGGCACTGATGGGTAGCACTATGGGCACTGATGGGTGACACTGATGGGGCACTTTTTTATTAGTTAGGTGGCACTGGCAGGGGGCAGGTGGGCACTGATAAGCTGGCCGTGATCGGCTTTTTTTTTTTCTCCTCGCGCTATCAGCACGAGGAGGAAAAATCGCCGATTACCGGCTCTGTTGTATCACATGATCAGCTGTCATTGGCTGACAGCTGATCACGTGGTAAGGGGTTGGGATCAACCCCTTGCTCCGATCCGTGATCAGGCGAGTCTCATAGACTCGCTGATCACAGAGCGTGCCACGCACGCCCCTCAGGGGGCGCGCAGGCCGCTCGTGCACGGGACGACGTCGTCCCGGCAAAGCAGGTCCGCGCTGTAGCCGTCATTCAGCTATAGCGCGGATCCCTAGTGGTTAAATAAGTTACAAATACACGTCAGTGTTAAAATGTTACACTCTGGTTGAAAGAATACAATGATTATTCCATAATACAGCCAAGCAACCATATACTCATACAGCATAACATAAATGGTTTGAACTGCATGCGAATCCCGACGTTTCGACCTATTATATCGCGGTCTTCTTCTGGGGAATGGTTGACTCCTAAATAAATCTGTTGAACATCTCAGTTATAAGACGTATCATACATTATGCATCAATTATCACCAGCACAACGCTATTATAATTACCACTGGAGAGTGAAATGAAACATCTCGCAACCAGAAATTTTAAAATCAGTTGGATGATCCAGTGGACTCCATGGCTGTCCCAGCCTCTCCAGGAGAAGGAACACGGCCCAAAGGGCTTGCAAGAAACCCCCTTGTGAGACACCCCCCCAGGGGAAGGAGAGGGGAAAGCGGCACCTGCAGAAAATGGGAATCAAGAGATGATTGAACGTCTGACACTAATAAATGTCTAATTAGTGTTCATATCAAGATGTGCATCCACTATAGATATGCTTATCAGGAAGCCATAGAGGGTCGCAAAATGCCCAAGGGAATTTCAGCATGCGCGCTCTGCCACAACATCATGCTTTTTGCAGTGGAGGTGACACCAGTGGTCGGGGCCTTGGCCTTCCGGGACGCTGAGGGAACCACGCGGCCGCATCTTTTGCAGCCATGACACTGCATCCTGTGGGAGGAGTGAGGCGACACCTGCACTTAGTGATTCCACCTTATGAAGCCTACTAGATAAATACCAGGTTGCAGAGGGATCAATACATGATATGAATACATGGCACAGGGAGAACATGCAAACTCCAAGCAGGTAGTGTCATAGTTAGGATTTGAACTAGCGAACACTTTTTACTGCTAGGCGAGAGTGCAAACCACTACACCACTGTGCCGCCCGCATACAATCCATGATCCCTTGCACAACCTGGACGGATGTTTCCTCCATAGATATGGTTCAATGTAAGTACAGCATTTTCCATATAGGATAATCGGCTTTTCTGTCATAATAAGCTTTGAGTCGATTTTAGCTGTAATTAATAAGTATACTTAATCAAAAATTTATTTTAAAAAATCATTTAAAAAACATTAAAAAATTAGTTATAAAAAAATTAAAAAAACATTTTAAAAAAAAATTAAAAAAATTGTTTCAAATAAAAAATCCTTAAAAAAAATAATAAAAAACATTTAAAAAAATAAAAAATGATTAAAAATAATAATAACATTTTTTTTTAATAAAAGTTTAAAAAAATTATTAAAGGAAAAAAAAACTTTTTGGGAAAAAAAAATCATTTTTGAAAAAATTGTTCAGCTCTTTCAGCTAATGATGGGACTTCTTCAACTTCTTCACAGCTACTCCAGCATCTCCAAACACACAACAGTTACTCAAGCCACGCCACCCAGTTACTCTGCCCACTCCAGTAGGTGGAGGCAAGAACACTTCACACAATTTTCCCAGAAATTGTAGCTTTTCTAGTTTTATCATAAAATAATTATCATTACATTATTCCCTATAAAAACAAGCTCGTGCACTGATAAGAATTAGACATGTGCAGAGTAAAATATTTTGTTTCGAAATTTCGTTTTCGTCCGAAAAATTAATTTATTTAGTTACTCCAGAAATTCGTTTTATTTATTTCGTTTTTCGTTCAAAAATTGTATTCGTCCGAAAATCCACATGAATTACGGTCGAATCTGTCTTTGAAGGCTTATGGTGTCTGTCGAATGTATAAAGAAGATTCGACGGAGCTAGTATATAGCATACTTCGTGTGAACTTTAGAACCCTATTAAAGTCTATGGGACTCCAACATTCAAAATCTAAAGTGCTAATTTTAAAGACTAATTTGCAAGTTACTGTCCTAAAAAGTGTTTGGGGACCCGGGTCCTGCCCCAGGGGACATGGATCAATACAAAAAAAAGTTTTAAAAACGTCCGTTTTTTCGGGAGCAGTGATTTTAATAATGATTAAAGTGAAACAATAAAAGTGTAATATTCCTTTAAATTTCATAGGGGGGGGGGGTGTCTATAGTATGCCTGTGAAGGGGCGCAAGTTTCTGGTGCTTAGAACTGTCCCTGCACAAAGTGTCATTTATGCAGGAAAAAAAGTCCTTTAAAATCACTCACAGCTATTATGAATTGTCGGCTCCGTAATACAGAGAACACTCATTGTCAAGTCATTGATAAAAAAAAATAAAAAATAAAGCGTGGGGGTCCCCCGAATTCAATCACCAGGCCCTTCAGGTCTGGTATGGATATTAAGGGGAACCCCGCATCAAATTTTAAAAAAAATTGACGTGGGGGTCCCCCTAAAAATCCATACCAGATCCTTTACCCGAGCACGCAACCTGACAGGCCGCAGGAAAAGAGGGGGGGCGAGAGAGCGGCCCCCCCTCCCTCCTGAACCGTACCAGGCCACATGCCCTCAACATTGGGAGGATGCTTTGGGGGTCTGTGACTCCTCAAAGCACCTTGTCCCCATGTTGATGAGGACAAGGGCCTCATCCCCACAACCCTGGCCGGTGGTTGTGGGGGTCTGCGGGCAGGGGGCTTATCAGAATCTGGAAGCCCCCTTTAACAAGGGGACCCCCAGATCCCAGCCCCCCCCCCCTGTTTGAAATGGTAAGGGGGTACAAAAGTACCCCTACCATTTCACAAAGAAAGTGTAAAAAATTGTTTATATATATATATATATATATATATATATATATATATATCTTTTTTTTATTTATTTTTTATTTTTAATAAAGGAATTTTTCAAAAGTGTGTTTGTCTTATTTAACTATTTTTTACACTTTCTTTGTGAAATGGTAGGGGTACTTTTGTACCCCCTTACCATTTCAAACAGGGAGGGGGCGGGATCTGGGGGTCCCTTGTTAAAGGGGGCTTCCAGATTCTGATAAGCCTCCCACCCGCAGACCCCCACAACCACCGGCCAGGGTTGTGGGTATGAGGCCCTTGTCCTCATCAACATGGGGACAAGGTGCTTTGAAGGGTCACAGACCCGCAAAGCATCCTCCCAATGTTGAGGGCATGTGGCCTGGTACGGTTTAGGAGGGAGGGGGGGCCGCTCTCTCTCGTCCCCCCCTCCTTTCCTGCAGCCTGCCAGGTTCCGTGCTCGGATAAAGGGTCTGGTATGGATTTTTAGGGGGACCCCCACGTCAATCTTTTTTTAAATTTGACACGGGGTTCCCCTTAATATCCATACCAGACCTGAAGGGCCTGGTAATTGAATTTGGGGGACCCCCATGCTTTTTATTTATTTATTTTTTTATCAATGACTTTCAATGAGTGTTCTCTGTATTACGGAGCTGACAATTCATAATAGCTGCGAGTGATTTTAAAGGACTTTTTTTCCTGCATAAATGACACTTTGTGCAGGGACAGTTCTAAGCACGGGAAACAAGCGCCCCTTCACAGGCACACTATAGACACCCCCCAGGTACGAAATTTAAAGGAATATTACACTTTTATTGTTTCACTTTAATCATTATTAAAATCACTGCTCCTGAAAAAACGGCAGTTTTTAAAACTTTTTTTTTGCATTGATCCATGTCCCCTGGGGCAGGACCCGGGTCCCCAAACACTTTTTAGGACAATAACTTGCAGAATCTTTTCTCTATATAATCTTGGACTAATAGAGGTAAGGTTAGGCACATTCGACCACAGGTTCTATAGACACAGATTGTTATTGTCAGAGTCACGTCGAATCTCCTATTCTATATCGAATTGTTGTAACAATTAAAACGAAAATAAAGCATTTATTTATGTCGGATCTTTCGTTTTTTGGATTCTGTGCTTTCGTTATCGTTTGTCAAAACGAAAATGAAAATAGCTGAAATTCGGACGAAAACGAATGCACGTGTCTAATAAGCATATCTATAGTGGATGCACATCTTGATATGAACACTAATTAGACATTTATTAGTGTCAGACATTCAATCATCTCTTGATTCCCACTTGCTGCAGGTGCCGCTTTCCACTCTCCTTCCCCTGGGGGGGGGGGGGGGAGGGGGGGTGTCTCACAGGGGGGTTTCTTGCAAGCCCTTTGGGCCGTATTCCTTCTCCTGGAGAGGCCGGGACAGCCATGGAGTCCACTCGATCATCCAACTGATTTTAAAATTTCTGGTTGCGAGATGTTTCATTTCACTCTCCAGCGGTAATTATAATAGCGTTGTGCTGGTGATAATTGATGCATAATGTATGATACGTCTTATAACTGAGATGTTCAACAGATTTATTTAGGAGTCAACCATTCCCCAGAAGAAGACCGCGATATAATAGGTCGAAACGTCGGGATTCGCATGCAGTTCAAACCATTTATGTTATGCTGTATGAGTATATGGTTGCTTGGCTGTATTATGGAATGATCATTTGTAACTTATTTAATAAAGACCCTTTTATATCATTTTCATACTCTGATTGACCCATTTTGCTGCATTAAACCCCCCCCCCCGGGGGAACCTTCCCATATCATTTGTGTGTATCTTGGGGTGCGCAGCCCAAACTCTCATATGTGTTTTTTTTCCCTTTTCAATGATATGAAGTTTGCCAGTAGCGTACAGCCCCGCCCACACCGTGATGTTCCCACCTCCAAACCTCACTGTTGGTATGGGGGGTGATTTGGGGGTGTCCAAACATGGTGACCTCCAAACATGGTGTGTATTATGGCCTCCAAAGAGTTCAGTTTTGGTCTCATCTGACCAGACTATATTTTCCCAGTATTTCACAGGCTTGTCTAAATGTTGGGCAGCAAACTTTAAACGAGCTTCAGCAATGGAGTGCTGCATGGTGAGCGTGCATACAGGACATGACGGGTGAGTGCATTACTTATTGTTTTCTTTGAAGCAATTGTGCCTGCTGATTCCAGGCCTTTCTGATTAGCTCTCCACAAGTGGTCCTTGGCTCTTGGGCAACTCTTCTGATCGTTCTTTTCACTCCTCTGTCAGAAATCTTGAGAGGAGCACCTGGTCGTGGCCGGTTTATGGTGAAATTATGTTCTTTCCACTTCCCGATTATGGCCCCAACAGTGCTCACTGGAACATTCAACAGTTTAGAAATCCTTCTGTAATCAATGCCATCAGTATGTTTTGCAACAATAAGGTTTGCAAAGGTCTTAAGAGAGCTTTTTGCTTTTTCCCATCATGAGATGTTTCTTGTGTGACACCTTGGTAATGAGACACCTTTTTATAGGCCATCAATTGGGCCCCCCCCCCACCTTTGGCCGCATGCGGTATTGCATCCCATTGAAATCAATGCAGAGCAAATTATTTTAGTTTCCATTGACTTCAATGGCAAAACTCACTTTGATATATGAGTACTTTGGATTACGAACATACTCTTGGAACGGATTATGCTCGTAATCTGAGGTTCCACTGTATATATGTATATATGTATGTGTGTATATATATATATGTATATATATATATATATATAATTGAAATCCATGTCTCTATATGAAAACCGTTTAAACAATTTTTTCTGAATATTCAAAAATTCGTAATTTCTAAATTTTCGAATATTTGAAATTTGAAAATCCGGAAATTCGAAAAAAATCTGAAATTTCGGAAATTCCGAAAATCCAAAATTAGAAAATCCAAAAATAAGAGCAAAAATCCAAAAATGCTTAAATAATAAATAATTAATAATAACTTAACTATTACTATAAAATTTATTACATAAGTATTGGAATTTCCTTTCAAATCCAAAAATTCAAAAGAACGAAAATCCAAAAATTTGAAATAATAACTAACTAATAATAACTAATAAATTATAGGTATTGGAATTCCCTTTTCAAATTTGGCTGTTAGTGAACATAACGAATACGAATTATCCGCAATTACAAATTATCTGACGAATTATCTTACGAATGCCTTATCTAAACAAATGCAATGTGACGAATTAATAATAATAATAAGTAAAAATGATAAAAACGTTTTATTATTAATTCATCACGTTCCATTTGTTTATATGCGGCATTCCTTATTTTGGATAATTCGTAACGTCGGATAAATTCGTATTTGTTACGTTCACTAACAGCCAAATTTGAAAGGAAATTCCAATACCTATAATTTAATAGTTAGTTATTATTAGTTAGTTAGTTGTTATTTTCAATTTTCATTCTTTTGAATTTTCCCTCTTATTTTCAGATTTTTGAATTTTCGGATTTTTGAATTTCCATATTTTCGTATTTTTGAATTTACGAATTTTTGAATTTGTGAATTTTCGGATTTATGAAATAATGAATTTTTGAATTTATGAATTTTTAATTTCTATCATTATGAATGTCCCGAGAAACTGAAAAAAATAATAATGAATGAAACAAAAATAATGAATGCCTTATCTAAATGAATGCGATGTAACAAATCAATAATAATAAATAAAAATAATAAAAACATTTTTTTATTATTATTATTAAAAAATCCGTTCTATTTGTTTAGATGCGGCATTCGTTATTTTGGATAATTCATAACTTTGGATGAATTTGTATTCGTCACTAACAGCCAAATTTGAAAGGAAATTCTAATATCTATAATAGTTAGTTATTATTTCGAATTTTCGTTTCTTTAAAATTTTCTTTCTTATTTTCGTTTTTTTTTTAGAGCTTTCCAATTTCCCAATTTTAACATTTTCAAATTTCCAAATTTTTGAATTTCCGGATTTTCGAATTTGCGGATTATTTGCGAATCAAACTAAAACAAAACATTTTTTTGTCTAGCCTGGTCATGAAGGGGGTAAAATCTTCTGGAGCTCAATTGATTAACTGCTTAAGGACCACCCCACGTACACATATTGCGGTAGGCCGGCCCTTAAGCGCAAAATCACATACCTGTACGTGATTTCTTCCTTCAGGTCTCAGGCGTGTGCGCTGCCTAAGACCTACTGCCGCTGTGATTGGACACAGTGGGAGCCAATCAGCAGGTCTGGCGGATCTGATGTCCACCATAACCCAAGGCAGAGCTGGGGCCTGTCTATGTAAGCAAGGCAGATCGCCGTTCTGTCGGAGGGGAAGATGGAGATCTTGTGTTCCTGCTAAGACACAATTGTCTTTGTACTCCTCACCTGGTTGCCGTCACACACGCTTGTCACCATCTGAACCAAATACGTTTATCTTGGTCTCATCAGACCACAGGACATGGTTCCAGTAATCCATGTCCTTAGTCTGCTTGTCTTCAGCAAACTGATTGCGGGCTTTCTTGTGCATCATCTTTAGAAGAGTCTTCCTTCTGGGACGACAGCCATGCAGACCAATTTGATGCAGTGTGTGGCGTATGGTCTGAGCACTGACAGGCTGACCCCCCCACCCCTACAACCTCTGCAGCAATGCTGGCAGCACTCATACGTCTATTTCCCAAAGACAACCTCTGGATATGACGCTGAGCACGTGACCTCAACTTCTTTGGTGGACCATGGCGAGGCCTGTTCTGAGTGGAACCTGTCCTGTTATAACGCTGTATGGTCTTGGCCACTGTGCTGCAGCTCAGTTTCAGGGTCTTTGCAATCTTCTTATAGCCTAGGTCATCTTTATGTAGAGCAACAATTATTGTTTTCATATTCCCAGAGAGTTCTTTGCCATGAGGGGCCATGTTGAACTTCCAGTGACCAGTATGAGCGAGTGAGAGCGATAACACCACATTTAACACACCTGCTCCCCATTCACACCTGAGACCTTGTAACACTAACGAGTCACATGACATCAGGGGAGGGAAAATGGCTATTTGGGCCCAATTTGGACATTTTCACTTAGGGGTGTACTGACTTTTGTTGCCAGCGGTTTAGACATGTTGAGTTATTTTGAGGGGACAGGAAATTGACACTGTTATACAAGCTGTACACTCACTACTTTACATTGTAGACAAGTGTCATTTCTTCAGTGTTGTCACATGAAAAGATAGAAGAAAATATTTACAAAAATGTGAGGGGTGTACTCACTTTTGTGAGATACTATATGTACTTCCAGTGCTTCTGCCTCTCTGCTGCACCCCCCGCCCCAATTGCCAGGAGGTCTGTACCCTGAAAATGAAGCCTTAGACCATTTTCATACAGTGCGGTGACCTGCTTTTTACCAGAATGGATGGACGCAGGTCACTGCTAGGAATCACAAAAAAAAAAATTCCTATGTGCCGCTTTCACACTGCAATGTACCCTGGAGGTGCGGCGCAGTGAGCTGGGATAAAACGGTGCATCCAGAAAGTATTCACAGCACTTCACTTTTTCCACATTTATGTTATGTGCCTTATTCCAAAATGGATTCAATTCATTATTTTCCTCAAAATTCTACAAACACCTCATAATGACAACGTGAAAGAAGTTTGTTTGAAATCTTTGCAAATTTATAAAATATAATGAAAAAAAATGTACACAAGTATCACAGGCTCCTCCCATGTACATAAGTATCACAGGCTCCTCCCATGTACATAAGTATCACAGACTCCTCCCATGTACATAAGTATCGCAGGCTCCTCCCATGGACATAAGTATCGCAGGCTCCTCCTGTGGACATAAGTATCGCAGGCTCCTCCCATGCACATAAGTATCACAGGCTCCTCCCATGCACATAAGTATCACAGGCTCCTCCCATGCA
Organism: Lithobates pipiens; assembly: GCF_037356315.1. NCBI lineage: Eukaryota > Metazoa > Chordata > Amphibia > Anura > Ranidae > Lithobates > Lithobates pipiens. The sequence goes on along the minus strand of NW_027507764.1, from coordinate 19,499,805 downwards.
CATAAGTAACACAGGCTCCTCCCATGCACATAAGTATCGCAGGCTCCTCCCATGCACATAATTATCGCAGGCTCCTCCCATGGACATAAGTATCGCAGGCTCCTCCCATGCACATAAGTATCACAGGCTCCTCCCATGGACATAAGTATCGCAGGCTCCTCCCATGGACATAAGTATCGCAGGCTCCTCCCATGGACATAAGTATCACAGGCTCCTCCCATGGACATAAGTATCACAGGCTCCTCCCATGGACATAAGTATCACAGGCTCCTCCAATGTACATAAGTATCACAGGCTCCTCCCATGTACATAAGTAGTCCCAGCCTTTGCTCAATACTTTGAAGCCCCTTTGGCACCAATTACAGCCTCCAGTCTTGTTGAGTATGATGCTACAAGCTTGTCACACCTATTTTTGGGCAATTTCTCCCATTCTTCTTTGTAGGACCTTTCAAGCTCCATCAGGTTGGATGGGGAGGGTCGGTGCACAGCCATTTTCAGATCTCTCCAGAGATGTTCCATCGGGTTCAAGTCCGGGCTCTGGCTGGGCCACTCAAGGAACATTCACAGAGTTGTCCCAGAGCCACTCCTTTGTTATCTTGGCTGTGTGCTTAGGGTCGTTGTCCTGTTGGAAGATGAACCTTCACCACAGTCTGAGGTCCAGAGCGCTCTGGAGCAGGTTTTCATCAAGGATGTCTCTGTACATTGCCGCATTCATCTTTCCCTCCATCCTGACTAGTCTCCCAGTTACTGGTGCTGATAAACATCCCCACAGCATGATGCAGCCACCACCATGCTTCACTGTAGGGATGCTATTGGCCAGGTGATGAGCGGTGCCTGGTTTCCTCCAGACATGATGCTTGCCATTCAGGCCAAAAAGTTACATTTTTGTCTCATTAGACCAGAGAATGTTGTTTCTCATGGTCTAAGAGTTGTTCTATTGGAAGGTTCTCCTCTCTCCACAGAGAAGTGTGTAATATACAGAATGCAGGGGTCAGGAGCGTGTAATGTACAGAGTGCAGGGGTCAGGAGTGTGTGAGGTACAGAGTGCAGGGGTCAGGTGTGTGTAATATACGGACTGCAGGGGTCAGGTGTGTGTAATGTACAGAGTGCAGGGGTCAGGTGTGTGTAATGTACAGAGTGCAGGGGTCAGGTGTGTGTAATGTACAGAGTACAGAGGTCAGGTGTGTGTGTAATGTACAGAGTGCAGGGGTCAGGTGTATGTAATGTACAGAGTACAGAGGTCAGCTGTGTGTAATGCACAGAGTACAAGGGTCAGGTGTGTGTGTAATGTACAGAGTACAGAGGTCAGGTGTATGTAATGTACAGAGTGTTGGAGTCAGGTATGTGTAATGTACAGCTGCATGATTAATCGTTAAAAAAAAATCTCGATCTAACCCCCTCACGATCCTAATCCTGCCTTTTAGAGATCAAAGGGATGATCTTCGGTCTGCAAATGAGGTCAGTTTAACCACTTAAAGCGGTTGTAAACCCGCTGATGTGTTTTTTTTTTCCCACCTGCAAAGGAAAAGGAATAATGAGCTAGTATGCACCGCATACTAGCTCATTATGAAATACTTACCTTAGAATGAGGCCCCGACATCTGGTCCGATCCACGCCGAGGGAGCTGACATGTTCCCTCTGCATTTCTTCCGGGCATCGCGGCTCCGGCGCTGTGAGTGGCTGGAGCCGTGATATCGTCACTCCCGTGCATGCGCGCAGGAGATTTCTTCCTGGGATGGTCCAGCGCCTGCCGGACTTTCAACCGAGAATCCCCTGTGCGCATGCGCCGCTGCAGTCAGCGGCGCATTGCGAGGGGAATATCTCCTAAACCGTACAGGTTTAGGAGATCTTTTTTTTACCTATAGGTAAGCCTTATTATAGGCTTTCCTGTAGGTAAAAGTCCCAAAAAGGACTATACAACCACTTTAAAGACTAAACCTTTTTCTGACATTTGTTGCTTACAAGTTAAAATCAGTATTTTTTGCTAGAAAATTACTTAGAACCTCCAAACAGTCTATATATATATATATATATATATATATATATATATATATATATATATATATATATATCTATATTTTTTTTTTAAGCAGAGACCCTAGAGAATAAAATGGCGGTCATTGTAATATTTTAAGTCACACAGTATTTGCGCAGTGTATTTTCAAATGCAATTTTTCGGGAAAAAATACACTTCAATGAATTAAAAAAAACATAGTTAGCCCAATTTTTTTGTATAAAGTGAAAGATAATGTCACGCCGAGAATTGTGATCTTTATTCTAAGCAAAAAAATTGCGATTCTCATTTTATCCAGAATCGTGCGGCTCTACTGTAATATGTACATAGTGCAGGTGTGTGTAATGCACATAGGTGCAGGCGTTGCGTCCATAGAGGGCGCAGGAGCGCCGCCCCCTCTCTCCTGCACCGCTCTATCATCAATAGATAAGTTCATGCATTGCATGAATCTATCTATTGTCGCCGCTGCCACCCCCTATTCAGGTGTCCAGCCCCTTGTTGAGCACCGGGCATCTGAATTACAGCGGCGGGTGTGCTTTCGGAAGTGCCTGATTAGAGCCGTGGGCTCTAATAGGCTTCCAAAAGGGTAAACAGCGGGCGCAATGCTGTGCGTTCGATGTTTACACAGTGTTGTGTTAGAGAAGAGAGTACATTGCTTCCCTAACACTGACCTGCCTCTCAGCCAATCAGGTTACCGGGTCCGTGTTGCCTGTCACCTGATTGGCTGAAATCACAGGCGCCGTGATTGGATGCCTACCAGGCGTCCAATCATTGCAGAAGACAAGAGGAGGAGCGGGCAGGAGAAGACATCGGGGTCGGGATGAAATGGCGGACACCGCTCGCCGCCTGCCGCCGTCACCCGCTGCACACTAGAGACAAGGTAAAGGCCGGGCAGAAGGCGGGCGGGGGGGCACAGTGGCAACATTTGGGGCACAGTGGCAACATTTGGGGCACAGTGGCAGCATTTAATGGGCACAGTGGCAGCACTTGGGGCACAATGGCAACACTTGGGGCACAGTGGCAGAACTTGGGGCACACTGGCAACATTTGGGGCACAGTGGCAGCACTTGGGGCACAGTGGCAACATTTGGGGCACAGTGGTAGCATTTAATGGGCACAGTGGCAACATTTGGGGCACAGTGGCAGCGTTCGATGGGAACAGTGGCAGCATTTGGTGCACAGTGGCAGTGTTTGATGGGCAAAGTGGCTGCGTTTGATGGCACAGTGAGGCTGCAAATGATGGGGTTTTTTTCTGAATTTTTCAGTTTGTTTGCGCCTCCCCCCCCCAAAAAAAAATTTGGAGCACCAGCTGCCACTGATTCTGGGGCTGATTAAGGTGGTAATTAAACTCACTTGGTGTCTTATCTGCATTTAATTAGCCTCAGAACCTGTGTAATGCAGATGTGTTCGGGTTTAAAGGGATGAGGTAGCAACCCTACAGCACCCCCTATGATGGGGTAGAGGGTGTGTTGGTGCTGAGGACGAGCAGCATGATGGATTGTGCCCTGTTTAAGGCTGCCCTCCTCATGTCTGTAAAGAAGAAGTGTTGCTGCCCAGATGAAACGTGGTAGCCAGTCACAGGCAACAGGCCACAGAGAACCATTAGCAACAGTGGTGTGGGGACCCAGGGCACCTGGCAAGAGATGTGGGGCATGTGCCTCAAGTACCCAGCCTGACTCCCATGCTGTGGAGCGCCCCTATATCTACATAACATTTTCATTTCCCTGTATGAGTATGAGGGCTAAAGAAAACTCAATAACAGCACCAAAAGCCACGTCCTGTGCTGATTTATTGGGTCTGTATAACCGCTGTGCCCATTATGAGGGGTTCCCACCATCCCTGTGCTGAGTTCCCGGGTCTGTACACCCGTTGTGCCCATTATGAAGGGTTCCCACCATCCCTTTTCTGAGTTCCTGGGTCTGTACACCCGCTGTGCCCATTATGAGGGGTTCCCACCATCCCTGTGCTGAGTCCTTGGGTCTGTACACCCGCTGTGCCCATTATGAGGGGTTCCCACCATCCCTGTGCTGAGTTCCCAGGTCTGTGTACCTGCTGTGCCCATTATGAGGGGTTCCCACCATCCCTGTGCTGAGTTCCCGGGTCTGTACACCTGCTGTGCCCATTATGAGGGGTTCGTTTTGTTTATTGAAAAATCTTACAAACAACAACTTATATATAATAAAACCATAATAAATAAAACATATTTACAAAATAATTGAATATAACTATACAAAACAAAAACACAAGAACATAATAAATGGCGCAAACCAAATTGCGCACAACATAATCCCTTCGAGAGAGCCAGACTAAGAAACATCACCGTCACAATGCATGGAGCCTTTTATCAAACATATATATTTGATCTGAAAATCTAGGGGAGTGGAACAAGAATACAAAGAAAAGCCGCACACCCCGAGATCAACAGGCAGCAGCTACAGAACCCTGAATTTCCTCCACGCCATTATCCAGGCCTCCTGCTTCCACCTGTCTTTCTCAAGACCCTGAATATTCCCAACCTCACTCAGAATGTCCTGCATCACCACTTTGACAGGGAGGATTTTATACCGTAAGGATACCTGACACCGTGCACTCCACGTGAAATAACAGACTAACTAAAAAAAGTGTTTCCAAATCATAATCCCAACGAGTCTGGAAAGCCCCATACACCCACTCTGCATAACTCATATGGGGGAGGAAGGATATACTCAGAGCCCTTCCCACCCTCTTGTACACCCCTATATTAAAAGGCCACCAAAGTAGAAAGTGATCCATGGACTTCACCACTCCTCCACACTCTTGGGCACCCCCGATCACTCATGGAAAGAAACTTAAAGTTGCCCTTCACATATAGTTTTCCATGAAAGGCAAGTCAAGCCTGATCCCTAAACTTCATTGGGATTCTCTCCAAATGAATCAACCGCAAATCCACCCCCAAAACCAGGCTTGGGCATTCCCTTAAGATCAGTGGCTTGCAAATAGGGATGGGCTGAACATCCGCCGGTTCCATTCGCACCAGAAAACCCTAAACATTGGGAGGGTGCTTTGGGGCAGTCGGTCATTACGGTGGGTGCGACGTGTGGCTTTTTTTTTTCTTTTTTGGTCCGTCGGAGCATGAGAAGAAGAACAAGACTCCGTGGGACAGTTTTATTTTTTTATTTTTTTTAATAAAGGACTTTTGTACCCCTTACAATTTCACATGGGGGCGGGATCTGGGGGTCCCCTTGTTAAAGGGGGCTTTCAGATTCTGATAAGCCCCCCGCCTGTAGACCCCTACAACCACTGGGCAAGTGTTGTGGGGATGAGGTCCTTCTCATCAACATGGGGACAAGGTGCTTTGGGGGGCTACCTCAAAGCACCCTCCTAATGTTGAGGGCATGTGACCTGGTATGGTTCAGGAGGGGGGGGGGGCGCTCTCTCGTCCACCCCTCTTTTGCTGCAGCCTGCCAGGTTGCGTGGTCGTATAAGGGTCTGGTATGGATTTTGAGGGGGACCCCATACCATTTTTTTTTAAAAAGATTTGGCGCAGGGTTCCCCTTAATATCCATACCAGACCTGAAGGGCCTGGTATGGAATTTGGGGGGACCCCCACGCATTTTTGTGTATTGCCGGGACCAACAATTCATTATAGCCGTGATTACTTTTAAATGACTTTTTTTTCTTTTAGAAATGTCATTTTACTCTCAGGCCGCGTACACACGGGCGGACTGTTCGCCCAACCTTGTCCGCTGAACAGTGTTTGGGCGGACAGTCCGCTCGTGTGTGGGCTTTCAGCGGACAGTTTCAGCGGACAGTTGGACGGACAAAGTCTTTCGGAAATTCCGAAAAACTGTCAGCTGAAACTGTGTTTGAGCGAACAGTCCGCCCGTGTGTGGGCCTGTCCGCTGTACTTTCGAAATGAGCGGACTGTTCCCGCTCGGAAAGTCCGCCCATTTCGAGCGCGTGTACAGGTAGGTGGGGCCCGCGAAGGAGACGTCGCGGGCTCCGCCGCCTGGAATGGGCTTAAAGGGGAACCCCAACGCCGAAAAAAATCGGCGTGGGGGTTCCCCCAAAGTCCACACCAGACCCTTGTCCGAGCACGCTACCCGGCCGGCCAGGAAAGGGGGGCGAGCGAGCGCGCCCCCCCTCCTGAGCCGTACCAGGCTGCGTGCCCTCAACATGGGGGGGTGCCTTGGGGAAGGGGGGGCCGCGCGGCCCCCCCACCCCAAAGCACCTTGTCCCCATGTTGATGAGGACAAGGGCCTCTTCCCAACAACCCTGGCCGTTGGTTGTCGGGGTCTGCGGGCGGGGGGCTTATCGGAATCCGGGAGCCCCCTTTAAGAAGGGGGCCCCCGGATACCGGCCCCCCACCCTATGTGAATGAGTATGGGGTACAATGTACCCCTACCCATTCACCTGTGAAATAAAGTACAAAAAAAAACACAACACAGGGAAAAAATATTTTATTGCACAGCTCCGGGGGGTCTTCCGTCTTCGGGGGTCTTCTCGCCGGACTCCTCCGCTATCTGTGTGTAGCTCTTTTACTAGCGGAGAAGCCCGGCTTTCTTCCTCCCCGCCGCCGGCCTCTTCTCCCGACTTCGGGGGTCTTGTCCCCCTCTTCGGTTCTTCTGCCGGGCCACCGCGCCTTCTTGTAGCTCTTTTACAGGCGGTGGCCCGGTCTTCTGTCGCCGCTGCCTTCCGTTCTTCTGTCGCCGCCTTCGGTTCTTCTGCCGGGCCACCGCGCCTTCTTGTAGCTCTTTTACAGGTGGTGGCCCGGTCTTCTGTCGCCGCTGTCGTCGCCGCCGCCGCCGCCGCCGCCGCCTTCCGTTCTTGTTCTTCTTCTTGTTCTTCTTCTTCTTCTCCTGGAGATGTTGACTCGACGAGCTCTCCGGCCGGAATGCCAGGGCCGCGCTGTGCGGTCACTTATATAGTGACAATGGGGCGGTGTCACATGGTATATGTCACATGGGTTGGTCACATGGGTTGATGTCACATGGGGACTATGACATCGTAAGGGGGCGGGGTCACCATGTGACCAACCCATGTGACATATACCATGTGACACCGCCCCATTGTCACTATATAAGTGACCGCACAGCGCGGCCCTGGCATTCCGGCCGGAGAGCTCGTCGAGTCAACATCTCCAGGAGAAGAAGAAGAAGAACAAGAAGAAGAACAAGAACGGAAGGCGGCGGCGGCGGCGACAGAAGACCGGGCCACCGCCTGTAAAAGAGCTACAAGAAGGCGCGGTGGCCCGGCAGAAGAACCGAAGGCGGCGACAGAAGAACGGAAGGCAGCGGCGACAGAAGACCGGGCCACCGCCTGTAAAAGAGCTACAAGAAGGCGCGGTGGCCCGGCAGAAGAACCGAAGAGGGGGACAAGACCCCCGAAGTCGGGAGAAGAGGCCGGCGGCGGGGAGGAAGAAAGCCGGACTCCTCCGCTAGTAAAAGAGCTACACACAGATAGCGGAGGAGTCCGGCGAGAAGACCCCCGAAGACGGAAGACCCCCCGGAGCTGTGCAATAAAATATTTTTTCCCTGTGTTGTGTTTTTTTTTGTACTTTATTTCACAGGTGAATGGGTAGGGGTACATTGTACCCCATACTCATTCACATAGGGTGGGGGGCCGGTATCCGGGGGCCCCCTTCTTAAAAGGGGCTCCCGGATTCCGATAAGCCCCCCGCCCGCAGACCCCGACAACCAACGGCCAGGGTTGTCGGGAAGAGGCCCTTGTCCTCATCAACATGGGGACAAGGTGCTTTGGGGTGGGGGGGCCGCGCGGCCCCCCCTTCCCCAAGGCACCCCCCCATGTTGAGGGCACGCGGCCTGGTACGGCTCAGGAGGGGGGGCGCGCTCGCTCGCCCCCCTTTCCTGGCCGGCCGGGTAGCGTGCTCGGACAAGGGTCTGGTGTGGACTTTGGGGGAACCCCCACGCCGATTTTTTTCGGCGTTGGGGTTCCCCTTTAAGCCCATTCCAGGCGGCGGAGCCCGCGACGTCTCCCTCGCGGGCCCCGCCTACCTGTACACGCGCTCGAAATGGGCGGATTTGCCTCCTCCTTACGTGGGCGAGTCCGTTCATTTCAAAAGTTGAGCGAACTGTTTGGCAAACAGTTTGCTGAAACAGTCCGCTCGTGTGTGGGCAAGTCCGCTCATGCAAATTTTGAGCGGACTGTTTGCCGAAACTGTTTGACGAACAAGGTTGGGCAAACAGTCCGCGCGTGTGTACGCGGCCTCAGACTGTTGTAAACACGGGAAACATGGGCCACTTTACAGGCATACTATATATATTACACTTTTATTGTTTCCCTTTAAGCATTATTAAAATCACTGCTCCCAAAAAAACTGCGATTTTAAAGAAAAAAATGTTTGCAGTGATACATGACCCGGGGCAGGACCCGGGCCCCCAAACACTTTTTATGACAATACCATGCATATAAGCCTTTAAAATTGGCACTTTTGATTTCTCCCATAGACTTTTAAAGGGTGTTCCGTGGCTTTCGAATTTGCCGCGAACAACCCAAATTGTTCGATATTCGGCAAACAGGAGAACACCCGATGTTCGAGTCAAACTTATTTTCGAATCGAACATCAGGACCATCCCTACTCGCAAAAAGCAGAGCTCATGATCCACTTCTCAAGAAGTTTCCTTGGAAGAGATCTGACTTCTCCTGCTGTTACTTGCCACTGCCGAAGCATTTTCAAACACGGTGGCAACATAAGCCGGGAGCTTATCATGCTTGATCCTCTGGCTTTTCACTGGCCCACCATTTTCCCAGTCTCGCAGAAAGGGCCTAAACCAGGACTGGAAAATACCCGCCCACCCAGGCGGTCTCTCTGCCAGCAGGTTACCAAGATTGTACTTCACAAACATCAGAGAAAAAAAAGACTACAGGGTTGATCATTCCTAGACCACTCTACCACCTAGGAAGGTAAGTCGCATTCCTTTTGACCAGGTTTATTTTGTTCCCCCATAACAACTGGAAGAAACAACTATACACCCTGGTATAGAGAGAAACTGGCAAAACGCAAAAACAAAACTGACATACAGGAAAATCGGAATCAGGTAAGTCTTGATCAGATCAACCTTTTCCCTCAAGGAAAGCCACCAACCTTTCCAGCTTGCCACCTTGGCATCGGCATTCTCCAGCCTGTTCATCCAATTTGCATGACCATAGTCACCTGGGCCAAATTCAATGCCTAGAACACTAATTTTTTGTTGGGGCTCTGGGAAGTCATCCGGGAGAACAAAGCTCTCACCTTCCACGCCCATCCAGAAAGCTTCACACTTGTCCTGGTTCACCTTTGAACCTGATGCCTCTGTATACTGCCTTATCACTGAGACCACCTCCTGCGCCTCCCCAGTCCCAGGGCCAAAACAGAAATATCATCAGCATAGGCCACAACCTTCAAAGGAGCCTCACCAGCGATGCCCAAAGGTACCCCACAAAATGGTCCACAGACCTGGTGAAGAGTCCAAAAAACCTAACATCCTTGTCCGATCAAGGTTCCTTCCTCCCAGGAGATTGGCATAGTATGACCTGACAACCTCCAGGATCCCTGACCTAGACTTCGTCAGAGAGCCCGTACTGTCCTTCAGGCCATTGACCGTCTTAACTGCTACGCTCAGTTTACAGTTCTGGTAAGGGTCAGGCGAATGGTATTTCCCATAATCCCTCTCCTGAAGCAAAAAGGCGTGCCACTCGTATTGATGTCTCCTAAGGAGGAGCTTCACCTCAGAGATCGCCCCAGAATCTCCTCCATTCCAAACAAGGTGGTCAAGTTTCCTCCACAAATGATGGTAGGTGATATACTTATCTTGCTCTTCCTATAGCCTTGAAAAGCCCAACAGTCCGCTGTTTTACAAGCTCCCACCATTCTTACTTACTGTTGCAAAAGTCTAGGATTGTTACTTGTGCTTGAAACAAATACTCAATTAACTTAAGGATTGTCTTACTCTCTAGTCTTCCAGGAGGGCCAATTTCAATCTCCAGATACCCCTCCCCCTAGGTTGCATGTCTGAGACATTCAGAGTCACAAATAGAATACAGTGATCAGGAAACTCCACTGCCCTACACACAGGTGCCAAAAAATAGAGTCTCCCTTTAAAAAAACCTATCTATCCTACTCTGAATACTACCTTGTGGAAAAGTGAACCCGTGCTGTCTGGGCAGCACTTAATGTGCGCATCTACCAGACCTGTTTCTCTAACTATGGCATTGAGAAAAAGGCTGTCATAGCTCAGATTATCTCTGAAACCTCTTCTGTCTTTAGACCTAGTAATGGTGTTGAAATCACCTCCAACAATAACCTGCTGAACCGTAAAAAGAAAAGGCGTTTCCTTTGTTCCATTTCGTCTGGGGATTATAGATGTTAATCAGGCGCAGGTCCTGCCCCCTCACAGAGACATCCAAGACCACGCATCTCCCAATCTCTACCTCAATTACCTGCCGGCATGTTACTATACCAGAAAAAGGGACCACAATCCCGCTTTAAGGCTCGGCAGCAAGAGACCAAAATGAGGGACCACGTCTCCACTCCTTCTTTGCCAGATGTATATCGGCCAGACTACTCAGATGGGTCTCTTGTAAAAATAAAATGTCAGCATCAAACTTGCTGAGCAAAAATAAGGCCATATGATGAGCACTTACTGATCTTAAGCTGGCAACATTAATGGTTGCCACTTTTAATGGAATGGGAACTGCCATTAGTGTAATTGAGGAAGCCATTTCTTAGCTTGACTACTCCCTCTCCCTGGAGAACCAGTGCGCTTCATTGCACCCTGGGACTCCGTACTCAATGAGTCCCATTCATCATCATCATCTGGCAGGACCTCACACTTATTTGCCAAAGGCAAAACCTTAGAACTTAAGGTAACTGTACCTCTTTTTTTTCTTTTGCCCCTCCTCCTTTTATCCTCCCACCATTCCATATCCATATCCACTCTCCCTTCCCTTATCTACCACCAGGCCAGCCTCTTCACCATCCTCCCCACTCCTCTGCACCCAACGATCCTCAATAGAAACCTTGCAGCATCGGGGGAGGGGGACTGGTACTGCACTTGATGCACCTGCCTCAGCATCTGTTGCTGCCGCTGCAATTTTGGAAGACATAGACACAGAAGGATTGGACACATTCTCGGTAACACCTTACCTACAGACTGGGAAGACACAGGCACACTAGGTAAACGCACAGACTGGGGCACCACAGACTGGGAAGACACAGCCACTCTAGGCAAATGCACAGACTGGGGAACCACAACCTAGGAAGACACAGACATATTGGGTATTGGCACAGACTCAGATGGAATCACAGGCACTCCAGTTGCTGAGCTCTGAGCATCATCCATGTCGAGGAGGAAGAACTCTCTCATGAGCTCAGGCTTGTTGTGCATTGCCTCAGGACACTGACTGTAAGGGTGTCCCACCACATTGCACAAATTGCACCTTATAACATGACAATCCTTTGCCAAATGTCCTACATCCTGACACAGAGAGCACTTTATCACCGGACAGGAGGATGCAAGATGCCCTTTGTCTCCACACTTGTTGCATAGCTTTGGCTGGCCCGGATAGAAGATGGTCAGCCTGTCCCTCCCTAGGAAAGCTGAGGATGGCAGATGCTGGACGACATTGTCAATGACTTTTAATTTTAACTGCACAGACCACCCACCTGTCCATATTCCCTGATCATCCAAAATCTTTTTTAGGGGGCTCAGGATGTCTCCATACCTCCTCAACCATACAGATAAATCCCCTTGTGGTATGGATTCATTACGGACAAGAATTGTCACCATTTTAATGAGTGGCTGGCGTGATACAAGCTTGGGGGTGAGCCCTCTCCAGTGCGGCAGGCCCCTACACACGTGTACATATTTCTCCCAAAATATGTCCAAAGACTCAGGACAGATAAAAGACAAATCATACTCGTATGAACCTGCTGGACTGATCAGGGTGAAGGTATCTGTGGGCCTAATCCCCATCTGCAGAATTTTATCCACCACTGCCCTCCTATGAGGAGGAAGTCCTCCACCCTCCCATTTTAGCTGCACAACATTCCTCCTTTTAAACATTGAGGAAGAAAAACATTTCCATAATCCTTCCCCGCTCGCTCCCCCTTCCCAGATCCTGTAGCTGCAACACCAGAATATGTTTTTGTTACAGGCACACCAATTGCAGTCTTGCACACAATCAAACCAGCTGACAGAGATTCTGATTCAGCTGGGATAGCAGTCTTTGGATAAACAGAGGCAGGCTGTGCATGCTGTACATTGTCTATGTGTCTGGGCTGATTGCCGTAGCACTACAACCCTCAGCAAGCCCATTGTCATTAAAGTTCCCACCACCATCTTGCACACACACTTTACCTGCTTGCTGTGCTGTTACTTCAGCAATGTTATGGCTGACAGTGGGATCAGACTTCCCCCCCAGTTGTTCCCAGACTTCATGGTGGATCTTGCTCTCTCCAGGTCTCTCTTCCACAGGGCTCGGAACAGTATCCATCTTCTCATCATCATTCGGGGAAGCCACATCCAAAGGGGATTCCAGCTTAGTGATGAACTCCATCATACCAGTATCTCCATCAACCTCCTGCTCAGATGTTCCATATTTCTGCTGCAGAGGAAGGAGGACAGAGGCCTCCACCATTGAGGGCTCAGCAGATGTCTGAGGTTTTGAAGAGCTGGTCTCATCCTCTGGGCCCACTTTCATACTCTCTGCTGACTCTGTCGGTACCTGCATCTCCTCATTAATTGGATCACTTTCCATACAGGAAGCAGCTCATCTCCTCATTTGGCTAAACCGTTCCTCGTTCCTATATTTCTCTTTAAATGCTCCACTATTCTCACCAGTTCTTTTCTGCTTCCACACAGCTTGTTCCAACTCCATAAAACTCAGGCCTCAGAGCTGGTCTCTTGCTGAACACTTTGGCACAAACCAGCTTTTTCTTCTTAAATTCAGCTTTCAAAACTAACAATTTCTCCTCTTCTAATGCCGCGTACACGCGATCGAATTGTCTGGCGTACCTAGTCCGACATACAATCCGATGGATAATCCGGCGGACTTTCTACCGAACGGACTTGGACACACACGGACACACAGAAAGTCTGGCGTTTGCTAGCGCGATGACGTACAGCACGTACGACGGGACTAGAAAAGGGAAGTTCAATAGCCAGTAGCCAATAGCTTCCTTTTTCGTACTTGCTTCTGAGCATGCGTCATTCTTAGTCCGCCGGAGTAGCATACTGACGAACGTATTGTCCGCTGAAACCCAAGTCCGACGGGAAGATTGGAGTGCAAAAATACTTTCTTAGTCCACCGGACTTCACACTGGAAAAGTCCGCTGAAGCCCACACACGATCGACTTGTCCGCTGAAATGCGTTTCGGCGGACTAAGTACGCCGGACAATCTGATCGTGTGTACGCGGCATTACTCAATCCATGTCAGTGTTTCAACAATCCTCCATCTAAAGGCAGACAGGGACTCATCTCTCCTTGGGCCAGGCCAAGTATCTTTTTACAGGCGGAGGCCTATCCAGAGGGCCCCCGCCAGGGTCCTCCACATGATCCAGCATCCCTCCTGGGGCAGAGAAGCAACTCTAGCCCCTCGTCTATGGAAGCACAGGAGCTAAGGAATCAGCAACCTCACACCTCACTCAGGGAGCAAAATGGAAGTTTCCCACCATCCCTGTACTGAGTTCCTAGGTCTGTACACCTGCTGTTCCCATTATGAGGGGTTACCACCATCTCTGTGCTGAGTTCCCAGCTCTGTACACCTGCTGTACCTATTATGAGGGGTTGCCACCATCCCTGTGCTGAGTTCTCAGGTCTGTACACCTGCTGTACCTATTATGAGGGGTTCCCACCATCCCTGTGCTGAGTTCCCGGGTCTGTACACCTGCTGTGTCCATTATGAGGGGTTCCCACCATCCCTGTGCTGAGCTCCCATGTCTGTACACCTGCTGTGCCCATTATGAGGGGTTCCCACCATCCCTGTGCTGAGCTCCCATGTCTGTACACCTGCTGTGCCCATTATGAGGGATTCCCACCATCCCTGTGCTGAGTTCCCGGGGTCTGTACACCCGCTGTGCCCATTATGAGGGGTTCCCACCATCCCTATGCTGAGTTCCCATGTCTCTACACCTGCTGTGCCCATTATGAGTGGTTCCCTCCATCCCTGTGCTGAGTTCCCATGTCTGTACACCTGCTGTGCCCATTATGAGGGGTTCCCACCATCCCTGTGCTGAGTTCCCATGTCTTTACACCTGCTGTGCCCATTATGAGGGGTTCCCACCATCCCTGTGCTGAGTTCCCATGTCTGTACACCTGCTGTGCCCATTATGAGGGGTTCCCACCATCCCTGTGCTGAGTTCCCATGTCTGTACACCTGCTGTGCCCATTATGAGGGGTTCCCACCATGGATGGCTTGATCCTTAGCGGTGGTCTCTCACTGTTGATCTGCAGTAAAACACATACTTGCACGGCTTTATCTGCATTTGTTATATCCTAACGTACAGACACACAGCACTACAATATACCGGCATTATACAGGGCCACAATGCACAGATCAGAACCATCAGCATGCTTTGGGAAGAAAGGTCCAGGTGAGTTAAAAGTTGCATGGTGGTACAGTCAAAGTGAATGAGCCGCCTTAAATCAACACGTTAACACGTGAAATAAGGCGCCTTAAACTTCAAATCTTCTGCACCTTAACACCTTCACTTCTGGACTTTACCAAGTTACCATCTACAAATCACACAGGATTCGTAACTATGTGGCGTCTCATTGACACGGTCAAATCCCTCAACGTCAGACAATTTAACTATGGCGTAAATGTCAATGTACCGTAGACAGCCAGAAACACACACTGGGGTCTATACGGCAGAGTTATGCCATCCTAACAACTTCAAGTGAAAAAAAAAAAAACTGTTGATGAAACCAATACCAGATGTGCTCGCTCTGCGCTAATCGTGAAAAACGCGGCTTTCCCCAGAATCCAGATTCCTGCTGAACCCACCCCTGACCTTTACGTCTGGGAGATTCCCCCAAAGCCCCTAATTGTTGTCAGAAATGTTGAAGGGAAAAACCTCATCACTTTCTATATAGACAGCCCAAAACTGCAGTTATTTGCCAGATGTGAACAGTTTTTTTTTTTTTTTCCCTGTACAGTTGGAAGTCAATATAAAACAGCTCATATATCTCAGCGGGAAGTAAAATACACTCAGAAGCGTGCGCCCCTCTGAAGCTCCCAGGCGCACGTTAAGCTTCCAGCCCTATCATGGCAGATGGCTGCTTCTAAGTGCTCATTGGACTACAGGTCCAAGCCTGCCCGGCGGCACGCAGCTTGCCGGAGCTAAAGTTGCTGGTTGATGATTAGCTTTGACCGACACAGGTTTTTTCTTTAAATATTAAACCCAAAACTAAAAACTGTAATATATTGCAGCTTACCAATCATTAGATGGGATGTCTGCTTTAGTTTTCTGTTTTAGTTTTTTTTTTTTTTTTTGTGTTTTATTGTTATACTTTAAAAAAAAAATACTGAAAGTGTGGTTTAAAAATACTGAAAGTGTGGTTTATGATTCTTTTCTGGTTTTGAGTATATTTTGTTTTTACTTGAGGCATTTTAGACAATAAATTTATATTTACACGCCTATTGTTTAAAACATCTGAGTTAAAGTGGTATTAAACTCAAAACTAACAATGTAATATATTGCAGCTTGCCAATCATTAGATGTGGTGGTTGCATTTTAGTACCACATTATCGTCACCAGATGGAGCTGAGGAGCCTACTTATAATACCACATTATGGTCACCAGATGGAGCTGAGGAGCCTATTTATAATACCACATTATGGTCACCAGATGGTGCTGGGGAGCCTACCTTTAATACTACATAATGGCCACTAGATGGAGCTGAGGAGCCTACTTATAATATCACATTATGGCCACTAGATGGAGCTGAGGAACATACTTATATTACCACATAGTGGCCACTAGATAGAGCTGAGAAGCATACTTATAATACTACATTATGGTCACCAGATGGAGCTGAGGAGCCTAGTTATAATATCACATTATGGTCACTAGATGGAGCTGAGGGGCCTACTTTTAATACCACATTATGGTCACCAGATGGATCTGTTGAGCCTACTTATAATACCACATTATGGTCACTAGATGGAGATAAGGAGCCTACTTATAACACCACATTATGGCCACCAGATGGAGCTGAGGAACATACATATTTTACCACATAGTGGCCACTAGATGGAGCTGAGAAGCATACTTATAATACTACATAATTGCCACTGGATGGAGCTGAAAAGCCTACTTATAATATCACATAATGGCCACTAGATGGATCTGAGGAGCCTACTTATATTACCACATAGTGGCCACTAGATAGAGATGAGAAGCATACTTATAATACTACATAATGGCCACTAGATGGAGCTGAGGAGCCTACTTATAATATCACATTATGGCCACTAGATGGAGCTGAGGAGCATACTTATATTACCACATAGTGGCCACTAGATAGAGCTGAGAAGCATACTTATAATACCACATTATGGTCACCAGATGGAGCTGAGGAGCCTACTAATAATACCACATTATGGCCACTAGATTGAGCTGAGGGGCCTATTTATAATACCACATTATGGTCACTAGATGGAGCTGAGGGGCCTACTTATAATACCACATTATGGCCACTAGTTGGAGCTGAGGAACATACTTATATTACCACATAGTGGCCATTAGATGGATCTGAAAAGCCTACTATAATATCGCATAATGGTCACTAGATGGAGCTGAGGAGCATACCTATTATATCACATTATAGGCACTAGACTAGATGTAACTCAGGAGCCTACCTATAATACTACATAATGGCCACTAGATGGAGCTGAGGAGCCTACTTATAATACCACATTATGGCCACTAGATTTAACTGAGGGGCCTACTTATAATACCACATTATGGTCACCAGATGGAGCTGAGGAGCCTATTTATAATACGACATTATGGTCATTAGATGGCGATGAGGAGCCTACTTATAATACCGCATTATGGTCATTAGATGGAGATGAGGAGCCTACTTATAATACCACATTATGGTCATTAGATGGAGATGAGGAGCCTATTTATAATACCACATTATGGTCATTAGATGGAGATGAGGAGCCTACTTATAATACCACATTATGGTCACTAGATGGAGATGAGGAGCCTACTTATAATACCGCATTATGGTCACCAGATGGAGATGAGGAGCCTACTTATAATACCACATTATGGTCACTAGATGGAGATGAAGAGCCTACTTATAATACCGCATTATGGTCATTAGATGGAGATGAGGAGCCTACTTATAATACCACATTATGGTCATTAGATGGAGATGAGGAGCCTACTTATAATACCGCATTATGGTCACCAGATGGAGATGAGGAGCCTACTTATAATACCACATTATGGCCACTAGATGAAGCTGAGGAACATACTAATATTACCACATAGTGGCCACTAGATGGAGCTGAGAAGCATACTTATAATATCACATAATGGCCACTAGATGGAGCTGAGGAGCATACCTATTATATCACATTATAGTCACTAGACTAGATGTAGCTAACGAGCCTACCTATAATACCACATTATGGTCACTAGATGGAGCTGATGAACCTGTTTATAATACCACATTATGGTCACTAGATGGAGCTGAGGAGCCTACTAATTCCCTGTTATAGTCAACGCCATCTAATGGCCATAATGTGGTATTTTTTCCCCGCTCACACTAAACAACACAGATGTACAAATCTCCCGATACAGCTATTGTGTTCCCGTGGCACCAGCTGCCAAAATACCCAAACAGTGCCTACATCAAAGTGTACATCTGTTCAGCCGACAAT
Source organism: Lithobates pipiens (assembly GCF_037356315.1). NCBI lineage: Eukaryota > Metazoa > Chordata > Amphibia > Anura > Ranidae > Lithobates > Lithobates pipiens. The sequence goes on along the minus strand of NW_027507764.1, from coordinate 19,481,911 downwards.
TTTCTGTCCAGCTCCTTTGATTTCTTTTATCAAAGTGTGTTGGGCGGGAGATGCCAACAGGGCCACCCACAGAGGGAGTTTTGGCCGGTTCCTCAGATGTATGGCCAGTTTCAGGACCCCCCCAAGAATAGTAGATAGGCTACTCAGGACATCCTCATAGACCGGAGAAGTGAAATCATCGCATTATTTATTACTTTTTAGATCTTACAAAAAAAAAAGATTGCTTTAATGGCGCCGGACACTTTTAGTTTCTCTGCCAAACCTGAAGAATCCACCACATTAATGACACTTTTACAAGAGTTTGTAGCGCCCCCCCGGGGAGAGAATGAATACAGAGGAAGGATGAAGCCGTAGCGGCGATATGGAATGGTCCGCTCTCCCTGTGTACAGATCTGTGAGTCATTCTCCACCTGCTTTATAACTTAGAGAAATATCCCAGAGTGAGACGTGTTAACACTCTTCATACAGCAAATCCATATTTCACCCCGAGAAGTCCGACTACAAGGCATTACAGCCAGAGAATTCTGAGTCAGCAGAAAGTAATGGGCTCCCTATGTGCCTCCTCCTCTCCTGATACTCTGCACTGCTGGAGGACTCTTCTCCTTCCTGTGTAACTCTCCTCTCCTGATATTCTGCACTGCTGGAGAACTCTTCTCCTTCCTCTATAACTCTTCTCTCCTGACATCGCTACACTGCTGGAGGACTCTTCTCCTTCCTCTATAACTCTCCTCTCCTGACATCTCTACACTGCTGGAGGACTCTTCTCCTTCCTCTATAACTCTCCTCTCCTGACATCTCTACACTGCTGGAGGACTCTTCTCCTTCCTGTGTAACTCTCCTCTCCTGATATTCTGCACTGCTGGAGGACTCTTCTCCTTCCTCTATAACTCTTCTCTCCTGACATCGCTACACTGCTGGAGGACTCTTCTCCTTCCTCTATAACTCTCCTCTCCTGACATCTCTACACTGCTGGAGGACTCTTCTCCTTCCTGTGTAACTCTCCTCTCCTGACATCTCTACACTACTGGAGGACTCTTCTCTTTCCTCTATAACTCTTCTCTACTGACATCGCTACACTGCTGGAGGACTCTTCTCCTTCCTCTATAACTCTCCTCTCCTGAAATACTTTGCACTGCTGGAAAGGACTCTGCTCCTTCCTCTATAACTCTCCTCTCCTGAAATAATCTGCACTGCTGGAGGACTCTGCTCGTTCCTCTATAACTCTCCTCTCCTGAAATAATCTGCACTGCTGGAGGACTCTGTTCCTTCCTCTATAACTCTCATCTCCTGAAATACTCTGCACTGCTGGAGGACTCTGCTCCTTCCTCTATAACTCTCCTCTCCTGAAATACTCTGCACTGCTGGAGGACTCTGCTCCTTCCTCTATAACTCTCCTCTCCTGAAATACTCTGCACTGCTGGAGGACTCTGCTCCTTCCTCTATAACTCTCCTCTCCAGAAATACTCTGCACTGCTGGAAAGGACTCGGCTCCTTCCTCTATAACGCATCAGTTTTCGACATTCCTGAACTGTAATTATTTGCTATTTTATTAGAGGTATGATTTTAGCTGCATTTTCTGTCTCGGTCTGGTTTATGGTTCCTGACACTACCGCTATTTCATTCTCTAGGTGTAGCTCTACCCCCCTAGGGGCCGCTGGTGAATGTGGGTTGCCTCCCACCCTGCACAGCCAGGCACACAAATTTTCAGACACACAGAGCCAAGAAGCAGTCCTTGTACTTTGTTTTTTTTGTTTTTTTTTATTTTATTAAGGGAATAGAACTTGGATGGGGATAGGGTACATATGGGATGCCCACTTGATTGTAGAAACTTGATAGGGACTTAAAGTAGTTGTAAACCCTTACAACCAAATTGGACCTACAGGTAAGTCTAGATTAAGGCTTACCTGCAGGTCCAAGAAATATCTCCTAAACCTATACGGTTTAGGAGATATTTCCCCGAAGACAGCCACCGCTGTCTACGGTGCATGCGCCGTAGACAGCGGTGCGCAGGCGCACTGGGCAGGCCGCAGATCGCGGCGATATGCCGGGAGTGTCAGCTCTCGTGCGCATGCGCGGGAGTGACGTCATCGCTGCTCTGGCGAATCACAGCGCTGGAGCAGCGAGACCCGGAAGTCACTCCGGGATCCATGGCAGCGGCGGACATGAAGACGGTGGACCGATTTGGGGGCTTCGTTCTCAGGTAAGTTATTCATAATGAGCTAGTATGCTATGCATACTAGCTCATTATGCCTTTGCCTTACAGAGTGTGTTTTTTTTTTTTTTAGCCTTTACTTCCTCTTTAACTATTTACACTCCGGTATATACAATCTCTCTTTCTGATTCATCACCAGCAAATGCACTTGCTTGCAGACTATCACCCCCAGGACCAGCTAGCACAGGTTTCAGGCCCAGCACATTCTCTGATGGAATGCCCTTTGCAGGCAGGGACCGTGCGTCCCTATGGTGTAGCCAATGGCACGGGCATTGGAAAGGGGCAGCTGCAGCCAGGAGGGCTGGCAGTGCCCGAAGAGGTGGTACTGGGAGCAGTAGCCACATATAGGACAGCTAGCACTAAGGACTACCACTTACTTTGGCTACGCCATATTCTGATCAAAGATAATTCAATTTGCATGCCACACCCCTAAATCTGGTAAATCAAAACTACGACTATAGTAAAAATTGTGGGACTTTTGAAGCTTTTTAACAAAATTCATAACATTTTATTTCATTTCTTTTAAAAATTCAACATCTAATAGCAAATTTGTAGTAAAATACATTTTATAAAACAGTAATTTCCAACCACTGCAGGTATTTATATAACAAGTCTTTGCAGTCAACGTGTTTCAGGGACATGGTCCTCTTCATCAGGAGCTAGCAGACTTGGATTGCTGTCATCTAAATAAAGTGACAAAATTGATCTTAAATAAATAATCATATCGATATAAAGCATTTCCATACATCATGCCATAGCTTCTCCCCAGTAACTGGAAAGCTGTACCCAGGTATTCCTCACAGTTCAATTATACATGGCACAGGGATCCCAACGGGGAAGTTTCCAGTCACTGGGGAGAAGTTATGGCATTATGTATGGAAATACTTTATTTCAATATGATTATTTACTTAAGATCAATTTTGTCACTTTATCTAGATGGCAGCAATCCAAGTCTGCTAATTCCTGATGAAGAGGACCATGTCCATGAAACGCGTTGACACTTGTTATAAAAACCACTGCAGTGGTTGGAAATTACTGTTTTATAAACTGTATTTTATTACAAATTTGCTATTAGATGTTGAATTTTTAAAAGAAATGAAATAAAATGTTATGAATTTTGTTAAAAAGCTTCAAAAGTCCCACAATTTTTACTATAGTCATAGTTTTGATTTACCAGATTTAGGGATGTGGCATGCAAATTGAATTACCTTTGATCAGAATATGGCGTAGCCAAAGTAAGTGGTAGTCCTTAGTGCTAGCTGTCCTATATGTGGCTACTGCTCCCAGTACCACCTCTTCGGGCACTGCCAGCCCTCCTGGCTGCAGCTGCCCCTTTCCACTGCCCGTGCCACCACAGTCCTCCTGACTGGCTCTGCACCCATCCCAGTCCTCTCAGGCCCGCGTGCTTCCCAGTTCTCCTGACTGTGTGTCACTCACCAGCCTTCCTGGCTGTTCCTGTTGCTCCTGGGACTTGTCCGGTAGTGTTCTCCCGCCATCGTCCTTGCTCCCAGTGCCTTCTGGCCAGGACACCTCTGTGGTTTTTGGGAAGGTCCCATCCGCACAAGGTCACACCACCACAGACTGGGGAGCTCCCTCAAAGGCCACAACAGCCTAATACTCCATCTCAATCTTCCCCTTGAACTCTCCTCCTCAGCTGGGCTGACCCAGAGTATTTGAGGGGGCCTGCCCACTGCCAACTCAAGTTGGGGATTGGTAAGAGCCCTCAGAATACTCCAGGCAGCTCCCCTCCCATCTTTCTAGAAAGTTCCAGTACATCCTAGAAATAGGGGGAAGGTCTCAGTGATGCTGCCTGTGAGTCATCCAGCTCTCCCTGGATCTCTGCCCAACCCAGGAAAAGCACAGGCAGGCTTGGCTGCCAGGCAAGCCTGCACAAATGTACCTATTCAAAATCTCACCTTTAGCCAGGGCTTTTTTTCAGGGGGAACATGGGGGGACGCAGTTCTGACACCTCCAGGACTAAATTTATGTAATGGCAAGGGGTGTTGGGGATTTGCTGAAGAGTCTATTGATGATTGCCACTGGGGAATCTATAGCAAATACGCTGGTGGGGTTCTATTTTTGCGCATGGATCTATTGTTGCTGGTGGGGGATGTAATGTTGCTGGGAGGGGGTTTTATATTCCTGGGGGGGGGGGTCCATTGTTGCTGAGAGGAATCTACTGTTGAGAGAGATGTCTATTGTTGCTGGCTGCTGGAGGGTCTATTGATGCTGGCTGATGGAGGGTCTATTGATGCTGGCTGATGGAGGGTCTATTGATGCTGGCTGATGGGGGGTCTGTTGATGCTGGCTTCTGGAGGGTCTATTGATGCTGGCTTCTGGAGGGTCTATTGATGCTGGCTTCTGGAGGATCTATTGATGCTGGCTTCTGGAGGGTCTATTGATGCTGGCTTCTGGAGGGTCTATTGATGCTGGCTTCTGGAGGATCTATTGATGCTGTCTTCTGGAGGGTCTATTGATGCTGGCTTCTGGAGGGTCTATTGATGCTGGCTGCTGGAGGGTCTATTGATGCTGGCTTCTGGAGGGTCTATTGATGCTGACTGCTGGAGGCTCTATTGATGTTGGCTGCTGGAGGGTCTATTGATGCTGGCTGATGGAAGGTCTATTGATGCTGGCTGATGGAAGGTCTATTGATGCTGGCTGATGGAGGGTCTATTGATGCTGGCTGATGGAAGGTCTATTGATGCTGGCTGATGGAAGGTCTATTGATGCTGGCTGATGGAGGGTCTATTGATGCTGGCTGCTGGAGGGTCTATTGATGCTGGCTGCTGGAGGGTCTATTGATGCTGGCTGATGGAAGGTCTATTGATGCTGGCTTCTGGAGGGTCTATTGATGCTGGCTTCTGGAGGATCTATTGATGCTGTCTTCTGGAGGGTCTATTGATGCTGGCTTCTGGAGGGTCTATTGATGCTGGCTGCTGGAGGGTCTATTGATGCTGGCTTCTGGAGGGTCTATTGATGCTGGCTGCTGGAGGCTCTATTGATGTTGGCTGCTGGAGGGTCTATTGATGCTGGCTGATGGAAGGTCTATTGATGCTGGCTGATGGAAGGTCTATTGATGCTGGCTGATGGAGGGTCTATTGATGCTGGCTGATGGAAGGTCTATTGATGCTGGCTGATGGAAGGTCTATTGATGCTGGCTGATGGAGGGTCTATTGATGCTGGCTGCTGGAGGGTCTATTGATGCTGGCTGATGGAAGGTCTATTGATGCTGGCTGCTGGAGGGTCTATTGATGCTGGCTGCTGGAGGGTCTATTGATGCTGGCTGCTGGAGGGTCTATTGATGCTGGCTGCTGGAGGGTCTATTGATGCTGGCTGATGGAGGGTCTATTGATGCTGGCTTCTGGGAAATCTGCTGTTGCTGGGGGTCTATTGTTGCTAAGGTGGATTTTTGTTGCGGGGGGCATTGTTTTGTGAGGGAACTATTGTTGCTGGGGTATCTATTGTTGTTGGCTGCAGGGGATCTGCTGCTAACAACTTTTATACAAATTACTCAGCACCACAGAATGATACTTGGTTCTGTATTCTCTAAAAAGGGCCAATACTGGGAAGGTGGGGAGGGGGTGGAACCAAGGGACGGTGCTCGGAGGTGGGTAGGCGGTGGAGACAAGAGGTGACTTGGAAGGGGGGAGTTCCTGTACCTATTCTCTGAGAAAAAAAGCCCTGCCTTTAGCACTCTAGCAACGCTAGGGGGTGCTACATAGGGTAACAATTGTCATTCTATGAACTAAAGGGGTCTTCAAATGTGGCCCCTGACAACACCAAAGGGCCACACATAATGTTCAATATATGTAATGCTTGAGAGGAGTGTCAGCGACTACAGACCTAATGGAGGAAATGAGGGTCAGAGAGTGAGGACAGGATACATTGTTTGTGGGGGATATGCTGCAGAAGACAATACAAAATTGGGAAGATGTTACAGGAGGCTAGTATTATTATTATTAATATACAGGATTTATATAGCGCCAAAAGTTTACGCAGCGCTTTACAATATAAAAGAGAGACAATACAGTTTATAATAAAATAAAATACAAGAGGATTAAGAGGGCCCTGTTCAGAAGAGCTTACAATCTAATAGGGTGGGGCAGGTGCTATAAAAGGTTATAACTGTGGGGAATGAGCTGATGGAAGTGGTTGGAGATTAGTTGGAGACGTGATAGGCTTCCCTGAAGAGATGAGTTTCAGGGATCTCCTGAAGGTAGCAAGAGTAGGGGATAGCCGTACCAATGGAGGTAGCGAGTTTCAGAGGATGGGAGAGGCTCTGGAGAAATCCTGTTGACGAGCATGAGAGGCGGAGACAAGGGAGCTTGAGAGTAGGAGGTCTTGAGAGGAGCGGAGAGGACGATTTGGGTGATATTTGTAGACAAGATTGGTGATGTAGCTCGGGGCAGAGTTGTGAATGGCTTTGTATGTTGTGGTGAGTATTTTGAATTTAATTCGCTGGGCGATCAGGAGCCAGTGTAGAGATTGGAGGAGAGGTTTGGCAGACGCTGAGCGGTTGGTAAGGTGGATAAGTCTGGCAGCAGCATTCATGATAGACTGAAGAGGGGGGGAGCCTATGGAGAGGCAGGCCAATGAGAATGGAGTTGCAATAGTCAAGGCGAGAGATAACAAGGGAGTGAATGAGGAGCTTTTTGTTAAAAAGGGGCAAATTTTAGAGATGTTACGGAGGTGAATTCTACAAACTTTAGTAGAGATCAATGCTATTACCCTCACCAATGTTCCCACTACAGACTGCTGAAGTTTGAGATGAGAATCGGCACTCGCCCAGCCCAATCCGCATCAGTGCAAAGCGCGTCAGTATTGTGCGGCCCCTAGGTGTATGATGTGCAGCCACACATCATATACCTAGAGGCTGCACGCACTGACGCGTTTCGCCCTGACACGGGTCAGGGCTGGGCGAGTGGCGATTCCCATCTTTGCTATATAACAATAATGTTTTGGGGTTTTACATAATCTCCAGGCCTAAAATGATTTTTTTGCACACAATGAAAAGACGACTTTTGCAGCAAACGGGTTATAGCAATCCTGTGCTGAACCCCCCCCCAAAGAAATTATGAAGAATGCCATTGCTGATTCTATTTTATTTTTTCATGTGGCTTTGGTACGTCCTCTGTTAACCGACTCAAAATATACCTAATCTCTTTCTAAGCTGGTGACTCAGGAAGCCATGGGATTAGCATGCCAGCCAGGAAAGTTGCATTTTCAGAAGCAGAGCACGGATTGGCGGCCTCCGTATTCTCAGCATAGTCTTTAGCCTTTATTGAGCGTATGGGAAGTCTACGGAGTCGTAAATGTTTTGAAAGCTTCACGCGCTAATTTTAGCTCACACAAGCCCGGGAATATATTTATTTTTCCATCCTAATTTAGAGCCAAGCCTTTCGCCTCGCTGGATTCACACAAACCTGGAGTTTCACCTTTGTTGCCCCCACTTGAAACGGACTTTGCTGCTGAGATTTATAAAACTTTGTTCTCTTTTTTTTTTCTGGCTGGAATTAATTTGCATTCTTTTACAAAATAAATCTTCGGCTACACCGTGCCAAGGGTTAGGCTATGCGAGTTAGTGAACTTTACTATTAATAGTCGGGTAAATAAGACTTTGGAATGGTTGGGGAGAGGAAAGCAGATACAATGGCACAACAAAGAGAGGAGGATCAGGATCTGACCGTCAAGGTTCATGGTCAAACACGATTGAGTCTTCATGGTCAACCACGACTGAGTCTTCATGGTCAAACACTAAGGATGAGCCCAACACCCCCCAGTTCGGTTCGCACCAGAACCTGTGAACAGACCTAAACTTTGTGTGAACTTTAGAACCCTATTAAAGTCTATGGGACTCAAACTAAAATCAAAAGTTTTAATTTTAAAGGCTAATAAAATTAGCACTTTAGATTTCTCCCATAGACTTGTACAGGGTGTTCCGCGGCTTTTCGAATTTGCCGCGAACACCCTAAATTGTTCACTGTTTGCCGAACAGGCGAACAGGCAATGTTCGAGTCGAACATGAGTTAGACTCAAACTCGAAGCTCATCCCTATCAAACATGACTGAGTCTTCATGGTCAAACACAACTGAATCTTCATGGTCAAACACAACTGAATCTTCATGGTCAAACACGATTGAGTCTTCATGGTCAAACACGATTGAGTCTTCATGGTCAAACACGACTGAATCTTCATGGTCAAACACGATTGAGTATTCATGGTCAAACACGACTGATTCCTCATGGTCAAACACAACTGAGTCTTCATGGTCAAACACGACTGAATCTTCATGGTCAAACACGATTGAGTCTTCATGGTCAAACACGACTGAATCTTCATGGTCAAACACGATTGAGTCTTCATGGTCAAACACGACTGAATCTTCATGGTCAAACACGACTGATTCTTCATGGTCAAACACGATTGAGTCTTCATGGTCAAACACGACTGAATCTTCATGGTCAAACACGATTGAGTCTTCATGGTCAAACACAACTGAGACTTCATGGTCAAACACGACTGAGTCTTCATGGTCAAACACGATTGAGTCTTCATGGTCAAACACGACTGATTCTTCATGGTCAAACACGACTGAGTCTTCATGGTCAAACACGACTGAATCTTCATGGTCAAACACGATTGAGTCTTCATGGTCAAACACGACTGAATCTTCATGGTCAAACACGATTGAGTCTTCATGGTCAAACACGACTGAGACTTCATGGTCAAACACAACTGAGTCTTCATGGTCAAACACGATTGAGTATTCATGGTCAAACACGACTGATTCTTCATGGTCAAACACGATTGAGTCTTCATGGTCAAACACGATTGAGTCTTCATGGTCAAAAACGACTGAGTCTTCATGGTCAAACACGACTGATTCTTCATGGTCAAACACGATTGAGTCTTCATGGTCAAACACGACTGATCTTCATGGTCAAACACAACTGAATCTTCATGGTCAAACACGATTGAGCCTTCATGGTCAAACACGACTGAGTCTTCATATCCAGAGGTTGAGGACAGAGGTCATCAGATAGAGCCTTTCCTGGAGAAAAGTTCTATGATGCCGAAGATTGTCTTTCCTTTAACCACTTACAGACCGGACCATTTTGCTGGTCACTTTTTGCGATTCGGCACTGCGTCGCTTTAACTGACAATTGCGCGGTCGTGCGACGTGGCTCCCAAACAAAATTGCCTTTCTTTTTTTCCCACAAATAGAGCTTTCTTTTGGTGGTATTTGATCACCTCTGCGGTTTTTATTTTTTGCGCTATAAACAAAAATAGAGCGACAATTTTGAAAAAAACTCATTATTTTTTACTTTTTGTTATAATAAATATCCCCCAAAAATATATAAAAAAACTTTTTTTTCCCTCAGTTTAGGCTGATACATATTCTTCTACATATTTCTGGTAAAAAAAAATCGCAATAAGCGATTATTGATTGGTTTGCGCAAAAGTTATAGCGTTTACAAAATAAGGTTAGTTTTATGGCATTTTTATAAATTTTTTATTATATTTTTTTACTAGTAATGGCGGCGATCTGCGATTTTTATTGTGACTGCGACATTATGGCGGACGCATCGGACATTTTTGACATATTTTTGGGACCATTGTCATTTATACAGCAATCACTGCTATATAAATGCAGTGATTCCTGTGTAAATGACACTGGCAGTGAAAGGGTTAACCAGTGGGTGGCAGTGTAGGGGTTAAGTGTTCCTAGGGGTGTGTTACTAACTGTGGGGGGGCTGGGCTTTCATTTAGTGAACACTGATCTCTGCTCCAATCACATGGAGCAGAGATCAGTGTCACTAGTTGCTAGGCAGAACGGGGAGATGCTGTTTACAACGACATTTCCTCCATTCAGCCGCCCCGTGAGACGATCGCAGGTATGCCCGCAGCAATCGAGTACACGGGATCCGCGACCGGACTCACGGGGGTCCGGTCGAGCACACGATCGCGCCGCCGCCGCCGCGCTCACAATGGCAGGGCGGCATTGAAGATTGGACGTACCTGTACGCCAATATGCCTGCCTGTGCCATTCTGCCTACGTACATCAGCGTGCGCTGGTTGGGAAACGGTTATCCTTTCGAACAGTGTCGCCCTGCGACTCCTCCTACTCCTGGAGCCTACACTCTCAGATTGGGAAGTGTGAGCTCCGTACCTCTTTGACTTCAGGTCAGAGAGTGAGAAAAACCACTGAGGATCCTTTACGGGCCATACAATAACCTTGTGTTGTGATAAGGCAGCCTATTGAAATAAAGGTGATGCCAGTGAAAAAAAAAATGCAGTCAGAATGAGAGATTTCCTGGCTGCAGCACTCCTCATCTGGCCATGTTGTAGGCAAAGTAAAGCAGTCTCAGGTCAATTCATCACTCCCAACGCGTTTTGCCTCCCCCCTGGGATCTCCCTGGTTAACTCCTTGCCTACTGGGCCCTTTCGCCCCCTTCCTGCCCAGGCCAGTTTTCAGCTTGAATGACAATTGCGCGGTCATGCAACACTGCACCCAAACTAAATTTTTAGCATTTTATTTGAGACAGATAGAGCTTTCTTTTGGTGGTATTTAATCACTGCTGGGTTTTTAATATTTTTGCTAAACAAAGACCTAAAATTTTTGGGGAAAAAAATGTTTTTCTTAGTTTCTGTTCTAAAATGTTGTAAATAAGTATTTTTTGTCCTTCACTGATGTGTGCTTATTAGGCTGCAGTGATGGACACTGATATGCCCCATACACATGGTCCAACATTCCGAACAAAAAATCCGTCTGAATCCGGATTTTGTCTGAAACTTGTGTTGCATACACACGGTCGCACAAAGTTGTCGGAAAATCCGATCGTTCCGAACGAATGTACGACAGGACTATGTAGAGGCCAGTAGCCAAAAGCTTTCATCCTCAAATTTATTCTGTGCATGCCTGCCACTTTGTGTGTCGGAATTCTCTACACACGATCGGAAAAAGTCTGATCAGATTTTGTTGTCGGAAAATGAAAACACACTGAGGCGTGGTTTTGATACATTGAGCTGCAGCTGCTTTTATTTGTCTATAACATGGCCAGGTGAGGAATATTGTACAGAGCAGGTAAGTATAGACATGTTTTTCTTCTTCATTTACAAACACTTTAATTAGACTCTGTCTGGCCCAAGATGGCCCCCAAAGTCACATGGGGTGCCAATCGGATATGAAATCATAGAGGAACCAAGTTCCCCTCAACTTCCTCCCCAACTGCATTGTCGCTTCAGTGGAAAATATAGAATGCACCTGCCTACATGGAGGTCCCTTGGTGTATGGAAGAAGCCCACAAATCACCCAGATGCCCTATTGGGATAATACTCTTGAATTTGTTTGCTATTACCAGTTATAGGTCCAGAGTCTAGCCTCGGGAGGTGCACTGCCAGAAAATAACATTTTTCGTGAGCAATTTGTCAGGGCAATGGCTGGTGTTGGCACTTCAATCCTCAGGAGCTCTGAGTGGGTCACTTGCAGGGGCGGACTGACCATTGGACCACTCAGGCACTGCCCGAGGGCCCCGAGCCACTAGGGGTTGCCAGCCTCAGTAAAACCAGGGACAATATGTAAAATCTGTATTTTCTGTATTTTTTTTACATCCGTCTCTGAAATGTCCCTTACCGACATCTTTTTGGTCTAAAAATCCTGAGATTATAGCTGCCCCTCCTCTCCAGTACCTTCTCAGCCAATAGAAACATGTCTGTGTGTACTGTGTGATTGTATACTGTGTGGCCACATAATCTTGGATTGCCTGGGTGCCTCATAATCTCCTTTTGCCCAGGGGCCCCATGAGTTGTCAGTCCACCCTTGGTCACTTGCCACCATTGCTTGCCACCAGATGCAGCTTGTCACTTGCCAGGTCACTTGCCACCAGATGCGGATTGTCACTTGCCACGTCACTTGCCACAAGAAGATGTGGATTGTCATGTCACCTGCCACCAGATTCGGATTGTCACTTGCCACATCGCCAGCCATAAGTTGCAGCTTGTCCCTTGCCAGGTCACTTGCCACAAGATGTGGATTGCGACTTGCCAGGTCACTTGCCACAAGATGTGGATTGCGACTTGCCAGATCACCTGCCACAAGAAGATGCGGATTGTCATGCCACATGCCACCAGATGGGGATTGTCACTTGCCACGTTGCCAGCCACAAGATGCAGATTGTCACTTGCCACGTCACTTGCCACAAGATGCAGATTGTCACTTGCCACGTTACTTACCACAAGATGCGGATTGTCACTTGCCACGTTACTTACCACAAGATGCAGATTGTCACTTGCCACGTCGCCAGCCACAAGATGTGGATTGTCACTTGCCACGTCACTTACCACAAGAAGATGGAGATTGTCATTTGCCACAAGATGCAGATTGTCACTTGCCACGTCACTTGCTACAAGATGTTGATTGTCACTTGCCACGTCACTTGCCACATGAAGATGCAGTCAAAAAGTAGCGTTGATTTGACCCCCGCAAAACCACTTGAAAATTCAAACAAGTCTTCTGAAAATAGTCATGATGTTCTTCTGGCAGGACAGATGATGTGGTGGAGAGATAATGGTGTGCGAGGCTTATCAACTTTTCTCATCCCATTTACCATCTGCCATCTTTGTTTTTACCTTCGGAACTTCGGGATATCAGTGTCGGTGACACCTCATTCTTCTTGAACGTGAGCACCCTGGGATGTAAAGGCATTAAGGAAATAATAAAAACAGAATGATTTAAAACACTCATAACTAAAAAAAGAAAAAAGGCAGTGTGTACAAAAAAAAAGAAATAAAAGAAAATGCTTGAGTGTGACCCACCCCTCTTCAAACTCAATTATGAGCTACCCTTGCCGGTTCACACAGGGGCAACACGTCTTCCAGCACGACTTTGGGAGGCAACTTGGACACGACTTGAGTATGAATCACAGCGCAACTTGAGGCGACTTGAAGTTGCTTCTAGGACAGGGGACTTTGCCAGTGGCCAATCACATAATAATCAGCTCTGTGGGAGGGAGGGGGTTTGCCTAGAAAACTATTTTTACTTCCTGGAAAGTTGCTTCAGTTAAGACAGGGGATCCGACTTGGAGGCAACTTCCATTGAAACCAATGGGTACCAGTCGCCTAGAAGTCGGAATTAAGTCATACAAGAACCTCTTCTGAAGTCGGAGCGACTTCAGTAGTGTACATTAAGACGGGTCCATTCACTTCCATTTATTTTCTCAACCGCGCGACAATTTGGGGCGACTTGAAGTCGGATCCCAGGTCGCCCCGTGTGAACCGGCTCTTAAGACAATGGATTGAGTGAGTAGGGTGGGTTGTTTTGGAAACAACGTGATCATTTTAATCACTGGATGCTCAGCAGTTCCTTGATGTTTTAAGTGTTTATTACGAACCCAGAATCCTACCCTTCGAAAGCTGGGTGACCTGGGTTCAAATGGCAGCACTCCACATGGTTTAGGAATTGACAGAAAATCAATATTGTATTTGTAAATTAATTTTAGACAGGGGCGCAGGTACAAAAAAAAAAAATGCTTTGTGTGAGATATGTGCGAAAATCGAAAACTAAACACCTTGCTGTGCTGTCATCAGAAAAATGCAAAACTGTGTTAAAAACTTCCATAATTTTCCTTTCTTGACGCCTACTGTATTCTGCCATATTGGCACCAGGAAAGTCGAATATCCTTTACCTGGGCATTTAATGTTTGGTGTACTGATCCTCTACCCATCCGCCAATACACATAAAATACAAACACTAAAGCCCCGTACACACGATCGGAAATCCTGCCAGCAAAATCCGATGAGAGCTTTTGGTTAGATATTTCGACCGCGTGTACGCTCCATCTGACTTTTGCTGGCGGAGTTTCCGCCAGCAAAAGATTGAGAGCAGGTCCTCTATTTTTCCGAAGGAAAAAGTTTCCGACCTGAAACTCCGATCGTCTATAGCAATTCCGACAAGCAAAATTCCTACGCATGTTCAGAAGCATTGAACTTCATTTTCTTGGCTCAACACGTTCTTGACGGTCGAAAGTTCAGAGAACTTTTGTGTGATCGTGTGTATGCAAGCCAAGCTTGAGCGGAATTCCGTTTGGAAAAAACATCCAAGATTTTTCCAATGAAAACTCAGATCGTGTGTTAGCGGCATAAACCCATTGCATCAGAATACGGTTACTTCTGGGAACCCATGCCATCCAATTGATGAATAAGTCAACGTCAGCTTCTCAACGTCTGAAGAACAAATTATTCAGCTGAGAAGAATATTCAGAAATCCCGTACAAGTCGGGCCAATAAATGATTCTGGATAAATTGCATTCCTATTCAACTACGAGGTCATTATGGGATTTTAATGAGATGAATTTAACCCACGCATGTGTCAGAAGTCAAACCGATTTTATCCATGGAGTGCTGGATATGGAGATGAAAAGTCCAGAACTTAGTAAAACTTTGGAAATTGTTTAAAGGGCCAGCTTACCCAAAATTGATATTTCAGGTACAGGCAGAGTCTATTGGTAATTATTCTCAGATTATCCTTAGGGCACAGCTGATCACAGATTGGAGTAAAGGCCCAATCACAGCGATTCTTTACCACTTGATCCAAACCTAGCTGATTGCAATGTAAACATAAGCCCGTTATTGGCATTCCATTCCGGTTAATGTGAAAGGGACATCAACACTGATAATAAGGGCACTGATCATCAGTGTTCTGATTTTATCAGTGCAGTCCCAACACTGCCCGCGAGTGCTGCCAATTAGAGCCCACCAGTGCTGCCAATCAGTGCCAATCAGTGACGCCTCATCAGTGTCACCTATCAGTGCCCATAAGGGGTGCCCATCAGTGCCACCTATCAGTGCACTTCAGCGCCACCTATCAGTGCCCACTAGGGATGAGCCGAACACCCCCCCCCCCCCCCCCCCCCCCCCTAGTTCGGTTCGCAGCAGAACCTGCAAACAGACTGAAAATTTGAGCGAACTTTAGAACCCCATTAAAGTCTATGGGACTCAAACATTCAAAATCAAAAGTGCTCATTTTAAAGGCTAATATGCAGCACAGGGATGGTGGGAGCCCCTCATAATAAGCAGCCCCAGGAGGAAGTCAGCACAGCACAGGGATGGTGGGAGCCTCTTATAAAAAGCAGCCCCAGGAGGAAGTCAGCATAGCACAGGGATGGTGGGAGCCCCTCATAATAAGCAGCCCCAGGAGGAGCAGGCGCAAACTGGACCAGCGGTGCATGGCAGACAATCCACTTCTCTCTTTCTCATCTAACGAAACTTCGTATTTCGGATAGGAAATTCTTCAACGGAATTTTGTATTTCGGATAAAAACCAAACTTCCATCAGCATCGACTGTCATATTGAGGTATATTTTTGCCTTTAAATTCATTGTAACGAACGTCGTTCATACAAATTAACAAACCTAACGGAAATTCGTATTTCGTACGAAACTAAACTGAATTTCGGACACGAAATACGAAGTACGAATTAATTTTAATATGAATTGTAACGGAAAAGAACTAAACAAATTTATTGACGGCGCCCATGTCTATCACAGATACTCTAGTTGGAGCGCAGGAATGAGCCCTGCTGCAAAGTATTGCATCAAAAATTGTAATTACACACTGCTGTTAAACAGGGGCTGAAAAATTGGGCCTTATACCGAAAATATTCTACCAAGCTATCAGCAGGATCATTGAGGAGGAAGAGGATAGTCAGTCAGTATAACAGGATAGTCACTCAGCATCAGCATAGGCAGTCTTGAAGGGATATGACATTTCAAAAAAAATTATTCGGTTACATCAGCGTCAGGTGCTTGGTAGCTGGTGGTGATCCAAAACTGATTCATCTTTATGAAGGTCAGTTGATCAACCGAGTCGGTGGACAGGCGCACCCTGTGATCGGTTACAAAGCCTCCAGCAGCACTGAATGTGCGTTCCGAAAGAACGCTGGATGCAGGACAGGCCAGTAGCTCAAATGCATACTGTGCAAGCTCTGGCCAGTGATCCATCCTCAAGACCCAGTAACCCAGAGGATTTTCGGTGGCAAAGGTGTCCACGTCTAATCTTGCCCCTAGGTATTCCTGCACCATGTAAATCAGACGCTGGTGATGGTTGCTGGAACCGATCATACCTTGGGGCTGCGGACTAAAAAATTGCCTGAACGCATCTGTCAGGCAGCCACCTTCTCCACCGCTCCTTCTGTGACTGACCGAAGCCTCAGCAACACATTGTCCAGGACCAGGAATTTGTAACCTCCCAGTCCCTGGGAACGCATTGCACAGACCTTTCTGCAAGGCCGCCCGAAGATGTCTCATCCTCTGCTCCCTTTGTACCATGAATCAAGGAGAGTGGCCAGCCAGTAATGATCCCTCTCCTTGATCCGACGAATACGAGGATCCTTCCGCAGTCTTTGCAGGATCAGGGAGGCCATGCAGCGTAGGTTAACTGAGGCATTTGGTCCGGAGTCCTCTGGGTCACTAAGGACGACATGATCCGCAGCCACCTCCTCCCAGCCACGTACAAGTCCATGGGTTTCTTGGGACTGTAAATCATCCCTTAAAGACTGCTTCTGATGTTAAGTAACAGGCTCCACCTCCATGCTGATACAATCCTCCTCCTCCTCCTCCTTTTCTTGTGTGATCGGCGGGCCAGCAGGAACACTGTCTGGATAAAGGGGGCCTTGAGAGGCAAGGAAGTCTTCCTCTTCCTGCCTCTGTTCTGCCTCAAATGCCCTGTCCATTATTGCACACAGCGTATGCTCCAACAGGTGGACAAGAAGGACAGTGTCACTGATGCATGCACTGTCACTGCTCACCATCCTCGTGGCCTCCTAAAATGGTGACAGGATAGTGCATGCATCCCTGATCATGGTCCACTGGCTCCCCCGACCCTGTCCTGGTCACTCATTGATGGCCCTCTGCTGTGTGTGCAGCCGCTGAAGCATGGCCAACGTTGAGTTCCACCTGGTGGGCATGTCAAAGATTAGGCGGTTCTTGGGCAGGTTCAATTCCTTTTGGAGCTCAGCCAGCCGAGCACTGGCATTATATGACTGGCAGAAATGCACACAGACTTTCCTGGCCTGCCTCAGGACATCCTGTAAGCCCGGGTACCTGCCAAAGAACCGCTGCACCACCAAGTTAAGGACGTGAGCCACACAGGGCACATGGGTCAGTTGTCCCTGTTAGAGGGCGGAGAGGAGGTTGGTGCCATTGTCGCAAACCACCATTCCTGGCTTAAGATGGCGTGGCGTCAACCTCTCAGCCTGCCCTTGCAGAGATGACAGAATCTCTGTCCCAGTGTGGCTCCTGTCCCCCAAACAAACCAGCACAAGCACAGCATGGCATCTTTTTGCCTGCGTACTTGCATAGCCCCTTGAACGCCTACGGAGCACTGCTGGTTCCGAGGACAAAGCACTGGAAGAGGTGAATGGAGGAAGAAGAAGAGGAGGGGTAGAGGAGAGAGGTGTGTCACAATCACCAGTAGTAGCATTTTGGAGGCGTGGTGACGGAACAACCTCCAACACTACTGCACCTTGTCCTGCATCCTTCCCAGCTGCCAGAAGAGTTACCCAAAGAAAGATAGGTAATGTCCCTGTCCATGCCTGCTGGACCATGAGTCAGCGGTAATATGCACCTTACCACTGACCGACCTGTCCAGTGAGGCATGGACATTGCCTTCCACATGCTGGTAGAGAGCCGGAATCGCCTTCTGTGGCATTTGCGAACCTGACACTGAGGAACCGCACATTGCACAAACTCACGAAAGGGGGCCGAGTCTACCAACTGAAAAGGCAGCAGTTGAAGTGCTAGCAATTTAGCCAAGCTAGCATTCAACCACTGGGCACGTGGATGGCTTGGAGTGAACTTCTTTAGATGGTGCAGCAGCTGGGGCAGGGAAATTTGCCTGCTACAATCGGACGTCAGTATACTGCTAGCAGAGTTCCCGGAAGCACTTGGCTGTGACACACCTAATTCTACACCTTCATTCCTCTCAGAGCAGGTTTCAGAGAGGACTGAAGGTCTAGTGGGGTTGGAGATGCCAGCTGATGAGGAGCAAGGAGACGTCCGCTTTGTTCTTTGGTGTGGGTCTTTTAGGTGCGCTTGCCAATGAAATGCATGGCAGGTCGACATATACAATTGGGGTAGCTTTAGATGTACACTGTGCAGGTGGCAGGTGTGCAGGTGGCACAATACACCGACTTTAATTGCAACAGCTTCAAAGGAAATTCAGACACTGTCTCTCCATCTATCTCTCTCTCTCTTAGCCGTCGCAACACACTGCGCAAGGCTGCAGCGCAGGCAGCCTTATAAAGTGTGGGGCATGTACTAAACCCCCTGAGTCATAATTGGCCACAGGCATCCTGCCTGTGGCCAATTATGGCTCTCTTCGCTGAAGGTGCTGTGATTGGCCAAGCATGCGGGTCATAGTGCGTGCTTGGCCAATCATCAGCCAGCAATGCACTGCGATGCCGCAGTGAATTATGGACCGTGAGCTCCACTCGAATTCCCATCATCCCTAGTGCCCACCAGTGCTGCCAATCAGAGCCCACCAGTGCTGCCAGTCAGTTCCCATCAGTTCTGCCAATCAGTGCTGCCAATCAGTGCCCATCAGTGCCTCCTCAGTGTCACTTATCAATGCCCAACAATGGATCCCACCAGTGCCGCCTATCAGTGACCACAAGTGCTGCCAATCAGAGCCCACCAGTGCTGCCAATCAGTGCCCATCAGTTCTGCCAATCAGTGCCCAGCAGTGCCGCCCATCAGTTCTGCCCATTAATGCCACCTATTAGTGCTATCTATCAGTGTCGCCTATCAGTGCCATATCAGTACAGTCTCATGAGCATACATCAGTAAAGGAGAAAAATTACCTGTTTGCAAACTATGAAAAACATTCCCCCCCCCCGCTGACTAAATACCACCAAAAGTAAGCTCTATTTGTGTGAAAAAGATTATACACATTTCATATGGTGTAGCATGACCGTGTAATTGTCATTCAAAGTGTGATAGGGATGAAAGCTGAAAATTGGCTTGGGCAGGAAGGGGGTATTTAGGTGGTTAAAGTGGATGTAAACCCTTCCATTTCCCCAGTGAAGTGATTGGCCTCTGGGGATACACAGAGATGAAACAAATCTTCCTTCACAAGTTTTACATGTTTATCTGCAGCCATCTTTTCTCTACAGCTGTTGAAAGTGCAGAATTTATACAGCATGTCTTGAGCTTTCAAAAAGCAGGGGGTGGAGAGTGGAAGTTATTCTGCAGAGCTCAGTGAGAGCTGATTGGAGGAAAAGTACACCCCCCCTCCCCGTCACACAGCACACAAGAACAGAGCTGAGGCTGTCAATCACAAGCTGTGTGCCTGAGATCCCTCCCCCGTCACCTTTGTTCTCTTGGTGTCAGGAAAACTTGTGAGAAGACGTGGCTCATGCAGATAGCAGAGGAAGAAAGCAGCAGGTAGAAATGAAACTTAGGGCTCTGCACTGAGACAACTACACACTATAGAGGGATATGCTCTGTTCATATTTCATGTCTGGGGTTTGCAATCACTTTGAAGTGCAACTAAAACACAATTTTTTTTTTTATTAATTTTGGATACAGTAGGGAAGGGATAAAACCTGTGCCATTTGTGTCACCATAGGAAGATTTCCCCCCACTTCCTGTCCTGAAAACCTAATGGGAAATGAGAGGATGTGAGGGGACAGACGTCACCGGAACGAGGGTCCCCCATTGGCAGATTTCCCTTCTATTCCTTGTCTGTACTTTCAATAAATCTCCCTAACGGGGACACAGGCAGCAATTAAAACTTGACAGAGGTTCTAACCCCTCATCTCCCCATCCAAATCAGAGTGTGGCATGTTTTTTCACCGTGCGACAAAACGCGTCGCACACACATGCCTGCTACCCATGCTTGGGGTGCCATTGACAATTAATGGCACCACAAGCGTGACACTTGTTTTGCAGTGCATTTCCAAAATATGCAGCAAAACGCACGTTTTCAGCGCACGTTGTTGCACGCTAAGTGTAAATGGAACCTAATGGGGTATTAAATCTGACCTCCAACCCCCCCACTTCTGTCTTGTACAGTTGTAGCAGCTCCTCTCCTGGACTGAAATGGCCTCCTCTGATTTTACTGAACACTGTGAGCTTCTCATGAGCCCGCCTCATTTCCTGGCTGGAGGACATCCAACATCATCTAGCCCTTTCCTCCCGCAGCCTGACTCTCCCTGGCCCATCCCTTCCCTTCATTGGATTTCAGTTCCTGCAATCGTGGAGGCTCAGCATCACATGTGGGCGTTGCCTAGGGCGGTCCGCATGCAAACATAGCCGGCTTTGGGAACGCCCAATGCTCCAGACTGACACCCACCATGTTAAAATTTGCATAACTCCTCCCAAGACCCCGCCCACTGCTTCTTTTATCACAGTTTTTGATAGAAGTACTGCAAAGTGTTTTTACCTGGTTGTCTAGAAATTAGCTTTAAGAAATTTTTAGTGTGATAAAAAAAAAATGATATAAAAATGATATAAATAGTAAAAAAAATTATATAAAAATTATATCAATAGAAACAAATTATGTAAAACTTATATCAATAGAAGGGAAAGGAGAGCTAAGTAAGGCAAGGGATTAACAACGCACCTCATCCCAATTGTAACAGATAGGGAGGAACGGAAGGAGAAGGGCGGGACTGTTACGGTGCTAGTAATAGTTAGAAAAAAGTATATAGATGTTTAGATAAAAAAGAATATTTTATTAAATGTAGTAAAAGCGATCAAGAAAATACAAAAAGATCAAATTTAACACTATACGTATATTGGCTGGCATACAGAGCAATATATAAAATCCAACAATTAGTTTGAATAACCATAATCTTGGCAGTTCAGATGGAAAATTCCCGACATGTTTCGCCTATTGTTAGGCTTCTTCAGGGGAGCCAATAATTGGTGGAAGAGAAATTGTTTTGTTTAAAATACAAAAAAGGTTCACTACAAATAGAGAAAAAAAAAAAAAAACAGCATTAATGGAGACGGTCATATACAAAAGCACACTCTTAGTCCTCAGCATTGCCCAGGTGTCTCAGGGGACCAATCAATACAGAGTAAAACAAATAGTATATGTGTGTCATTGGAAAGTGTAAATTAATAATACCTACCAAACTAAAACAGATGCGTCTAATCTCTAAGAGGAAGACCCCACCCGGGATTGGGAAGCGAACCGATCAGAGATAACCGCCAATGCGGTGACTGCAGGAGACAAAATAAGCGAACAGGCAAATCTAATATTTTACCATTTTTACAAGGAGCTTGAAAAAGCTTCCATAGAGATTAGGGTAATTAATAGATTGAAAAAGTCCATTACAATGAGGAATAAATTCAAAACATACCTGTGCTGAGTTAGGTGTATCATGTGTTACACATGGGGAACTGGAAATTGCACAGAAAAGGGTCCTTGAAATTATTTCTAGAAGCCCGTGAATTGATCTTGATTGTAATAGGATAAAGCACAAAAAGAAAAAAGAAAAATGTTCAGATATATAAAAAAAGGGCCCTAAAGTAGAGCAAGAGGAAGAAAGAAAAAGGGAATTGGTTGGGCATTGTGCTCAAAAAGTAGCTTTCAATCCATTAAAATGAATCTTGCTTACCAAAATCGCATAAAAATGCAGTCTCAATTGTAGCTGTATTGTGCAAACAACAACCCAAGCGTACCGCACAGCAGACAGCAATGGAGCCACACCATTCAGGTTCCAAACGGAACGGCCAGAAAAGATGGGAAAGTGAATCTAGGGTATAGAAATGACTAAATTAAATTTGAATGAATTGGACAAAAAGGGAAGGAGAGAAGGTTGGAACAGCTACGTTGTCTGTGTGGACAGACTCCGCACTCGTTCAATAAACTGACCTTACGGCGATGTCAACTCACAAGGGCTCGGCAGGGCGGACAGACCTGCAGTGTTGGCGAACGCCTTTTTATCTCCCTCATCATCCGGCGTCTAATTAGCGACGTCGGATGTGAGCGGACAGTAGATGCGGAACAGCGCATGCGCGCGCACCCGCGCGCACCCGCGTCACACAAAAGGCCTACAGTCCCCATAATGCCCGGCGGCGGCGTCTCCGTAACCAAGGAGACCGGGACGCCGCGACAGGCAATAACGGGGAACAAGGGAGAGACAATCAAGAGGGCTCAAAAGAGCCCTGTGGAGATTGTCAATCCAGGGACCCAGTGCGGCGAATGTGCTCGCCCAGCAGTCCGCATATTGACAGGTCCGGCTCCCACATAGCTGGACCTGTGTGTCCATGCAGGCACCCATAATAGGCGGAAACAAAGTGATCGGACGCGCCCCCCCCCCATAAGGAAGGCAACCTAGAAACAAATGACTAGGGGGAAACATCGAGACAGTATATAACACTGAAAACAGTGTGAATTGGTCTAACTGGTTGACAACCAAAAAATGGTTTTGTGGTCTGAGTTAAGCTAAATCCCCTGAGACATATGGACCAAAGTAGGAAGGAAGAACTGTGCCTGTCGGCCGACTCCATACGGATTCATAGATGTACAATGAAACAGTAAACAAGTTATAATAATGAATTTGAACAGATACATACGACAAAGCGTTAATGGGGACAACTATCTTATACATGAAACATAAACAAAAAATCAAAAATATTTAAAGTGTGAAATGAAAAAATGAAGAAAGATGCAGGTGGAATTTTTACATGGACTAAAATGAAAAAGTAAAGTTTAAAGATAAAGATAAAAAAAAAAAAAAAAAAACAACAGTTGTTAAGTCGATCAATAAGGTTGTTATTTTAGACTGAAAACAAAAACTGAAATGTAGCCGAAATAGATGACACATAGCAACAGAAAAACAATAAACAGAAGATAAATAAAAAAAAAAAAAAAAAAAAAAAAAAAAGGGAAACCGTGTGAAATGTGAAAATACTGACAATTTTGCAGAGAATGGGTAGCCCTAGTTTCAAAGGAGCGGGCCCCCCATGGAAAATTCCATGGGTTCAGGATTAAACATATTAGTTATTGAGGGGTATGAGGAAGTAATAGTTTTTAGAGAAAGTGTTTGAATGTAATCAATAGAAACAAATTATGACCATTACAAAATTCTCTTTTACACATGCTAAGTTTATTAATTGCCTTTGTTTTAAGTATAGTTAAAAAAAAATTAAATACTCTTTTATTTATTCATTCATTTATTTATGTTTTTTTACAATTATTGGGCAAATACAAAGCAAATAATAGTAAAAATAATAAAAAGGAAAAAAACAATAGAAACTGAAAAAAAATTTCACCTTTTGGAGTATTTTTGATCTGTACAATTTAAACATAGTAGATGAAAATAACGGCACCAAGTGTTCCCATTTGCTTTTGATTACTGTCTGCTATTTGATCTGATGAACTGAAGGTGTAAGTGCGCTTTCTAGTGGACGTTCTGTGTATAGCGGTGTAATTTAATTACTCTCCTCCATTTGAAGCTTTTTTTTTATTTACACGTTTACGGTAATTTGGAAGGTGCATACAGTTCTGTTTCATGTACACAACTATTCATTAACATTTAAGAAGAGATGGTGGAGTCTAATGAGTCCGGCTGAAGTATTCTGTTTTCAGACAGATATTTTTTTCTTCTTGCATACAATTTATACTGTTTCATTGTACTTACATCTAGGGTTGCCACCTGTCCAGGATTCACCCGGACAGTTCGGGTTTGGAATCATGCGTCCGGGTTTCAGACTGCCTGAAACCCGGACACATTATTTAGACTGGACTATGGCTTCCCAGCAGGGTTGCTGGCTTCAGTTGTCTAAGCTGAAAGTGTCCGTTACACTCTTTCACACTGCTCAAAGCCAACACTAACCCCCCCCCCCCCCGAAACACACACACAGAAGGGAGAGGAGAAAGGGCTCGATCAGCACCTCTTCCCCCCCACCCCTACCCCTCTGGGTCTGCCCACACTCCAATCCCCGGCGCTGTGCCTCAGAAAAGGAAAGTTGGGGCCGGAAAAATTTGAATTCAGCAGCCTCAGATACATCTGGGTGAGAGGTGCTGACTGCCAAGGGATGAGTGAGCTCACCATCCATCCCTGTCTGTGACTGAAGTCTCCCCCCTTCTCTCTCCTGCCTCTGAGTGAGTACACTAAGGTAAATCAGGGTTCTCAGAGCACCCCTTACATCAGATTTCCCATTTAAACCAGAGGCCACAGTTTTCCCCCTTACATTAGAGTCCTCTCCGTACATCTGAGTTCTCAGTGTTTCCCCCTTACATCAGGGTTCCCAGAGCATCCCTTATGTTAGAGTCCCCAGAGTTCTCCCTTACATCAGAGTCTGCAGAGTCCCCCCTTACAGTGAAAGGGAAATCTGCGAGTTCAGATGTAAAAAGGGGAACTCTGTGGGCTCTGATGTAAAGGGGGACTCTTGTTATTAACGTCATATGATTAGAAATGTCATTTAATAGCAAAATATATGTATAGTTTATACTATAAAAAAAAAAAAATTGGCGTGCTCCGCTAAAGTGTTCGGGCTTGACTTGAACAAAAGGTGGCAACCCTACTTACATCAGATTTCCGGACAACCCACCCAAAAAAGATGTACCCCACCCCCATTTCCTTCTGGATAATCCTCTAATTATTGTTTAAAGAAAAGAAAAAAAAAAGCCCCAAACATTTACCTAAATGGGCAGTCATGTGATGCACTAGGTTCTCTTCGTCTGGACTGCAAAGTGGGAGGGTCCATTTTCAGGTATCTACACCCCTGCTAGGTGATGTGGACGCTTGCTATTGGCTGTCCATAAGCATGACTAGTGTAGTCTGAATGTTCCCCTTATACTATTCCTTACCTATTAGAAACTAGACCACACCATAGGTTGGAGTAAACTGGCCACAACAGCCTTTTTTTTAAACATAACTCAAAATTCACTCCAATAACTTGTAAATATGAAAATATATAAATATATAAATATAAATAACTTTATTAACATTAAACCACATTAAATAACATTAACTGTCCATTCTGGTGATCTCTGACGGTGACCCCACTTAAGCCAATACCAAATCACTGCGGTACATCTGACCAACTTCCCAAAGGCCTCCACCTGTGACCGGTCGGAGACAACTTCCGCCAGTGAACATAACCGTATTCCCTCCAACGTTCAGGAATACCCAGAGGGGCCGATCGTTAGATGAGCCCCCCACACCCTCAGATCCCTTCTGAGTACCTGTCTACCGTCAGAAACCACCAGAAAACACACCGCCACAGCCCGAAAGGGTGACCCCCTCAACCTTGAGGGCCACCCCACACACGAAGAGCTTTCTGTATCCCCTCCTGTAAGCCCAAGGACCAGAGGTCAATCCCCACATCCGATAGGTGAACGCCATCCTGCCGGAGATAAAGCCCCACATTCACCTCCAACTCCCGATGTCGAACCACAATGCCCCCGTTCTGCACCACAAACCGCCCAACCACCTTATTCACCCTTATCCTAGTTTTTTCAATGCTGGCTAAAGACCTAGCCCACCGCCACACAGTTCTGGCCACAATGTCCGACCACACCAAAATGGTGCCCGGGAAAGGACTCGCAGGCGCAACACATCCGCCTTAATATCCGCCAGAATGTCCTTCACCTTCCGAACGCCCAGGTCATTGCCCCCCGCATGAACAACCAGCACCTCCGGGGGCCTGTCTCTCAAAGCGAAGCGCTCCACCTCCCTCATGACACGCTCCCACCTCATGCCCGGGAACCCCAACCACATCACCCTAGCCACCCGCCTGGGGATACCCAATTGCCTGCCTGCTGGTAGAGAATCACCTCTCCTGGCCCCCCAGCACACGTACGAATGCCCCAGGATCCAAACGAGGCGTGGAGAACCTCCATCTGGAATGAAACAAGAGAAATAACACAACAACCAACGGAATGTTACAAGCACAGTACATCCTCCCCAGAAATCCCAACAACAAACAACACCCCCAGCCGCACCCACCTTACCCCAGTATCAACTGCGGCCGGACATAGGACCGGAACCTCCGGGACTCCCACCTACCAATCCGGCGAACCACCGCCTCCTCCAGCCCACATCGTGCCGCTTCCGTTGCCGCCCCAATCCGGAAAGAGTGGGACGCATATTCCCGCTCATCCAAACCCACCGCTCTCAGGCAGTGCCGAAAAACCGACACAAACTGAAACCGGGATAGAAAAGAGCCCTCCGCATGCACCAAAAAGGGGCCCGCCCCCGCAGGCCGTACCGCCCGGAAAGCCCGTACTGCCGCCACCGGGCACACTGCCGAGCCCGGAAGGGCGAGCAGCGTAATCGCCACTCCCTTGCCCCGTTGATCAGTCTTAGACCTACGCAACCGTATACTCACCCGATCCGCCACCACCTGCACATCCTGATCCAACAGACCCCCAGCCACCCGTTTCGAGCGACACACCAACTCCCCTATCCTAAACGCCCCATAAAATGCCAATGAAAAAGCAGCCGTAAACAGAACGGTCTCGTAAGCAGACGAGCAAACGTCCACCAGCCGAGAACAAATTGCCACCAAATTGTCAAATGACACCGGCCGGCGCGCATCCCGACCCTTCCGATCCCTCCGGTACCCCTTCAACGTTTGCCTCACCCAAAAATCCTTCGTCCCGTCCGGTTCCCCCCACAGTTTAAACAAAAAGGCCAACCCAGCCAGCTTCCGCTCAATAGACGCAGGCGACAGACCCGTCTCAATATTCCGTGCCACCCAATACAATACCACCCAGCACCGGTCGGAGCCCCGACCAGCCACGCCAACCTCCCGCAGGAACGCCCACCATTCCGCCCACACCCTAGAATAAGCGGACCAAGTAGCCTCACTCAACGACCTTCTCAACCAACCTGCGGCGATTCCAAGGGCAGCTCCCACATCCACCCGGGGCAGGGCGCCCCCGACTCCTCCGCTCCTGGCGCCAGCTGCCGGAACTTGTCCCACTGAAAACGAGAGAGTGAGTCAGCCAAAGAATTCTCCACCCCAGGTATATGCACTGCATAAACGTAAACATTGAGCCGCAAACAGCGAAAAACCAGCTGTCGCAGCAGCCGGATTACAGGGGGCGAGGAAGCAGTCATCCGATTGAGGACCTGAACCACCCCCATGTTGTCGCAATTGATGCGCAACTTCAAATTACGAAACTCCTCCCCCCACAGCTCCAACGCCAACACTATCGGGAATAATTCTAGCAAAACCAAATTGCCCAACAACCCCGCAACCTCCCAGGAGCGCGGCCAAGGTTCAGCACCCCGACAGCCGTCGGCAGAACACACGGCCCATAGGGATGATCCGGCAAGCGAAATTCAGCTTGCCCAACAGGGACTGCAGGGCCCGAAGCTGAACCTTCGTCCGGCCCTGCATCCCTGCCAACTCAGCCTGCAGATCCCGCAATTTATTCTCCGGCAATCGACACTCCATTGCCAGCGAATCAATCACGATCCCCAAAAAACTCAACTCCGTAACCGGGCCTTCCATCTTATCCCCCACCAACGGCACCCCGAACCTGCCCGCAATGTGCTGCAACGTGGACAGAAGAATCGCACACACATTGGAGGCAGGCGGGCCCACGCACAGAAAATCATCCAAATAGTGGATGACCGACTCCATGCCCGAAACATCCCTCACCACCCATTCCAAAAACGAGCTAAAAGCTTCAAAATAGGCGCATGAAATGGAACAACCCATGGGCAGGCACAAATCTACATAAAACTTGCCCCGCCAATGGCATCCCAACAGCCGGAAGCTTTCCGGGTGGACCGGCAGAAGTCGAAACGCCGATTCCACATCCGCCTTGGCCATGAGAGCCCCACGACCATACCGCCTGACCCACCGTACCGCCGCGTCAAAAGATGTTTAGGAAACCGTACACGCCTCCGGGTCAATGAAATCATTGACCGACCCCCCTCTCGGAAAAGACAGATGATGAATCAAGCGAAACTTCCCCGGCTCCTTCTTCGGAACCACACCCAACGGGGAAACTACCAGGTCCCCCCACGGCTGCACTTCGAAAGGCCCGCCCATCCGGCCCAGCGCCACCTCCTTACCCAATTTGTCATCCACCACCCCCGGGTGATCTAAAGCCGAGCGCAAATTCCTGGCTAACGGCGGCACCCCTTCCAAAGAACAGGGAATCCTAAAACCATCCCGAAAACCCGCAATCAACCCCCGCGCCGCCTCACCATCCGGATACCTATTTAGGAAAGGAAGCATCCTTCCCAGGTTCACCGGCGTCATCCCTTTTGTGACCGGCGTCACCGGCGCGCTTACCCTTTTTTGAAACAGCGGGACAGGGGGTGGGCGCCGCTGCACCCGGAGCACTCATGCTTGAAACGGCACGCGCCCCCGAATTTACAAGCCCCTTCATTAAAGGGCCAGCACACCCCCCACTTTTTACCGGCCGGCAGTCCTGAGGACGACGCACTCCCGGCCCCCCCTGAAGAAACGGAGTGGGCGTCCGCGGGGCAGACATAAGCCGCATCCAGAGGCTTATGTCCTTGTGATCCCAGCGCAGGTCAGCCCGCACCGCCTTCCGCTGGCGAAACTGCTCGTCATAGCGCAGCCACGCCAACCCCCTATACACCCGATGAGCCTCACCAATCGCGTCCAGGTAACAAAACAACGCCGAGCAATGCTCGGGGTTCTTTTCCCCTATCACGCTAGCCAAGATAGCGAACGCCTGAAGCCAATTCGCAAATGTGCGCGGGATCAGCCGATACCTACGTTTTTCCTTGTCGTCCTTCTTGGAACTGTCCGGCTTGACCCTATCCAAGTTAAACTTCTCAAGGGGGAGCAAAGAGAAAATCTCCACATACTCACCCTTTCC
This sequence comes from Lithobates pipiens, assembly GCF_037356315.1. Lineage (NCBI taxonomy): Eukaryota > Metazoa > Chordata > Amphibia > Anura > Ranidae > Lithobates > Lithobates pipiens. Next base: position 19,452,876 of record NW_027507764.1, on the reverse strand, counting down.
GATCTTGTCCCTCACCTCCTGCTTCAAATGCGCCCCCAACGGGCCCTCGAAGCAAACATAGACTTCGCACCGGGCAGCATCCGCGAGCCTAACCAGATCAGACCGCGCCCCCGGATCCGCGGGCACCGGGGGGACCCCCGAGCCCCCAGCTCCCGCATCCACGCTCCCCGCTGCCACCGCAGGCGGTGCGTCCCGCGCAGGCACAGCCTCCGCCCCCCCCCCAGTACTCAGCCAGGGGGCCACCTGAGGCGACCCCGAGCCCCCCACAAACTTACCAACAAGGGCCTGCAGCCCCTCCAGCAGCTCCTGCAGCGGACCCGAGGGCCCCCCGGGGCTACTGGCCCCGCCCCCCCAATGAACCAGCCGCAACCCCCCCATGACCTCCCGGGACCCCGTGGGCCCCGCACCCTCCTGTGACACCCCCATCAAACCACGCAAAGCATCCGCCAGCAAAGTAGACTCGCGCAACTTACCCGGCCCCCCGGGGCCCCGGCGACCTGAACTGGTCCGGGCGCAGAAAAGGACACCTCCTCCTCCTGGGACAGCTCGCTCTCGGACCCGACCTCACCAGCGCGCACCGGGGACGCCGCCATCCCCCTGTGCTCCGAGCGGTCCATCCGGTCCATGCGATCCGGGACTGCAGGCAATGTCCTCCTCCCCCCGCCGCCCCCGGCATGCCGGCGTCTGAAACAGGCCCTGCCAGGCACCTTGGCGGCCTTCTGCGACCCGCCCTCCCCCCCCACCCGCATGTGTCCCCCCCGGAGCGCCCCCCGCCCCCCCGCCGCGCGGGTCACCGCTCCTGAGCCAGCAGGCCGCAGATCAACCGCCATGTGCACCCCCCCCTGACGCACAGACCCTGAGCCACCCGCACTCCCCCCCACCTCCGCCGGGCCCCGTGCAGGCCCATTGCCATGCTGCCGCGAAGCCCCGCCCCCCTCCGGTCGGCGGCGCAACGACCGCTCGGACCGGGGAGAGCCGGGAACTGGCCGTTTCGCCGGGGGGACCGAACGGTCCTCCCCCGGGCTCCGGGAGTCACGAGGCGGCCGAGGTGTAGGCCCAGGGGAAAAACGCGCCGGAGGCCGAGACCTCCGCGCGCGCAGTTGCACCTCACCTGTCCCGCCGCCGTCCTCATCGCCGTCCGCCAGGTCACCCACGCGTTCCCGCAGCCAGTCCGCACCGTGCACCTCCGCCGCCCCTCGCAGCCGCGCGAAGAGTCCCTCAAGATCAGCCATAGCAGAGGAGCAGCGAAAAACTGCCTCCTCTGTGTCACACTGGGCTCCGAATGATCCCTTAAAGCCACACCCCTCCCTTTTATATGACCCCTCCCCTACACTGAACTTGTTTCCTGCAAACCTTTCCTCAACTCCACCCATAAAGCTTAACCCTCTGTGTCCCTCATCCACACTGTCATGTCCAGCACTCCTTATATCATTTCATTCTTAATCCGTGCTTCTCTGGATTCTCATTGGGTCTTGAAAATTCCAGTGGGGCATGATGATGTCCAGGGTCATCTTTATTATTGATTAAACACGGGGCAAAACATTTCTTACCATCCCAAATCCACTTATCAAATATTTGCTGGCAGTGTGAGCTCAAGGGGCAGCTGCTTTGGGCCCCACAACAATGACTGGGCCCGGGCCAGCTGCCCCTTTTGCCCTGTGTTAATGACATGTCAATAAAGGAGACAGGTGGCAACAAGACAAGACTAGTCCATGTCCTTTTTTGCTAGTTGCTGTCCACAGGCAGGATCCTCACTGGCCCTGAAGATTCCAGCAGGGCATGATGACATCAATGAAGAAGAAGGGTGGCAACAAGACAAGGCCAAGTGAAGCAGACTCTTGATATTTTCTGTCCATATGCAGAATTCTCTGCGGTCCTAAAGATTCCAGTGGGGCATGATGGCTTCAGTGAAAAGAAGTTTGGCAACATGACCAGACCAGGTGATGTGGACTCTTCTAATTGACTGTCCATAGGTGGGATCCTCAATGGTCCTGAAGATTTCGGCAGGGTATGATGACTTTGATGAAGAAGAAAGGTGGCTGTACATTGGCAGGATTCTCACTGGGTCCTGACGATTCCAGTTGGGCATGATGATGTCAATAAAGAAGAAAGGTGGCAACAAGACCAGGCCAGTTAACGTGGACTTTTGCTAGTTGCTGTCCACAGGCAGGATCCTCACTGGCCCTGAAGATTCTAGTGGGGCATGATGACATCAACGAAGAAGAAGGGTGGCAACAAGACATGGCCAAGCAAAGTGGACTCTTGCTACTGTAGTTACTGTCCATAGGCAGAATCCTCAGCGGTCCTGAAGATTCCAGTGGGGCATGATGGCTTCAATGAAAAGAAGGGTGGCAACAAGACCAGACCAGGTGATGTGGACTCTTGCTATTGACTGTCCATAGGTGGGATCCTCAACGGTCCTGAAGATTTCAGCAGGGTATGATGACTTTGATGAAGAAGAAAGGTGGCTGTCCATAGGCAGGATTCTCACTGGGCCCTGATGATTCCAGTGGGGCATGATGATGTCAATAAAGAAGAAAGGTGGCAACAAGACCAGGCCAGTTAACGTGGACTTTTGCTAGTTGCTGTCCATAGGCAGGATCCTCACTGGCTCTGAAGATTCCAGTGGGGCATGATGACATCAATGAAGAAGAAGGGTGGCAACAAGACATGGCCAAACAAAGTGGACTCTTGCTACTGTAGTTGCTGTCCATAGGCAGAATCCTCAGCGTTCGTGAAGATTCCAGTGGGGCATGATGGCTTCAATGAAAAGAAGTTTGGCAACACGACCAGACCAGGTGATGTGGACTCTTGCTATTGACTGTCCATAGGCAGAATCCTCAATGGTCCTGAAGATTTCAGCAGGGCACGATGACTTCAATAAAGAAGAAATGTGGCAACAAGACCAGGCCAGGTGATGAGGGCTCTTGCTATTTACTGTCCATAGGTGGGATCCTCACGGGTCCTGAAGATTTCAGTGGGGCACGAAGATGTCAATGAAGAAGAAAGGTTGTAACAAGACAAGGCCAGGTAATGTTTTCTCTTGCTAGTTGCTGTCCATAGGCAGGATCCTCACTGGTCCTTAAGATTACAGTGGGGAATGATGGCTTCAATTAAGAAGAAGGATGGCAACAAAACAAGGCCAGGTGATGTAGACTCTTGCTATTGGCCGTCCATAGGTGGGATCCTCACAGGTCCTGCAGATCCCAGCGGGGTATGATGACGTCAATGAAGAAGAAAGGTGGCAACAAGACCAGGCCAGTTAACGTGGACTTTTGCTAGTTGCTGTCCATAGGCAGGATCCTCACTGGCCCTGAAGATTCCAGTGGGGCATGATGACATCAATGAAGAAGAAGGGTGGTAACAAGACATGGCCAAGCAAAGTGGACTCTTGCTAGTTGCAGTCCATAGGCAGAATCCTCAGCAGTCCTGAAGATTCCAGTGGGGCATGATGGCTTCAATGAAAAGAAGTTTGGCAACAAGACCAGACTAGGTGATGTGGACTCTTGCTATTGACTGTCCATAGGTGGGATCCTCAACAGTCCCGAAGACTTCAGCAGGGCACGATGACTTCAATAAAGAAGAAATGTGGCAACAAGACCAGGCCAGGTGATGAGGGCTCTTGCTATTGACTGTCCATAGGTGGGATCCTCACGGGTCCTGAAGATTTCAGTGGGGCACGAAGATGTCAATGAAGAAGAAGGGTTGTAACAAGACAAGGCCAGGTAATGTTTTCTCTTGCTAGTTGCTGTCCATAGGCAGGATCCTCACTGGTCCTTAAGATTACAGTGGGGAATGATGGCTTCAATTAAGAAGAAGGATGGCAACAAAACAAGGCCAGGTGATGTAGACTCTTGCTATTAGCCGTTCATAGGTGGGACGGGTGGATTGTTTGCTGCCCCCCCCCCCCCCAAAATATTGAGCACCAACTGCCACTGCTTCTTACACTTAAAAAGACCATAAAACATCACATTCATTAACCCCTTGTCGACCGTATAACTTACATATACGGTGGTGAGGTTGATCTGCTACTTAGTATGTGATCTGAGACTTCCAGGAAGGGGGCGTGTGCAAGTGGCCCGCTCCTGCATTGATTATACACAGTGGGCAATACTACTGTGGGCATCTGGCTGTGAAGCTGCAAGCTGTCAAGGTGCTGATGTCTCACTGCGCTGTCCCGAATGGAATGTTGGGTCATAAAGGCCACTCCCTCCTTTAGAGCAGCAATTTGGAATGGTGAAGGAATGTAAAAAGCTAGGAGGAGGACCTGGAGGCCACCAATGGTGGCGTGAAGGAAGAGGGACCTGCCCTGCCATTCCGACCGTAGACTATGAAGCTGGAACTGAACCGACTTGGCAATTAGGATAGCAATGCCTCTGGAGTAATTAGTATATGGGGCCTGATAGACCCAGGCCACCCAGGGTTTCTTAAGTGCCATTTGCATTTGACCCGTTATGTGAGTCTCCATGAGAACGGATATGTCCACTCGCATGGTTTTGAGGTGGGAGAGGATGGCCAGCCATTTAGGTTTGGCTCTCAGTCCTCCCACACTCCATGTGACTAGCTTGAGGGATGCCATATTAGCATGACATTTGTAGGACTTAAGCCCAGTATCCCATAACCTCCCCCATAACCAAACCCTCCCTCCAAACCCAACCTTTGCAAACGACTTGAATAGGTTTGGAGTAAATGGCCAGCCGGCCTTATTTTATTAACAAAATATAACTTTAAATTAATTTAAGTAAACAAAATCTTTAATATAACTGTAAAATTCCAAACACTTATAATGGGTCATGGGTAAGGAAAACAACAAACATACTGGTCACTACGAACAACTGCCATAAAACTTTGAACTTTTTGTCCTCCAGCCGGAATCCCCTGACTCGGAGGCTGTACCAAACCTTCGCAGTGACCTACCCCTTTTAACCCTACAAGGTTAACCCCTCGTAACCTGGAAGTACCATCAAACCACCCACATCCCATGGATGGGTACAACATGTTTCACACCTGCACCTCTCTCTTCACCTCTCTTCACCTCTTCTATTGACCCAAAAAGCTGCCTTAGCAACCTAACCTGCTTCCCCCCCCCCCCTACACACTACACTACACTACACTACACACTCAAACCCAGGGCGGGTGAGTGGGGATCGCTTCCTCCTCTGCTCTGGCTTCTTGGTCTCCGCCGGCGCCCCGCCCCTATCTCCGCCTACTCCTCCTCTCTTAAAGTGCCAACCTAAAAGGCTCTTAAAATGGTGACTGTGCAGTCCAGCACTGTCATGCCGTCCCTCCGCCCACTGTCTGCTGCTGTTAGCTCTGGGACTCTCTGTAGTGCTGGTTGGATGTACAGTCGGATCAGCAAGGGATGGCCCATGCCCTCAGTCACACATATTGTTATCACTGTATACAGCAGCATACATCGAAACAAGGGTCCCGGTGCATGTTGTATGATGGGGCAATGTAGGGAGGGAGGTGGACACCAGAAAACAGCAGCAAATAACAGTACACATACTGCGGTATTAAGCATGTCAGTGCGATAAAAAGAACATAGTAACTTTGCCAACTCTGGACCAGCGTGGCATATCAAACTTCTTGCAGCCCTCCACAGCCGTGCGGGCTGCTGCTGGCCAGGGAAACAGATCTTGAGAGGATAGCAAGGAGCACCATTGTTGATGGGAGGGGGGGAAATAAACGTGGGGGTGCAATTGGAGTGAAAGTCCAAGTACATTCTCGGCTGTCTCTGGGGGTGAACAAAAGTTATTAGAAGTACACAACGGTGCTAGATGGTCTAGCATATAGATGTTAAGGGGGGTGCAGGTATACAGTTCAGGAGTGGCTGAATAAGTGCATTTGGGGAGCATTACATAATGGAGGGAGATTTGAGGATGGCGGTATGTCTGGTATGTACCGGGCCAGGGGAAAAGGGAAAAAAACAACGTGGGGATGGCTCCAGGGGTGCCATAAGTATAGCCAAAAGGGGTAAGTGGGGAACAGGCCGAGGCCAACTCATGGTTCAGAGAGGGAACATCTAGGTTAAGGGTCCCGGATTTCCAGTCCAGCAAGGTTCATCTGTGGGAAGATGCGGCCGGGATGTTATGATGGTGCAGGGGCAGCTGCATCCTGTCTTTCCAGCCATGGGATGACAGTGGAGGAGTCCTCAAAAAAGTGAGCCTTGACGTCCCCGATCACGCGGCGGTGCACTTCGAACAGCATGGCATAGGCCAGGTGATGGTTGCGCAGTTGTCGCTTGGCTACTGAGAACTGTGCCCTTTTCTTCTGGACCTCTGCGGAGAAGTCCGGTAACACCGCAATGTATGAGTTGCCGAATGGGATGTTGCCCTTTCCGCGGGTAAGGTGCAGGATGGTGTCCCGGTAATTTAGCGACTTCGCCCTTCACCCTTTCCCACAGCTTGTGTATGTCTTTGCGGATGAGGGAGATGTCCACTTTGACTTTAGATGTGAGGGTCGTCGGGCAGTGATAGACAATGTGGAGGATGCGAGTAGTATCCCCAGAGAGTGGGCCATCTTCCCCTGAGCAGGGCCGTTTTTAAGGCAGGGCAAAAGGGAAGGCTGCCCTGGGCCCTGTTATTGTTGTGGGGCCCAAAGCAGCTGCCTCATACTTGCCAACTATCCTGGTTTAAATTCTCTCGTCCCTTGAGGTTTTGGTCATGTGCTGTGTCCCAATATCTGAGTGTGAAGTGCTGCTACTAATGCTCTGCCCTATCATTGTGTACAGATGACTCACCTGCAGACTCTGTGTTTACATGTAAATTACTGGCATTCATATGTACATAACGGCGGCATTCATATGTAAATAGCGGCGGCCGGCGGATTTGATATGTATATCATGCCCCTTGAGGTCATATCCACAGTAATCTCTAGCAACCAATCAACAAGCAGAAATCATGTGCTGTAACATCTAGTAACTAATCAGTGAGCCGTAATGTGTGCTGTAACCTCTAGCAACCAGTCAGTGAGCGGTAATGATACACTGTAACCTAAGCAAACGATCGAAATAGCTGCCTGGTTTGATTCAGAAAACTTATTTTGAGTCTAGCTGCTATTTATTGTATGTCTCAGAGCAGGTGGAGAGCAAAACTGCATGGGGGGGGGGGGGCCAAAAAAAGCTTTGCCCAGGGTCCCATCAGTATTAAAGAAGGCCCTGCCCCTGAGGTGGATGCGGCGCCAACTCCCCCCGCTGGGTCCCGCTCCTCGTGGCGGAATTTTTCTCGTTTAGCCAGTGCTCCTGGAGCTCGCTTCGGTGGCGACATGAGCACGGGAGCTTCTCTGAGTAATGTAGGCAGTTTATACCGTGGTAGAGGGTGATTTAGCTCCACAGGATCAGATTGATGAGAACTCTGCACTCCTTACGCCATGCAGCTTCAGGCCACACCCTTGAGTCTACCAAAATAACACTGTTGGTCGGGAAGGGGGATAAATCTTACGGAGGGCAAGTGGTTAATCTGAAGTAAAATCATGCCACATTTAACATCTGTGTCTTAATGAAGAGTTAAGCAGCCTGTGGATGGTGTTAAGTCAGCAAGTGAGCATACTGCCAAGACAGGCTGGGTCTATAGAGGTATGTCAATGATTTCGAAAGAGAACAAAAAAAAAGCCCCACAGCTTTTGAGCCTCTGAGGATTCCAAGCTTAATTTTTAACACCAGACCTTCATCAGTGAATATATATAATAAAATAGGAGGAATAATAAATACTTGGCGGTTGGACCCAGAAAGGTGTTTAGTCTCCACACTTATGAAGGGCAGAGCCAAGTAAAGCATGTTACAGCAGATGGGTAATAATTATAAACACTGGAAGTCAAGTGGCTCATATAACCCCCCCATTATTAGGCAGGGGAGGGGGAGGGGGGGTCATTGGCTGTCACATAACTCTTAAAGCTCATTTAAACGATTTTAATAGTGCAGCCAGATCCAAACATCTCCTCACCATTAACATCCAGACTAAAGAGTTCTAAATCCGTCTCCCACCTTGAATTGTTCCAGATGGAGGTAGAAGTCTTCAGATGATCATCGTTTTCACAGAAGGAGCGATTGTAATCTTCGCCTTTTTTTTATTTTATTTTTTATTTTGAGTATTTTAAATAATAGATAGTAAAATATTATATCAGATATAAAATACAATAAACAGGGGGATACAAAGATATCGGATGGTCAATATGAAGTGAGGTGTAACTTATCTTAACCACTTAAGGACTGGAAGGATTTGCCCCCTTAATGACCAGGCCTTTTTTTTTTTTTTGCGATACGGCACTGCGTCGTTTTAACTCGCGCGGTCGTGCGACGCTGTACCCAAACAAATTGTTTTTTTTTTCCCCCACAAATAGAGCTTTCTTTAGGTGGTATTTGATCACCTCTGCGTTTTTTTTTTTTTTTTGTGCGCTATAAACAAACAAATTGACAATTTTGAAAAAAATAATGAACTTTTTGCTATAATACATACCAAAAACATATAAAAAAACAAATGTATTCCTCAGTTTAGGCCGATATATATTCTAAATTAAAAAATATTATTATTATTATTTATTATTATTATTATTAATATTAAAATATTTTGGTAAAAAATAATGATTGGTTTGCACAAAAGTTATAGCATCTACAAAATAGGGGATAGATTTTATTCTTTTAATTTTTTTTTTACTAGTTTTTAGCAGTACTGCGACATTGCGGTGGATAGATCAGACACTTTTGACACTTTTGTGGGACCATTGGCATTTATACAGCGATCAGTGCTATAAATAGCCACTGATTACTGTATAAATGTCACTGGCAGGGGAGGGGTAAACACTAGGGGGTGATCAAGGGGTTAAATGTGTTCTCTGGGTATGTTCTAACTGTAGGGGGGGTGGGCTCACTAGAACATGACAGAGATCACTGTCCCTGATCACTGGGCGCAGTAGATCCCTGTTAGGTCGCCTGTCAGAATGGGGAATCGCCTTGTTTACAAAGGCAGTTCACCATTCTGCCTCTGTACTTGAGGATCGTGGGCCGTCAGTGGACATCAAATCCGCCTGACCCGTGGGCACGGTCCCACAGCATGCAGCGGGCACAGGCCGCCGTACAGCTACAGCGATTTGCGTATAACGACGGAGGCTGGTCGGCAAGTGGTTAAATAATACATGAATAACAGCAGGATGAGTTTGGAGGTCCTCTAGATCTCCTTCACCTCCCATTATCTCCTGTGTTGCGGGAGCCAAAAGGTAGGGCTCTGGTGTGAAAAGGGGACTGTGTGGTTAAGGGACTGTGATGGAGTACTCTGTGTTGGGGGGGGTGGGCTTTGTAATGGCGGTACTGTGATTTGACGAATAGACTCAGTGATGGGGGCATAAAGGGGGGGTCTGATGTGATGGAGGGACCTCTGATGTGATGGGGGGGAGACCCATGACGAGATGGTGGAACCTCTGATTTGATGGTGAGACCTCTGACGTGGTGGTGGGACCTCTGTTGTGATGGCGGGACCTCTGACATGATGACGGGACCTATAATATGATGGGGGACTTCTAACATTTAGGGCTGGACTTTGACATGATGGGGGACCTCTGACGTGATGGTGGGACCTCTGACGTGAGGTGGGGACCTCTGACGTGATTGTGGGACCTCTGACGTGATGGTGGGACCTCTGAAATGATAGGGGACCTCTGACGTGATGGCGGGACCTCTGACGTGATGGCGGGACCTATAATATGATGGGGGACTTCTAACATTTAGGGCTGGACTTTGACATGATGGGGAACCTCTGACGTGATGGTGGGACCTCTGACGTGATGTGGGGACCTCTGACGTGATGGTGGGACCTCTGACGTGATGTGGGGACCTCTGACGTGATGGTGGGACCTCTGACGTGATGGTGGGACCTCTGATGTGATCTGGGGACCTCTGACGTGATGGCGGGACCTCTGACGTGATGGCGGGACCTATAATATGATGGGGGACTTCTAACATTTAGGGCTGGACTTTGACATGATGGGGAACCTCTGACGTGATGGTGAGACCTCTGACGTGATGTGGGGACGTCTGACGTGATGGTGGGACCTCTGTTTTTAATAACAAAGACTAGCAATATTCGGGGTGCTGCGTGTCTTATAGAGCTCCTTTATTTTCTGAGATGAGGGCGTCATTTATACCTTCTTACACCTCTAACTTTCCAGTCTAAGCCCCTGTACACACGGTCGGAGATTTCGACAACCAAATCCGTCGGATTTTGTCCGAAACAGTTGCATACACACAGTCGGACTAAGTTGTCGAAAAATCCGATCATTCAGAACGTGATGACGTAATTTCGTTACGATGGGACTCCGTTCAGGCTAGTAGCCAATAGCTTTGATGTAGGAATTTGATCTGAGCATGCGTGGCACTTGGTCCGATCAAAATTCTCTACACATGATCGGAGTATGTCCGATCGAACCAGTTGGTCGGAAAATATTTCCAACAAGTTGGAAAATTGGGTCCGACGGATATTCCGATGGAATCAGTCCGATGCATACCACACACAGTCGGATTATCCGACAACACGGTCCGATAGGACACATTCCGACGGATTCTCCGACCGTGTGTACAAGGGCTAACTTTCCTAAATTCGGCCACATAGCAATAAGAGCTTGGAGATTGGGCTTTATCAGAGTACCAAGCCCAGTAAACTTTAATGGAGAATCAATTTGTCGTTAATGAATTTAAAGTTGGGTTATTTAGAGTCTCAATGCTTTTCAAATAACCAATGGAGAATCATGGAGAATATGCTTGATCATCTAGAGGACAAGAGACAATCACAGTTGGCCTTTGGCCTTGCACTGGGTGTTGTCTTCTTGGGACTTGTCTACTCCGAAATTCTTGTCTGTTTGGTTTCCTTCTATCTGTTGACCTTCCTGAAAAAAACAGTCAATCTGCAGCCTCAGACACGTTCCTCTCCTGCGGGATCCTGTCACATGCTACCAAACAAATCACTTGAACAAGCCGGTTCCCCTTATACTCTCTTCACCTTCCCATTTTAGATTGTAGTGAAAGCAGATGACCCAACGACACCAAGATAAATGGTTTCCTAAGGCTGGACCAAGAACATATTAGCGTCTTCAACTTTGACCCCGCCTAAGTGTGTTTGTCCTTATCTTAAACTATCAGCAACTCTACTTTGGTCTTTTTAATTGATTTTGTTACCCTTTGTCCTAAAATCTGGCCATTAAGATGTTGAACGGTCTTGTAGATTCATTTCATTTGGTTATCGAGACCTCATTATTGTTATGAAATTTCTGCATAAAGGTTCTTGTTGTTATCTGTTTCCTACAGATATTATTTTGCACAAATCAAAACTTTTTTGTCTGCCAGTGCTAAGGCGACAGAAGCTATCTCTTTAACTTTTTTTTTTTTCTGGAAAACACAGTTTTATTAACTTTTACTGTACCACATAAATGGGCAGGTAATACAACAGTTCAGTGCAGTTATAGTATCTCACAAAAGTGAGTACACCCCTCACATTTTTGTAAATATTTTATTATATGTTTTCAGGTGACAACACTGAAGAAATGACACTTGTCTACAATGTAAAGTAGTGAGTGTACAGCTTTTATAACAGTGTAAATTTGCCGTCCCCTCAAAATAACTCAACACACAGCCATTAATGTCTAAACCGCTGGCAACAAAAGTGAGTACACCCCTAAGTGAAAATGTCCAAATTGGGCCCAAAGTGTCAATATTTTGTGTGGCCGCCATTATTTTCCAGCACTGCCTTAACCTTCTTTGGTATGGAGTTCACCAGAGCTTCACAGGTTGGTACTGGAGTCCTCTTCCCCTCCTCCAGCTGGTGGATGTTGGAGACCTTGTGCTCCTCCACCTTTCATTTGAGGATGCCCCACAGATGATCAATAGGGTTTAGGTCTGGAGACATGCTTGGCCAGTCCATCACCTTCACCTCAGCTTCTTTAGTAAGGCAGTGGTCATCTTGGAGCTGAGTTTGGGGTCATTATAATGTTGGAATACTGCCCTGCGGCCCAGTCTCTGAAGGGAGGGGATCATGCTTTGCTTCAGTATGTCACAGTACATATTGGCATTCATGGTTCCCTCAATGATCTGTAGCTCCCCAGTGCCGGCAGCACTCATGCAGCCCCAGACCATGACACTCCCACCACCATGCTTGACTGTAGGCAAGACACACTTGTCTTTGTCCTCCTCACCTGGTTGCCACCACACACACTCGACAGACACCGTCTGAACCAAATAAGTATATCTTGACCTCATCAGACCACAGGACATGATTCCAGTAATCCATGTCCTTAGTCTGCTTGTCTTCAGCAAACTGTTTGCTGGCTTTCTTATACATCATCTTTAGAAGAGGCTTCCTTCTGGAATGACAGCCATGCAGACCAATTTGATGCAGTGTGCGGCGTATGGTCTGAGCACTGACAGGCTGACCCCCCCACCCCTTCAACCTCTGCAGCAACGCTGGCAGCACTCATACATCTATTTCCCAAAGACAACCTCTGGATATGACGCTGAGCACATGACCTCAACTTCTTTGGTCGACCATGGCGAGGCCTGTTCTGAGTGGAACCTGTCCTGTTACACCGCTGTATGGTCTTGGCCACCATGCTGCAGCTCAGTTTCAGGAGCTTGGAAATCTTTTTATAGCCTAGACCATCTTTATGTAGAGCAACAATTATTTTTTTCAGATCCTCACAGAGTTCTTTGCCATGAGGGGCCATGTTGAACTTCCAGTGACCAGTATGAGAGAGTGAGAGCGATAACACCAAATTTAACACACCTGCTCTCCATTCACACCTGAGATCTTGTAACACTAACAAGTCACATGTCATCAGGGAGGGAAAATGGCTAATTGGGCCCAATTTGAACATTTTCACTTAGGGGTGTACTCACTTTTTTTGCCAGTGGTTTAGACATTAATGGCTGTGTGTTGAGTTATTTTGAGGGGACAGCAAATTTACACTGTTATACAAGCTGTACACTCACTACTTTACATTGTAGCAACGTGTCATTTCTTCAGTGTTGTCACATGAAAAGATAGAAGCAAATATTTACAAAAATGTGAGGGGTGTACTCACTTCTGTGAGATACTTTTGTGAAATACTGTATGTGTATGTATATTATTCACATCTGTAGGGTTGCTAGATACCCATCCCAAGATGAAGCAAGCTAATTGAGAGTACGTGGGGTGACCTGTGCTCCACGCAGAATTTAATGAGAGGTCACAGTCCATGCTCGATGGGGTTTCTCCAGAACATCAATAAGGTGGAATCCTGGTAGGTATTGTAGCGCTACCCCCGTAGGGGCCACTGGTGAATGTAGGCATCTCCCACCCTGCACAGCCAGGCATGCAGAATTTTCCACTAAACTCTGGAGTCAAGAATCAGTCCATGCAGCTTTGTTTTTGTATTTTATTAGGCTGATTGAACTTGGATAGGGTTGAGGGTGTTATGGGAAGCCCACTTGAGCAAACAGCAGAACTCTTCAGGGACACAAACTATATACAGCCTGTATATGCCCTTCTCCTTTTACCTGCAGCACAATCTTGCTTGTAGAACAACTCCCAGGACCAGCTGACTCTGTATGGATGGTCTGATAATAGCACAATCAGTCCTGAAGCAAATGCCCTTTGCAGGCAGGGACCGCAGGCCCTTTTGGTAGTGTAGCAAAAAGAAGTCCCAGTGCTTAGCTGTCCTACTCCTTGTGGCTACTGATCCCAGTGCCACCTCTTCAGGTCCTGCCAGCCCACCTAGCTGCAGCTGCTCCTTTTATTAGCCCTCCTGGCTAGGACTCCACAGTCCTAGACTGACTCTGGATCCATCCCAGACTGCTTGCAACCAGTCCTCTCAGGCCTGCCTCTCAGTCCTTTGACTTGGCTGTTTTACTCCCTGGACATTTGACCGGCAGTATCCTCCTGCTGTCCTCAACTTTGCTCCCGTGTTTAGGACTCCTCTGTTGTCATGAAGTGGGCCCAGGCCTGATCCCCCCCCCCCCCCCCCCAGACTAGGAGGTTACTCTCAAAGGCCTCCAACAGCCTAACACTCCATCTCCAGCTTCCACCCAAACTCCACTGCCCCCAGCTAGGCTGAACCTGAGTATTCAAGGGGGCCTTACCCCTGCCAACCCATCTGTTGGGGATTGGTCAGGGCCCTCATGAATACTCCAGGCAGCTCCTCCTTACCTCCACTTCCATACTTCTAGAACCTTCTATCAGTTTCTAGAAGTAGGAGTGGTCTTAGAAATGCTGCCTGTGAATCATTCAGTCCTCCCTGAATCACTCAAACCCTGACCCAGAAAAACACATAGGCTTGGCTGAAAATTTACCTACACAAAACAGAGAGGAAAACCCTCTCTCTAGTACACTAACTAGAGGGTGCCATAGCTCCCAACTGTCCCTGATTTTGAGGGACTGTCCCTGATTTGGAGCAATGTCCCTCTGTCCTTCATTCCTCCTCATTTGTACCTCATTTTGGTCTGATCTCTATAGATGTATATAAAATGCACTTTTTATCTATCAAAAAGTGTTTTCCAGTGATAAACCTTTCACCTGATTTCTAAATTGCTGCATTTGTAAATTCCAAGAGCCAATATAAAGGAATAGTAGTGGTAAAAAAAAAAACACTTGTGGGTTTAACCAATCTTGTTTTTTTGTACAATTCTCATTTAAGGGGCGTGGAAAGGGGTGTGTCCTATGCCTGCATACTTTGGCTGATAGGTGTCCCTCATTTCCATCTCAATAAGTTGGGAGGTATGGGGTGCTCCATAAGGAGGGACACTGATGGGGACACCTGATGTAAGGGGGCTTTCTGATGCAGTCATGTGATGTAAGGGGCATATCCAGTTCTAAGGGAGCCCTGGGGTGGATTGCGAACCCTCAGATTTTATTTATACCCCCCCCTCAGGTCTTTGAGAGTGCATCCACTGATCCATGACGCAGACTGATGGGGACAGTTAATGTAAGGGTGATTCTTATGGGGCAACTCATCTATGGGGGGCACTCTGATGGGGACATTTGATGGAAGGGCGCCCTGAGAGAGGCACCGCACCTGATGTACAGGGGCACTCCAATGAGGACAATGGATGTAGAGAGGCATTCGGATGGGGACAATAATTGAAAAGGAGCACTCTGATGGGACACCTGATATAGGAGAATGCTCTAAAGTGGACCCTTATGTGATAACGGAACTCTGATGAGGACTTCTGATGTAAGGGGAGGACTTTGATAGGGGCACCTGCTATAAGGGGGGGGGGGGGGGGAGGCAAGTTCTGCTTAATCATCCTAATCTAATAACAGCCCTAATGCATGCTGGCTTTCCCTGTTCACTCCTGAACTGCCTATGCAATACTTGTCAGATGTCACTTCCGGGTTGTGACTCATGGTACAGAAATGTGCCCAACTAACAGGGAATACTAGCTCCCTGCATCTTTGTCACACTATCGACATTATGTCCCCTGACCTTTTTTTGCTGCACCTTACAATTAGATGTAGCGGCCATAACCCTTGGCAGGGCGGCCTTAACTTTGGGCTGACCGGTTACCTCCGCTCGGCTTGTTCGTCCACGGCTAGACTCTTCCGTGGAGATACCCGTGACCCAATCATACCGGAAGGCCCGGGGTTGCACGGTGGGTTGTTCTACTCTGAACACATACTCGCCACACTTCCGATACCTTGAGAACGGCCGGGGGTTTGCGACCAGCCCATCACATCCTCCGCACAACATCCCGAGGGCCTTCGACATCCCCGATGTTGCACAGAACAAACCACCCCTGCGGCAGCAACCGAATGATCGTATCTGTGATCACCGTACCGGGCATCGGCACACTCGTTGGACCCCTCACTGTACTCATCCTGGGTCCCGGTGCTGGCTGCATATGCGGAAGTCGGTGCATTTTCAAAAACTTTTCTCTGAGAAACTCTGAGAAAAACTCTGAGAAACGAACTTGCCTCTTCCTTCCGCAACACACTCTCACGCGGTGCCTCGTGCTGAGAAAAGATCAGCCTAGACTCCTCCCACTGGACGCTGGCTCCTGTGTAATTTTGCGGGCTTTCAGTACAAACTCCTCCCATGCTTACACACCTCAGTGTAAGTCTCTCCAAAATGGCGCTGATCTTTATGGCGCAGTTCAAAAAAAAATTCTTCACCCTCTGTTCAAAGGCCCTGCGAGGCAACTGTAAATCCCGGACTGCGAGCCCCCACGTGTAGTGGCCATAACCCTTGGCAGGACTGCCTTAACTTTTGGGCTTACCGGTTACCTCCGCTCGGCTTATTTTTCCACGTCTAGGGGTTCCCAGAGTTAGTACCCAACAACTTTGGACGCTGACACCAATAAAGTCCTTTAGAAAGGTTTTGATTTGCAGGGGTAACGTACAACAAACACAGTCTCGTATGAGAACAGAGGGCAAGGATGAAGGAACTCAGGCACCTTGAACTGCTAATATCAGAAAGTCTCTAGTACCACCCAGAGAGTAGCCACTCGCAGCTGGGTGCTTCAAAGCTGAACAAATCTCTAGCCAGAGATTATGACAATCAGCACTTTGATTCAGTACTTGTGAAATCTCTGACCTTGAACAAGTTGTAACTGAAAGTGAACAGGAACCTTTTCCTCAGCACCTGGAACGTTCTCTGTCTCTATGGCAGTACTGGAAAAAAGCGTGGATTCGTCAATGTCCTTCAACACCCAGCAACCAGGCATTTCTTAGGATGCCATCTTGTTGGCCCTCCTCCGAAGAGTCCTCCCCCGGTCGTTTACATGAGCTGCGGTGCCCCTCCAAGCCGAGAGCACACCCGGATGCCTTGAATCCTCCCTCAGTTACTGCACCTCGAACCAGCTGGTTCCGAGACTCGGGAACAGACGGATCCCTTCCCCGACCAGGCGGGTCCGTCGGGGCTAACCAACTGAAGCATGTTGTGGAGCGACACACGATCCCATGACCGGGACCCCTCGCGGGCCTACCCCGGTCCAGAGTCAGGAACTGGCCACTATGGCCTCACGAACAAACCAAGAACACGTGACTTCAACATCTTAAGTACCCTTTTCCAGACTCCTCAGCGGGGCCCGGCACACCCACTGATTGGTTCCGAGGAAGGCTGATACCCAAAGCGTCCAACAAGACCTGGTTCTGAGCCTGTCATGTGTACTTAACCTACACAATTAACCCTCAGAAATCCATTACTGCTCTGAGGCAAAAACTAAATTTGTACATGACAGACACTTTGTCCAAAGTGTCATCGTTACATAGATATGCTAGTTCCAGTCCTGGTAAGGGAGCAAACCGATGGGCACTTCTGATGTAAGGGGGCACTCTGATGAGGACACCTGACATAAGGGGCATTCTAATGAGGACACCTGATGTAAGGGGGCGCTCTGATGGGAGCACCTGATGTACGGGGGCTCTCTAATGGGGCACCTGATGTATGGGGGCAATATAATGTGGACACCTAATGTAAGGGGGCTCTCTGATGGGGACACAAAATGCAGAAGGACACTGTAAAGGAAACCCCTGATATACGAGGGGGAGGGGGGTATCTGGATGGGGACACCTGATGTAAGAGGGCACTCTGATTGGGAGAGCTTATGTAAGAGCAGACTCTTATGGATATAGCTGATGTAAGGGGGGGTACTCTGATGCAATCGCCTGATGTAATGGGGCACTCTGATGGGGACACCTGATATATGTGGGCATTTTGATGGGGACATCTGATGTATGGGAGGCACTCACATAGGGATACATGATGTACAGGGGCACTCTAATGGGGACAGATAATGTAGGGAAGCACTCTAATGGGGTCCTGTTGTAAGAAGCACTCTGATGGTCCCTGATGTAAGATAACATTCTGATGGGGACAGCTGATGTAAGGGGGCAATCTGACGGGGACACCTGATATATATGGTGCACTTTGATGGGGACACCTGATGGAAAGGGCTCTTTGAGGGGGACACCTTGTGTAAGGGGTGCGCTGATGGGGACACCTTGTGTAAGGGGGCACTGTGATGGGGACACCTGGCGTAAGAGGGCACTCTGATTGGAGTGTGGTCACCAGAAGAGTCCGTAGGGAATAAAATATGTTCCAAAGTGTATTCTTCAAAGGTACATGGTTATTGGCCTTATAATAGGTAATGTCTTCACATTTTGTGGCTGTTTGCTGGCTACTTCATCAGGTAAATGTGTACACCATGCTTTTAGTGGGTGGGAATGTGTACATTGCTTTAGGTGAAAGTACTCTTCCAGTGGAAGGAGCACACACACTAGAGCACACCCACCTTTGTGCATTGTATAATGTTCCACAAGAACCCCAACAAGATGTAGCAGTACCAACATAGGAGCCACTGAGTATTGTGGTCCACCTGCCACCCTGCCCAGCCTGGCATTCACCTCTCAGACACTCAGAAACATAGAACAGTCCATGCACTTTGTTTTTTTTTTGTTTTGTTTTATTGAGGGGATTGATTTTGGATGGGGTAAGGGAAGTTTGGGATGCCCATTAGAATTGATAAAACTTGCTTGTGTAGCAAGGTCTCCGGCATTGTCCAGTCTAAAGATAGCTGACATCCTTCAATATGGAGTGGGTTGTGAGAATTAGTGGGTGCAAACATGGTGAAAGTCACTGGGCGCCAGACACTTCTTGGATGTAAAAGAAGTTTTATTTATTTTGACAGTCCTTTTTGTATTTTTGGGGGAAAGAGGGTAAGGGCCAGGACACCCTTAAATAGTTATAGATTCAATTGGCAGACTCCAAGACTTCAATAGGAGGACAGCCGTGCAGGGAAAGGCCCCAGCAAGGCGCCACTTCTGCACACGCAGGAATGCTGTCCTCTTTGGCAATAGTCCTTTGACAGTTCCTAACTCAAACATAACAGTTCTTTAAGCTCCGCTACAACTGCCTCTTGTTGTTCTTCAACACTGAGCTCTAAGTTTCTCACTAGACCCTCCGATTCACTGACTCTGAATCCCTTGAGTTCCTCCAAAGTTGGCAATTGTATCCCCCTCAAGTGTCTCCCACGCTTCCCTGCTGGGTCCCTAACTTCTCAAGCTTCACCCCTGCTAACCGGTGAGGTCCCTGACTTGACTCATAAGACTGCCCTGCAAGCATCTCCTCCATGGGTTGGGTCCCTGGCTTGATCACCACCTGAAGTTTCCAGATTCTCCACCGTGCCCTTTTGGTGAGAATATGATTCCAGTACTTTCTTCAGTTACGCACTGTGGTCTCTGGTAAAGGTGGTTGGTCAATTAGTGGGGACAGATTTCCTTCTACCTCTGACCACTGACAGGAAAACCATCACTTCTGATTGGATTGCAAGCCTCAATCCCAACCCTGCGCTGCCCTCTTACTCCTGGATGCCCCCAGGATAGGCCTAATCTCCGGCCTAGGAGCCCAGGGCATACAACACATGTCCACCCAGACAGCTGTCCGGTTGGCACAGAACACAGGTCGTCTGACCTCACCCGAATATATAGGTTCTCCCAGCAGGCCATGGGTTTCAAGAAAACCCCTGCCCATTGGCTGAGATACCCCACATACCCATAACCTGACCTTGGGTTGCCTTTCTCCTATGTAGTAGCACCAAGTTTCCGGCCACCTAGTGGTAGAAGAGAAAAGTGCACCAAGGCCAAATTTAGGGAGAAATCAATAGATCTCTATCAATCGACCAAGATGACTACTCTTGGCAAGTAAATTTGTGAGGAGCTCCCTGACTAAACCCCAGGGTGCTATCTGGGACAACTATATACAGTCCTGTATATACACTCCATTTCTCCTCCTACATATCGCTTCCTCTCTCCTCAGGCACAGCTAGCACAAAGTGGTTAGGCCTGAGACTGGCTGAGCCAGGCCCCAGCAATTTCCCTTCGCAGGCAGGGACTGTGAGCCCTTATAGTGTAGCAAAATAGAAAGTCTCTGGCGCTAGCTGTCCTATACATGGCTACTGAGCCCAGTAACCCCTCTTCAGGCCCTGCCAGCCCTCCTGGCTGCAGCTGCCCATCTCCACTGCCCATGACAACACAGTCCACACTTTTGGTTCTGCGCCCATCTCAGACAGCACCCTCCCAGTTTTCTCAGGCCTGTGTATGTCACTCCCCAGCCCTCCTGGCTGCGACCAGTTGTTCCTCTCCCTGGAGACTTGCCTGGCAGTGCTCATTCCTGCTGTCCTCTCCTGCTCCTCCTGTGCCTCCTGTCTAGAACTCCCCTGTGGTTTGTACCAGGGTCCCGTTGGCACTCGAACCCAGACCCAAGTCACCACCCCCTGACTGGGGAGCTCCCTCAAAGGCCCAGACAGCCTGGCACTCCATCTTCAGCACTTCCACCTGAACAACTTCTCCCCAACTGGGCTGACCCTGGATATTTAAGGAAGCCTGCCCCCTGCCAATCCAGCTTGGGGATTGGTCAGGGCTCCCTAAAACACCCCAGGCAACTCCACCTCTCCTCCTCTCTTTGCAGATCTTTCTAGCGTCCCTGGAAAGAAGAGGGAGGTCTTAGTGATGCCGCCTGTCAGTCACCAGCTGCTACCCTGAGCCACTCCCAGCCCAGGCTGGATCAAAACATACAAATCAAAGCCTAAATTTACCCATCCTACAAACTACTATCTCTAGAACCTACCTATCTAGAGAGTGCTACAAAGTATTGAATGCAACCTTTCATCACATTTTGCTTGGAGATAGTAATATTCTCCACAGTATCTTAAATCAGATTGCTTTACCTGAGATGAACGGTTCTTTCTTTACCACACTCTTGTTCCACCCTTTGGGGCTCCATCCTCCTAACATAAATCTCAAGTGTGAGCGGAGTGATTTCAGCGGGATGATTTCACTGAAATATATAGAAGTTGACGACTGTAGAGGTTTGCTGAATCAAAAACTCAAATTGTGGCTCATTGAGCTGCCAAATGTGCTTGAAAACCAAAAAAGAGTAACAAGTGGTCTTCACATTACTCTACATACTCTAAGGTGACCAGATTTTTAAAATTACATTTTTTTACTTTTTTTGGCAAATGGTAAGCATATTTTCCTCAAATCCTACCTATATGCAGTGTATGTGTTTATGGAATGATTACATGATATATACATTATTTCTCACATTTCGTCCATGAGATAAAAACATTTTTTTTTTTAAATTTTTCTGGGATATGACTACCAAATGTTAAGAAGATAAGATAGAGAAAATAATTTAGAAAGTATTAGAGGGGCGTGGAGGGTATGGCAGTGGGTAGTATGTACAGGAGAGTGATGTGGAGTGTATGCTGGCTGGTAGTATGTGCAGGAGAGTGGTGTGACGTGTATGAAGGTGAGTAGTATGTGCAGGAAAGGAGTGTGGAGTGTAGGGTGGTGAGTAGTATGTGCAGGAAAGGAGTGTGGAGTGTAGGGTGGTGAGTAGTATGTGCAGGAGAGGAGTGCGGAGTGTATAGCGGTGGGTGGTATGTGCAGGAAAGGAGTGTGGAGTGTATAGCGTTGGGTAGTATATGCAGGGAGAGGGTTTGCGGAGTGTATTGCAATGGGTGGTACATGCAGGAAAGGAGTGCAGAGTGTATGGCAGTGGGTGCAGGGTCGCTGATAAGGTAGTACAGCCAGTCCTCTTGTACCGGGCCCACTATCAGTTCAAAAGGGGAGCCCAGGCACCTGCTGACAGGAGGGCCAGTGTTGTGCCATATAGTGTCCGGCCATCATATAGCGTCCGCCCCGTACTGCGCAATGCGCAGTACGGGTCGGACGAAGCTTCAGAAAACCTCCGAAGTTGAACAGCGCCTGCGCCGTGAGTGGAGGTGGTGGCCCCACCATCCAAGTGGACATAGGGTTGTGAATATTAGAGGGCCCCTCGCGGGCAAGCTTCGCTCGCCATGCTTCGGGCTCAGCCTTGCTGCGCTCGGCTCTTTTATATTCCTACTCTATGTCCACTTGGATAGTGGGGATGGAACCTGGACTCACGGCGCAGGCGCCGTTCATCCTCGGCAATTTTCCGAATCTGTGTAGCTGTGTACTGCGCATGCGCAGTACACAGCGGACACTATCGGATGGGGGACCTTATATGACAAGACACCGGCTTTACTGTCTTATTGCAGCCACCATTCCTCTTCTGCCTTCCCCCGCAGCACTGCCAGCTTCTCTTCCTCTTTCTCCCTCCAGCTGCACTGCAGGGAGATTTGTCATAGCACATGCGCCCCTTACATCTGCTGTCCACGCCCCCCGTTTGCCTCTTTCCCCCGCAGTACTTCCGGCTTCCCTCCTCTCCTCTCCCGCCGCCACCTACTGTGGGCACAAAGGGAAATGTTTCAGAATAGAGAGCAGTGAACTAGGTTGGTACATATGTAAATTACTGGTCCCTTCCTTTCCTGAATGAACACAGTGAGCGATTGGTATCAATCACTCATGTGCCCATTCTTTATCCTGTGTTTACTATGCTTCAGGTTGTGAACGAGCAGGAAGCCTCAGAGCGTTTGCTATTCATTAATCTGTGCTGCTGAGGCTGCAAAGAAAGGGACTGATAAATCTATGTCCTCAGTCTCTTCTTCTTCCTCTATGGCCTCTTCTTCAGAAGCGATCAAGGGGCTACGCAAGCAGTCAAGCTAAAAGATGCAATGCGCTGCTTGAGTTGGTTTGCCTAGGGGACAGGAGCCACACTGGGGCAGAGATTCTGTCAGCACTTCAGGGTCAGGCTCAGAGGTGGTTGACGCCACGCCAGGTTCAGCCAGGAATGGTTGTATGCGACAATGGCAACTCCCAAGTAATGAATAGAGTTAGCCGGCCAGTGAAGAGGGAATGCCAAACACAGGAGTTTGACAATGTCCTTGCCCACAGTAATGCGTCCCATAGACTTTAACGGTGTTCGCACAAATTATTTGCCTTTTTGCATGTTCTGCTGTGAACCGAACCGGGGGGGTGTTCGGCTCATCCCTAGTTGCTGGAAAGACTCTCATACCACCAGCAAAGATGGGAGACATGTAGTAGCATGCCATTGACCTATGATGAGAAATGTAGTTGCTAGAGGTAGCCTCTATGGCTACCATCTCCAGCTCCTGTTTACACAGCAGAAAGACGCTATTCATGCATTTCGCATGACTATGGTGAAATGCGTAAGTAGTGTTTCATTGGAGTGCCAACAGGAGGCGGTTGTTGGAAAGTCTTTCTTCCCACTGGCAATGATGGGAGATTAGGGATGAGCTCGGTGTTCGACTTGAACGCATGTTCGAGTCGAACATCGGCCATTCGTCTGTTCGGCGAATTCAGAACTTTGTGGACCGTACGCACCAAATTCGTGTGGCACGAATGGCCCACAATGCACTACGCCATCGCAGTGCATTGCTGGCTCATGATTGGCCAAGCATGCACTGTGACCCAGCATGCTTGGCCAATCACAGTGCCAGCAGGGAGGAGAGCCATAATTGGCCACAGGCAGGATGCCTGTGGCCAATTATAGCTCAGGGGGTTTAGTACATGCCCCACACTATATAAGGCTGCCAGCGCGGCGGCCTTGTGTAGTGTGTTCCGGCGTGCAGGGAAAGAGCTAGATAGGCAGGGACAGTGTGTTCTTTTCTCAGGCATCTTAAAGTTCAAGTGGGTGTTGTGTGCCTCCAGCACAGTATACACCTGAAGATACCCCTTATTGCTGGTGTTGTCTGTTGCATATCTTGCATATTAGCCTTTAAAATTAGCACTTTTGATTTTGAACGTTTGAGTCCCATAGACTAAAATAGGGTTATAAAGTTCGTACGAATTTTAGGTCCGTTCGAAGGTTCTGGTGCGAACCGAACTGAGGGGTGTTTGGCTCATCCCTATAGGAGACACATAGTGGGATGCCTTTAAGCTATGCTGAGAAATGCAGTGGCAAGAGGGAGCATCTCTGGCTACCATCTCCAGCTTCTGTTTACACTCCAGCAAGACCGGGGATTTTTTGTCCCTCAGGTAATAGGTGCAGGAACTTCCCCCCTCCGAGTCACCCCTTGTCTCTGCCCCGCACTCATCTCCAAGCTCTGTTTCTTGGTTCTACCCCCTCCCCACCTCCCAGTACTGCCCCTTTTAGAGAATACAGAGCAGCCCTGAGCAGGACACTACTCGTGTATTTTGCGTGACTTTGGTGAGATGCGTAAGTGGTGTCTCATTGGAGTGCCAACAGGAGGTGGTACTTGGAAAGTTTCTCTCCTGGCCACTACATTGTAGTACTCAGTGCCATTCTGATATGTGTCTCCAATCTTAGCCAGGCATACAGAATGTGGACTAATGCAATAGTGACTAATTGCCCATGATAAGCACTCCGCTCCAATGGCTTTGGAAGTGCAATATTTTGATGTCGTCATTTCCAACAAGACAGCCTCCAGCACTTTCTGATGTGCTTTTCTTGCTTTTTGCATTGTATTTAACACGGGGTGAATGTCGACAGATGGAAGGGGAATGTAAGTGTAGTGCCCTGCTCCTAATGAGCAGACACTATTATTTTTCAAATTTAATTGTCTGAAGCTGTTCTGGTTTCTGTGCCAGTCCAGCTGGGTTGCATTGGTTCACACTTGATCATAGGTGTCGCTGTCATCACCGGTAAGTGTGGAAATGCAGCAGGCTGGATGTATTGAATACCACCTCTTGCTCGTAAATAGCTCAGTGGGAATGGTTTCCCTGCTGTGCATTCTGGAAGAGGATATTTGAGGTACCGATGCCATTTTTGGTGGTCTTTTAGCAGGGTCCGCTATCTCGACCTCATGGCCCTCCTGGCCTGAGGCCTGTGTCGCATGGTCCTGGGCTCTGCAATTGAGAGAGTAGGCCCAGAAAAGTCTTGGGGCCTACTGATCCAGGGGTGGTCCTGTGCTGTCTCGCCTGCAGGGAGAGGTCAAGAAAACTGTAGGATCCATGGGAGGACTTTTCTAGTAGAGGACCGAGCGCAAGGCTGGTATCTCTGGAGGAGCCTGGAAACTCAGTTAGAGGACACAACCCGGATCAACACCCATACAGTATCGCCGGGTTGGCTCAAAGAAACTGGTACTGTATGGTAGTTCCTTAAACTTCTCAAGATCTCTCAAGAATGCTTTAGTTTAATTGACAAGTCTGTGGCAGAGACTTTGTTGAGCATCTCATCGGCTGCTAGGTCAAGTGAGAGGGGCCTATCCGATGGTTGCTGGATCCAGTCTGTGGAGCTGTTTGTCCTCTGGATCTGACCAATACCTCTAACCCACAATTACCAGGTGCCTGAACTCCCCTTAACCCTTTGATCTTCTATTGAAGGACTTTGTGCTTATCCTGAATAAATGTTAAAAAAGGGACTAAGTGTCGGATTCAACATAATTTTGGCTAAATTCCAACGGGACCCCTGTGACGGAAAAGCGAGCAGGTGAGGTAACGGTAAGCCCAAATAAAACCAGCAGCTCCTTCGGGGGTTAGTGCTACATAAGAAAATTCAGACCCCCTCCTTTGCCTCAGTACTTTTCAGAAAATGCTGTGGCCAGACCTCACTGCAAGCATTTCTGCAGGCGATCAAGATGTTTTTACAGAAAATTAGGCTATTTTCTAATCAGGAAAGCCGATCGTGTTAAATTCAGTAGCGACAGAGCAACTTGATAGGCAGGACTTAAACCCATGTGTTTTTACAGCGTCAGGGTGTTAAGTGCAAGACCCAGGCCAACAGAAACAGTTATGTTGTTAATTTATTAGAGGGGGGAAATACTTGATACGTTATGATATTTGGGCATCGCCTTCGGTTTGGGAAACCCGACTTCAGTTTCGTTGGCAAATATCACTACGGGCTGTTATAAAACGCAAACATAAAGCTTACATACCGGCATTTACACACATCGGTTTGCAAAATGAACAGATATTATAAGTAGGAAAACGTTTTCGTCCTGAAAGAATTTTCTTGTTTATGAGAACAAACTGAGGTGGGACAAAGTTTGGTGGAAAAGTTAACGTGAAACCAAGTCAGGTTTTTCTTTGAATTCTGTTCTCTTGGCTGGGTACATCAAATGTTCCTTTTGATCCAAACTGCAGGACGGCTTTTAGTTTCTTCATGTTCTCTTCATTCATCTTGCAATACAAGTCAAGAATACATCAAAATTAAATGAACTGTAGACACAAACATTATTTTTTACATGGCAATAGGTGAGAAGGTATCAACAATCCTTGCTTTTTATTGGAAGCCTAGTGCCCTTTGGAGAGGAAGAGAGAGAGAGGGGGGGGGGGGCAGAGAGGGGGAGAGAGGAATAGAGAGGGGGTAGGGGGGAGAGAGCGTGGGAGAGAGAGAGGAGGGGAGGGAAAGGGAGAATGAGAGGGGGAGGGGGGACAGGGGAGAGGGGGAGATAGGGAGAGAGAGGGGAGAGAGAGAAGGGGAGAATGACAGGGGAAGGGGTAGAGAGAGGGGGGAGAGGGGAGCGAGGGAGGTCTGGTATGGATAGTAAGGGGAACCCCACACCAATTTTTTTTTTTAAATGGCCTAGGGGTTCCCCAGGCCCCCAGGCACTATATACTCTGAACAGCAGTATATATACTATACGGCCTGCCCTATATACTCTGCAGAAAAGTTGGGCCTTAGGTGTTGGTGGTGCCAGAACACTGTAACCCCTCACAGTTACTCTTGTTAGGTGAAGGAATGGGCCCTGCTGTTAAAAATTATTTAAAAAATTGTAATTACATGGCCCTGTTAAACAAGGGCAGAAAAATTGGGCATTTGGTTTTGGTGGTGCCAGAACACTGTAACCCCTCACTGCTGCTCTTGTTGGGCAGTGGAACAGGCCCTGCTGTTAAATATTATATCAAAAATTGTAAGTACATGGCCCTGTTAAACAGGGGCAGAAAAATTGAGCCTTGGGTGGTGGTGGGGGTTGAACAACACTGTAACCCCCTCACAGATACTCTTGTTCGGCGCAGGAATGGGTTATGCTGTGAAATATATCAAAAGTTGTAGAGGCAGAGAAATTGGGCCTTGGGTGGTGGTGGTGCCCTAAACCAAAAATATTGTTGGAAGCTAGCATCATCAAGATTCAGGAGTAATAGGATAGTCAGCATAGGCAGTCTTTAAGGGATGCCAGATCCATAGCAAATTCAATCAGTTACATCAGCATTAGGTGCTTGATAGCTGCTGATCCAAGACTGATTAATTTTTATGAATGTGAGCCTATCAATGGAGTCTGTGGACAGGCGCACTCTATTATCCATTACAAACCCTCCAGCAGCACTGAATGTGCGTTCAGAAAACAAGCTGGATGCAGGACAGGCCAGCAGCTCAATTGCATATTGAGCAAGTTCTGGCCAGTGGTCCATCCTCAAGACCCAGTAACCCAGTGGATGCTCTGTTGGAAAGGTCTCCAAGTCTGCTCTTGCCCCTAGATATTCCTGCACCATATAATGCAGATGCTAACGATGGTTGCTTGAACCGATCAGACCTTGGCGCTGAGGGCTGGAAAATTGTTTAAATGCATCAGTCAGCCAGCCACTTTCTCCACCGCTCTTCCTATGACTGAACGAAGCTTCCGCAACACGCTGTCCAGCACCAGGAATTGGTAACCTCCGAGGGTCTGGAAATGATTTACACAAACCTTTCTTCAAGGCCCCCTGAAGACATTACATCCTCTGCTCCCTTTGCAAAGGCAGGATGCAACTTATATTGCAATAACATTTGCATATCTCTGTGTCCCCCTGCCGTGACTTATTTCAGTTCTGTGGTCAGGTGGACATACCTGACCACAGAACTGGTCCTCTGACATTGGTCCTCTGACCCCTAGGTCTCACAGGACCCTCAGATGATGTATGTTGTATACAATGTGTATATTACTATTCTAACCCCTTTTCTTTTTTATAGCTTCCTCTCCTCCCTTTCTCCTCGTTGGCCACCGGCTCTCCGCCGTGGTTGTCACACTCCTGGACCCTGCACATGGCCCACCACCAATGAAATCAACTAAGTATACCTGTAGCTCCTCCCATCGCACATGATGGCTAAGATTCTGTCACTAAACGTCCACAGCCTAAACTCTAATAAGAAAAGGCGCCTGGCACTTTGGGTATTCAAGCAGTCGGGGGCAGATGTCATCATTATACAGGAAATCCATTTTGATAAAAGGGGGCTCCTCACATTCGCTTCCAGACAGTATCCACAAGTTTTTCAGGCCTTCAATCTGCATACGCATGCAGGCGTTGCCATACTTTTCAAAAAAGTTCACTTGCTCTGCCTCCTACCTTGACCCACAGGGACATTTTGTCATTATATGGCAGACGCAGGCAGTTACCTTCTGTGCTCTCTACTCCCGGAATATCCATCAGCACCAATTTTTAACTAGGGTCCATGCCCGCCTCTTTTGGGTGTCCTGCGAAATCCTCAAAATCGGGGGAGACTTTTACCTCTCCCACTCCACAACTTTCAACTGCCATGCGATGAACCCCCAGGCTCCCCAGGCTCTGCAGACTCGAGCTCTCAGGGACTCCAAGCTCTTTCGTCAGCTCATGCTCTCTTCGATGCCTGGCGGGTTCTCCACCTGGGCAACCGTCAATACACGTTTCATTCCGCCCCTCACCATACCCACTTGCGTATAGACTATTTATTTGTTAACAACAACACGCTCCATATTACTCGTTCCGTACAAATACTTCCAATTACCTGGTCCGATCATGCTCCTGTCCTACTAACACTAAACCTGGGCACTCCCCTCCACAGGCCCTATAACTGGAGGCTGAATAATTTCCTTTTACAGCACCTCCCCTCCAGAGTAGAACTGAAATCTACCCTTAAACATTATCTTGGCGAGAATGACACCCCTGATGTCTCTCTTCCCAGACTCTGGGCAGCCCACAAGGCGGTCATGAGGGGCAGATGTCTCACCCTTTCTTCAGCCATGAAGAAGGATGCTAGAACCACCAAGCTACAAGCTGAAAGGCACCTCAGGGTCCTTGAAGTCCAGATGCAGTCTTCCCCATCCCTGTCTCTCCTCAAACAGATCACCCACCTACAAATGGCACTTAAGGACCTTGCGATGGGTCAGGTAGAGAAAGCATTGGTACGACTAAAACAGTTATACTATGACAAAGGCAACAAATGGTTATATTCCGAAATAACAAAAAAATATTCTATTTTATTCTCTTTGGAAATTGGAAAACTATTCGTATTCGAAAACGTTTGAAAACTACTGGAATTCTAAAAGTATTCAAAAAGATTCCAATTTGAATTTCATCTAATTTTTTTTGTTATTTTGGATTTGTTTAGCTCCGGTACTATTGTAATTCAGAAATTCAGAAATACATCCAAATTTCCAAAAAACTAAAATTCATCCGAACCGCACATGTCTATCTCATTTCAATAATTTTAGTAATGGAATTGCTAGTCCGCCCCTGGCCTCCGGAGGTGCTATCCTGCCTTTAAGGTATCAGAGGGGTGGAACATGAATAAAAAAAAACTAAATTACAAACGCACAAAAAAGTTACAAAAATTACAAAGTTCTTAGACATGTTTTTGTACCCAAACTGCCCCTTATTAGTCTCATTAGTTTACATTTTTTCACAGAAAGAAAAAAAAAAACAGTGGAAAAATAAAACAGTGTAAAAAAATGATAAAATTACAAATGCAAAAAAAAAACCCCACATAAAATAAATAACAATAATTGAAATAATAATAGCTGTATGGTTGAAGGTATCATGAAACTGCACCACATCCCTATAGGTAACTTGTTTTGTCAAAGATAGGATGGGATTTTACAGGTGCCATTGAAGTCCACCAAAAAAATGTAAGTATAAAAACATATATTTTATCAATACAATGATTAAAATCAATAGACAATAAGGAATATGCATGTACTGTATACAATTGGACAATGTGTTTTTACATTATACTGAGTCAAAGGCGCACTTTTGTCTTCTACATGTTTCGCCACATTCGCTTCTTCAGGAAGTATTAGAAAAAATCCGTACAACGAATACATACAAAATCAATGTGTCAGATTCACATCACATACCAGGGCTCCCAGAGATTGCACCAAGATAGAACCAAGGCCATAGGTGGAGAGGATGAACAATCCCAGACGAGGTATTCATATAGTTGTACTGTAGCACTTTAATACTGAAGAAGCCAATCTGGTGAAACATGTAGAAGACAAAAGTGCGCTTGGGACTCAGTATAATGTAAAAACGTATTGTCCAATTGTATACATGCTTGTTACCTATTGTCTATTGATTTTAATCTTTGTATAAATAAAATATATACAATACTCAGTATAATGTAAAAACGTATTGTCCAATTGTATACATGCTTGTTACCTATTGTCTATTGATTTTAATCTTTGTATAAATAAAATATATACAATTTTATACTTACTTTTTGGTGGACTTAAATGGTACCTGTGAAATCCTACATTTGTTAAAATTAATAATTGAAATAAACAGAACTACCCAAAATACAGTCCCCGACACCCCCCCACACACACAAAAAAACACACACATGTGTCCTCACTATTTAAAACATTTCTCTAAGAAAATATTGACTAAACAGCCCAATGAGTGAAGCTGGGCTTCCACTTGAATGAAATTTCACCAAGGTCAAAATCTTTTTTTTTTTTTTTTCCTCTCTCTTTTTTTTTACATTTGAAATTCACTTAATTTGTCTTTCTAATAATAGGGAGACACAGACATCACCCCAGATGTGAAAACAAATTGAGGGGATGTCATAATGGCGGCAGCGTAATTTATACAACGCTCGCTCAGGAGTGAACGGTTTTGTAAACTCGGCGAGAAGGGAAAACACAACTCCGGGGTCTCTAAAGGAAAGCAGAGAAAGTGCGTCATCTTGATGAGTTGCTACAGATTTGGCCTGCGAGGTGTTTAAGGCATGAATTTCCTCTTACCAAACCCTTGCGCTGGGAATATCGAGTTCAGGCTCCAGAGCAGTAGATGATATCTAACAATTTCAGACGTTTTCCATCCAGGAGACAAACGAGGAAGAGCTGGTGGGATTGCCTTCTTCTCCGGGGTGAAGCCACCTGGGTGTATGTCAGACGGAATTATGGAGGTGCCAGGCATGTGTGAAGGCTTAATGCTATAAACTGGATTATGCTGGTTATAGCTTTTTGAAGCTTTATACACAGAAACACAGCTGAAAGGGAATATAAATGAAAAAGAAAATCCTGAAAAAAACATATGGGTAAACATGGAACTCCAGGCAGATATAAATGACACAAATTAATACAAATGAATACAATTAATATTCATTTAATTTGATTATTTAATTAGTTTAATGTATTAATACATTATTTATTTGTATAGTATTATTATTATTATTTAATATTATTTATGTATGTAATTATTTATTTTTTATTAAATTAATTAAAGTGATGCAAATGAATAGTTCATCAATACATCATTAAGGTGAAACTTCCCAATCAACATTGATTATTTTTAATCCTTGTGCTGTAGGGTCGCACCGGTGCCAATACTAAGATCTTGCACGAGCCAATAAAAAGATTTGTTTCATTTTGTATCTGTCTGTTAATTCATCTACAGAAGGGATGAACTTTGATATGCAGATAAAGTCAGTTTAAAAGCAAACAAGATTATTTTTTTTTTTTTTTAATTAAATGTTTTGACTTGTGCCCCACTCAAAGTCCAAAAAAACCCCTTTCTTATTACTGATTCAGGGATGGAGGGCATGTTATCATGCACCTCATTTAAAGTCCCAAAACGCCTTTTGCTTTCTGGTGAGCAATGATAGTTGGCACTGATGGGCGGCACTGATGCGCACAGATGGGTGGCACTGATGGGCAGCACTGATGGGCACTACAAGGCAGTGCTGATTGGTGCCACTGATAAGCACTGATTGGTGTCACTGATGGGCACTGTTGGGGCAATACTGCAATCAGGGCACTGATGATCAGTGCCCTGATTACCTGTACATGTCTCCCCTGCAAGGAGATGCCGCTGATCAGCTCTCCATCAGTGTGAGCGGAGGAGAGCCGATAAACATCACTTCCTTGTCTACATGTGACCGGCTGTGATTGGACGCGGCCAATCACATGGGTAAGGACAGGGCCGGTGCTACCACTAGGCAAACTAGGCAGCAGCCTAGGGTGCCCTGCTGCCTAGGTTGCCCGGCCCCTGGTGTTCCTATTCTCTTCTCTCTGCAGCAAACAACTAAGTCTCAGCATCAGCAGGCAGCCGCCGCCCCGTTCGCACATAGTGGCACAGCGGTTTCTGTGTCCTGACTCCCGAATGAATGGAAGCAAGCAAACATTTGTTAATGGGCACTGGTAGGCTGCATTGATCGGCACTGGTAGGCTGCATTTGATGGGCGCTGGTGAGGCAGGCTGCATTTGATGAGCGCTCGTGAGGCTGCATTTGATGGGTGCTTTTTTTAAAAGGTGGGGTTTACATGAGCAGGGGAAAGGGGGTGGAGTCAGGGGTGGAGCCAAGGGGTTTCGCCTAGAGTGTCAAAAATCCTTGCACCAGCCCTGGGTAAGGAGCCGCGTCATTGGCTCTTTACTGAGATACGAGGTCACGCCGTTTCCTAGGGCGTGCAAGAGCGGCAGTTCTGGGGCGCCGGTGTTCTGCCAAAAACTGTCCCCCCATCAGATAGTGTCCGCCCCGTACTGCACAGGCGCAGTGCTTGCGCAGTACGGAGGACAAGGATACTCCGAAAGTTTACGAAGATGAACGGCGCCTGCGCACTTGCTAGTACCGTCTGCTCTGAGTCCAGGTTCAAGTCCCACCATGCAAGTGGACATACGGTATGCGCTTAGTAAGAGGGCACCTTGCCACGCATCGGGCATGGCCTCGCTGCACTCGACAATTTTTTATTCTAACTCTATGTCCACTTGGATGGTGGGGCTTGAACCTGGACTCAGTGCGCAGGCGCCGCTCATCTTCGGAGACTTTCGGCGTCTCCTTGTCCTCCATACTGCGCAAGAGCAGTACAGGGTGGACACTATCTGATGGGGGACAGTATTCGACACAATACCGGCATATGGCGTTGTCCTGGAACAAGAGCGCATCCTGCCGCCATCATTTTACTATAGGTTGGGCGGGAAGTGGTTAAACAAAAGACAGTTTTTTTTTGCCACGATCAGTCATATTTTCAATATCAATGCCAAAATTTCCCCATTCCGGCCAGGGGATGCAAATTGTTGAGCACAACTGTATATGGTGAGAAGCTCACAGTGTGCAGTGAAATCAGAGGAAGCCAACTCTAATTTTACCTGACCTGCCAGTACAACACTGGATTGAAGCAGGCATCTCGGATCTAGGAAAATTATTTTCCGCCTCACGTCTGAAATCCTTTGCAGAGCTTCAATCCGCTCACGGAATCTCTCACAAATCTTTCTACATATATTTAAGGATCAGATCCCTACTTAACAAGATCGAATGGACACGCCAACGTGGGATACTGCACACTACATTCACATACTTCACCACGATCAATCTTGCAAGCAAAGGTATATCGTATATCTACAAAGACTTATCCCGTTCCTCAGATGACCAGATTCAAACCCACATCTTAAAATGGTCTCAGCTCATCCCAACTAGCCCACCTCACAATGTGTGGCTCCAGGCTCTCTCTCTTCCTGCCAAGCTTTCTCGCTGCACAACCCATTGGGAAACACTACAAAAAGTATTCCACCACTGGTATTACATGCCCGACAGACTTGCAAGAATTTTCCCGGATGCATCTCCTCTATGCTGGAGGGGGTGCGGTTCCGTAGGATCACCTTTTCATGTTTGGTGGGAATGCCCATCGCTAACAGTTTTTTGGTCTCAAGTACGCAATATCCTTCACACAATAAATTGTGCTGCCTCGAACCTAACCCTCCTGGATATCCTTCTTGGGCTGGCGATCCCATCCTGGCCCAAAAAGCTACAAACAGTATCCACCCACGTTCTAATTGCTGCAAGACTAGCTATCGCTCGTAGGTGGAAATCTTCTCAACCCCCAGACCTCCGAGAGGTGATATCCATTCTAAACTCCAATTTCGAAATGGAACATATCTTCTCCAAAGCGCACCTCTCCAAAAATAAATTCCTCAGAGACAGGGATCCTTGGATCAATGACCCAAGGAGCATGCGACTGACTTGATCTCTAGCACCAGATTCGTTCACCGTAACATTCTGTTACGTGCTATGCCTACATTGTTCTCCTTACAGTTCCAGTTAGATATACGTAACTCTTATAATTGTTCTAAGCGATGGCTGTATTCTGTGTTATATCCACGTATGTTGACCACTAGGCCTTTCAATTGCAGCTATGGCTGAATTGTTGCTATATGTTTTTCTATTATTTCAGCAATGTTGTTATCAGTCTTAATGCCAATCGATGTCGACAAACATAATTCTGTAACCTGGCCTTTCTCTTTTGTTCTTTTTACGTGATAATATGTATTCACACCTTCCTTTCTGTGAAACATGTTTACGCCTCTGTACTGCGAATATTATCAATAAAAATCTAAGTTTTAAGAAATCAGAGGAAGCCATTTCAGTCCAGGAGAGGACCTGCTACAACTGTGCAAGACTGAAGGGAAGGTCTGAGATTAACCATGGGCTTGGTGTTAGTTGAACCAGAGTTCATCTTTACACTTAACCAACACAATTGACATATTATTTATGGCAGCACAATGCTCTGTAAAAGGGAAGATTTAACACGGCAGAATGGTCACCTGACCGAGGTTTCATGAGCGCCCCGTCGAACTGTAGACAGCAATGTGTGACGATTGGGTTACATTTTATTGTGATGGATTGTGAGCGGCCCTGTGCCTTTTATAGGGCCACCATGGAAGCTCACACAATAGTCTAATAGTAAAAGCTCCAACAAGGAAAGGGTTGAAAAATATATATTTTTTTCCTTCTAACAGCTCCCAGTCATATTTATTTAGTTAATCCATGGAACCAAATCCATCAGAAGCACACAGTGCCATTCAATGCAGTGTCTGTTTCACAGGAGCTTATGCTCTAATGGCTCTGCACATTTCAGTTACACAGACTGTTACTATTAGTAGTAGAAAATACCGTACAGAGAACACTGAGATAGTCACGTCAGCCTCCGCACCAGAGGAGCTTACAGTCGAATGTCCCCATCACAGTCACACACTATTATTATTATACATGATGTAAGCATGCTTGTTTTTGTTTAGTTGTTTATTTTTGTGTAAATATGTTTTTATTAATGAGCTGTATGTTTGTATGATTTTTTAATAAAAAAAAAAAATTACACTCTAATGTCCCTGCACAGTCACGTAATATTATTATTAATATTATACATTTATATAGCTCTGACATATACCGCAGTGCTGTACAGAGAACACTGAGCCAGTCACATCAGTCTCTGCACCAGAGGAGCTTCTCCACCAAGTGGTGCTGTTCTTCAGGGTGCTGTTGGCTCACTCTCCTGTGATCTCAGCTGAGAAAGGCAGCAAGCCTGGGGCCTCTCTGGGCAAGCATGAACCATGTTAGGGAAGACAAAGGTGGTGGCTATCCAGAGGCACTGAGGCCTACTCTATGTGCTCAAGCTGCAATGGATCCTGAGCCTGTCCCTATGCAAGAGGAATCCTTACCAGTCCTCCAGGATAGAGTGGTGAACAGACTTTGCCGCATTGCTAAAGAGGAACAGAAACTTGCTGTAATGAAAGAGGATCTCAGGAAAAAGAAACCTCTGAATCATCCCTTTACCCATCCCTCCCTACAATTACCCCCCCTTCTCTTTGCTATTCTCTCTTCACTAGCTTTTCCTACTTTATCTATTCTTTACAATACTTTCATCTCTTAAATTAAAACTATGCAGAATGAGGCGGGGTCGCTCAGAGATATAACTAGACAGGAGGTAGAGGCTTCTAAGCAACACGATCCTGCGACTCTAGAATAAAGGGATATCTCAGTAGTAATATAATTCTCTATCTCAAGCTTATAAACAATGAGAGGCTGCGACCTCCTTTAT
Organism: Lithobates pipiens; assembly: GCF_037356315.1. Classification (NCBI taxonomy): domain Eukaryota; kingdom Metazoa; phylum Chordata; class Amphibia; order Anura; family Ranidae; genus Lithobates; species Lithobates pipiens. Next base: position 19,417,032 of record NW_027507764.1, on the reverse strand, counting down.
TTCATTGTAAAATATAGACATTCTGTACAGACCTTGTTTATTTTTGCAAGAAACTTAATAAAACGTATATTTGGAAAAAAAAAGAAATCCCTGAATGGTAAGTCTGGAAACAGTAAGAGGGAAGTCTCCAAGCTGAAGTCTCTGGAAGAAGCATTAAAAAGGCAGGAGAAGTTCATGAAGGCTTCACATGGTGGCTTCACATGGTGGCTCCAGTACTACCCCTGTTTCAGGATCTGTTACACCTGAGTCAGTATCTGCCCCCCCCCCCCCTCCCCAGCAGCCTGGGTCATCTCAGGAGGAGGTTGAGGAAAATGGCGGATTGCTGCAGTCCATTACAGAAATGGAATCTCCCTTGAGTGGCACCGACTCATCAGATGAAGATCATGGGAATGCAGGAAGAGATGCATTTATCCAGACAGAGAAGTTTCTGCTGGCTGTGAGGAGTCCCACATGGGCACTAACAGCAGGAATGTCGCATGAACATTGAAACTGTAGAGCAGGAATGTCGCATGAACATTAAAAGTACAGAGCAGGAGGGCTGTATGAACGCTGAAACAGCTGGTGTTTTTCCAAACAGAAGACTTTACTTGATGCTGGAACTGCTGGTAACTGTGGTACTTCTGGGACTATGCTGAGTGGGACTGTTGTGCTGGAGGGGAGGAGGGAGGATCAAGTGGTGGGTAATTTACCAAACCAGATCTCAGAGGTTGCTATGCTGCCAGTTAATATTCCTATGCGACCAGTTAATGTGTCATCTGTCCCAGTTAGTAGTTATGCTAAGGCTGTGTCAGGACAAATTCATGCTGCTGGTGGTGGAAGGGAGCCAGTTGTGCGACTTTCACCTAACGCACCTTCTTCCATTAAACGCAGGAATATGGTACAGCTCAGGTGGGAAGGAGGAGGTATTCCACCTATCAGGAGGGTGGTTGTGGATAAGATTCTAGCCATAGGTTTTTAGGCAGAGGATATTTATGCTCCCATCAGTCCAGCTGGTTCTTATGAATATGATTTATCATTTGTGCGTCCAGAATCACTTCATCTGTTTTGGGAGTGGTTTAAACATGTTTATAGGGGCCAGCCAGACTGGAGGGGGCTTGTCCCTAAAGTTGTCTCAAGACAGCCCTTGAAAAAAATGGGACTATCCTGACAAGGAATGACTCTATACCCCCCTAGGATTTATGGGTCTGGTTGAGGAGGTTTGGTGAAATGTTGTGTCCCCTAAAAAAGATTGTGAATGATAGGGGAATATGGACGGGTGGGTGGTCAGTATCAATGAGGTTGAGTGTGTGTGTGGGAATGTGGTCCAGCGTTTGCCCTCCTCTGCCTTTACTGTTAGAAATAGAATTACCATCTTCTACCCTGGTCAAACTAAACTGTGCCATAAATGTGGAGTCAATGGACATGTCTCCTCTAAATGTCCAGAACAGAAGTGCTCTTTGTGCCAGGAACTGGGGCATCTGGCAAGGGACCGTAACATCATTAAATGTAACCTATGTGATAAGGTTGGTCATCCTTATAGCCGGTGTCCTGAGGCTTTGCACAATAAGCCAGAGCTAGTGGAGGAATTCTTCTGTCTGGATAGTAGGGATGAGCCGAACACCCCCCGGTTCGGTTCGCACCAGAACTTGCGAACGACCCCCGCATTCGAAACGAACGTTAGAACCCCATTGAAGTCTATGGGACTCGAACGTTCGAAATGGAAAGTGCTAATTTTAACGGCTAATATGCAAGATAGTGTCCTAAAAAGGGTTTGGGGACCTGCCTCCTGCCCCAGGGGACATGGGTCAATGCAAAAAAAAGTTTTAAAAACTGCCGTTTTGGCGGGAGCACTGATTTTAATGACGATTAAAGTGAAAAAAAAGGTGAAATATTCCTTTAAATATGGTGCCTGGGGGGTGTCTGTAGTATGCCTGTGAAGTGCCACGTGTTTCCCGTGTTTAGAACAGTCCCTGCACAAAATGACATTAAACGGAAATAACACCATTTAAAACTGCTTGCGGTTTTAATGTTATATCTGGTTCCTGCAATATGGTTGAAAATCATTCAAAAAAATGGCATGGGTAGCCCTCCCTGCCCATTACCAGCCTATTTGGGTCTTGTACGCATATTAAGGGGAACCCTGTACCCATATTAAGAAAAGGAAATGCGTGTGGCCCCCAGGCCCTATATACTCAGAACAGCAGTATACAGGCGGTGCAAACAAGACAGGGACTGTGTAGGTTTGTTGTGTTAAGTTGAATCTGTTTGTCATTTTCAACCGGTACATTTTTAAAGTGTAGCTCCAGTCAAAAAAACTATTTTTAAGCTTTTTGGAAAACATAGGGAAGGGTTATCACCCCTGTATAATTTGTTTTGTCGTCCATCTTTTTTCATCTCACTTGCTGCTGTCTCCGTGCGTTTGCAAGTAGGAGATGTTTGTAAGTTGGATGTTTGAAAGTAGGGGCCTGCCCTATATTATAGCGGTATGTACTGGGTACAGAGCACGCAGACAGCACGCACTATCTCCTAACACTACTGACTGCAAGCTCTATTATTAACCACTTGACCACTGGGCACTTAAACACCCTTAATAACCAGACCAATTTTCAGCTTTCGGTGCCCTCACATTTTGAATGACAATTACTCAGTCATGCAACACTGGACCTATAGGAAATGTTTTTCCTTTTTTTCACACAAATAGAGCTTTCTTTTGGTGGTATTTAATCACCTCTCAGTTTTTTATTTTTTGTGCTATAAAAGAAAAAAGACCGAAAATTCTGCGAAAAAATGAATTTTTCTTCGTTTCTGTTATAAAATTTAGCAGATTAGTAATTTTTTCTTCATAAATTTTGGCCAAAATTCATACTACTACATATCTTTGGTAAAAATAAGTACAAATTGGTGGATATTATTTGGTCTTTGTGAAAGTTATAGAGTCCACAAGCTATGGTGCCAATATCTGAAAATTGATCACACCTGAAGTACTGACGGCCTATTTCCTTTTTTTTTTTTTTTTCCCACAAAATTGTCATATTATCAGGTTATTTCACACACACAGCATATGCATACCAAAAGACCCTGGAGAATACAATGGTGGTCGTTGCAAATTTTTATCTCACACGGTATTTGCACAGCAATTTTTCAAACGCGTTTTTTGGGGGGAAAAAACAGTTTTGTGCTTAAAAAACAAACAAAAAAAACAGTAAAGTTAGCCCAATGTTTGCATAAAGTGAAAGATGAAGTTATGCTGAGTAAATAGATATCAAACATGTCACTCTTCAAAATTGCACATGCCCGTGGAATGGCGCCAAACGTCGCTACTTAAAAAATCCCCATAGGCGACGCTTAAATTTTTTTTTACTGGTTACATGTTTTGAGTTGCAGAGGAGGTCTAGGACTAGAATTATTGCTCTCGCTCTAACGTTCTCGGCAATACCTCACATGTGTGGTTTGAACACTGTTTTCATATGTGGGCGGGGCTTACGCATGCGTTCGCTTCTGCATGCGAGCACATGGGGACATGGGCGCTTTAAAAAAATTTTTTTTTTTTTATTGTTCATTTTACTTTATTTATTTTAGTTTGACATTTTTTTCCCCAAAAATATATTTTTGATCACTTTTATTCCTATTACAAGGAATGTAAACATCCCTTGTAATAGGAATATGGGGTGACAGGTCCTCTTTACAGTGAAATGGGGGGGTCAATATGACCCCACATCTCACCTCTAGGCTGGGAAGCCTGAAATAAAAAATAAAAAAAAGATTCTGGCTTTGATCGTACTGGCGAGTTGGTAGAAGCACCGGAGGGCGGTGAGGGGTGGGGGGCGTCTATGGCTGGGTATTTCAGGGTATCACCGAGTATGGCTGGGTATCTCCGAGTATGGCTGGGTATGGCAATTTATGGCAGGGTATTGCAGAGTATTGGCGGGGTATTGGCGGGGTACTACAGAGTAATAGCAGGGTACTGCAGAGTATTGGGGGGTACTCCAGAGTAATGGCAGGGTATTGCAGAGTAATGGGGGTTACTGCAGAGTAATGGGGGGTACTACAGAGTAATGGCAGGGTACTCCAGAGTAATGGCAGGGTACTGCACTGCAGAGTAATGGCGGGGTACTGCAGAGTAATGGCGGGTACTGCAGAGTATTGGGGGGTACTGCAGAGTAATGGGGGGTACTGCAGAGTAATGGCAGGGTACTGTAGAGTAATGGCAGGGTACTGCACTGCAGAGTAATGGCGGGGTACTGCAGAGTAATGGCAGGGTACTGCAGAGTATGCACTGGTATTGCAGAGTATTGGCAGGGAATTGAGGGGTTAAATTCGGTGAGCAGCGATGTGGGCACTGCAGATGCAGCCCACATCGCTGCTGACACCGATCTCTTTCCCCTCCGCTGTACCGATCGGTACAGAGAGGGAAGGGAGGAACCGGCGTCATAACATGACGCCGGTTTGTTTACAAGTGATCACTCCGTCATTTGGCGGAGCGATCACGTGGTAAACGGCCGCGACGAGCGGCCGTTTACCGTGATCCGTGATGCGCCGGGTCCTGTGGACCCGGCGGTCACGGATGCTCTCGAGTGCGCGCCCCAGGGGGCGCGCGAGAGCAGAATTCTGGGAGGCCGTTAATTAATGGCCTCTCAGAGTTAAACAACCGCCCTGAAGCCGTTAATCGGCAATGGGCAGTTGTTAAGTGGTTAAAGCTAGATCACTAGCTATATAGGTGAGGTGAATATAGTGGTGTATACTGCGGTCAGGGCACAGACAACAACCACTACACAGCAGCAAGATAGGAAATCAGCCAAAAACGATCGGTGTGTACTGTGTTGAAGGTACACAGAACACCCACTGCTTCAGATGCTAACACACTACACGAGGCCGCCTCAAAGGCGGCCTTATATAGTGTGGGGCGTGCACTACACAGCCTGAGCTATGATTGGCCACAGGCAGGATGCCTGTGGCCAATCATGGCTCTCCTCGCTGCTGGCGCTACGATTGGCCAAGCATGCGGGGTCACAGTGCATGCTTGGCCAATCAAGAGCCAGCAATGCACTGCGCCACCGCAGTGCATTGTGGTCCGCGTGCGCCACTCGAATTTTGACGCGAACGGCCCAAACGTTCGGAATTCACCGAACGGCCGAACAGCCAATGTTCGAGTCGAACGTACGTTCGACTCGAACACGAAGCTCATCCCTACTGGATAGAGAAAAATCTGGGTTGGCAGAGGTTGTACCAGGGAATCCTAGTGTCTCTGTCCCGTCAGAATCTGTGTCTGTGAGGCTATCTGTGGTGTCAGTGTCCCCCCAGTCTGTGGTCTCCCAGTCAGTGTCAGAAAGTGTGGTTGTCAAGTCCGTGTCCACACCTATTGTTTCTCCTAGTGTAGTGAAGGGTGCTGGACCAGAATGTATGGTGGTGCTAACCCCTCCTCCTCAGCGTGGCAGAAGTGCGGCTGGTGGTCAGCAGACACCAAAGGGTGGAGTGAGGGATGGATTTAATGATGGTGGGGAGGGGTGGTGGGAAGGGAATGAGGGTGGCTGGTGGTGAATGATGTGGGGAAGGGGTTAATGGGGGGTTTTGGAAACGCATCCGAATGGCGATTAAATCTCAAAATGTTTCTTAGCCTAGATTGTGTTTAAGTTGAGGTTCGAGGTTTGTTGTCATTCAACAATGTTTCTTAATATCTTATCTTATCAGGAAACGGTTTTCTTTACTTGCTGATGTAAGCATGCTTTTTTTTTTTTGTTTAGTTGTTGTTTATTTTTGTGTATTTATATATATTTTTATTAAAGAGGAAGTAAACCCTGATGGAGCACCTTGTCCCCATGTTGATGAGGACAAGGGCCTCTTCCAACCCTGGCCGTTGGTTGTCGGGGTCTGCCGGCGGGGGGCTTATCAGAATCCGGGAGCCCCCTTTAATAAGGGGGCCCCCGGATACCGGCCCCCCACCCTATGTGAATGAGTATGGGGTGCTAGCGGAGGAGCCCGGCTTTCTTCTTCGTCGCCGCCCTCTTCTCCCTCTTCGGTTCTTCTTGCCGGGCCACCGCTTCTTCTTTCAGCTCTTTTACTAGCGGTGGCCCGGTCTTCTGTCGCCGCCGCCGCCTTCCATTCTTCTTCTTCTTCTTCTCCTGGAGATGTTGACTCAACGCTCTCTCCGGCCGCAATGCCAGAGATGCTGTGACTTATATAGGGACAAGGGGCGGGGTCGCCGGTTGATGTCACATGGTGACCCCGCCCCCTTACTGGAGGATCCTGGAGGATGCTGGGACTGTGACATCGTGACACCATGTGACATCAACCGGCGACCCCGCCCCTTGTCCCTATATAAGTCGCCGCGCACCACGTCCCTGGCATTGCGGCCGGAGAGAGCATCGAGTCAACATCTCCAGGAGAAGAAGAAGAACAGAAGGCGGCGGCGGCGACAGAAGACCGGGCCACCGCTAGTAAAAGAGCTGAAAGAAGAAGCGGTGGCCCGGCAAGAAGAACCGAAGAGGGGGACAAGACCCCCGAAGTCGGAAGAAGAGGGCGGCGATGAAGAAGAAAGCCGGGCTCCTCCGCTAGCAAAAGAGCTAGCAGAAGATAGCGGAGGAGTCCGGCGAGAAGACCCCGAAGACGGAAGACCCCTGGAGCTGTGCAATAAACTATTTTATCCTTGTGTTGTGTTTTTTTTTTACATTTTTTTCACAGGTGAATGGGTAGGGGTACGTTGTACCCCATACTCATTCACATAGGGTGGGGGGCTCCCAGATTCCGATAAGCCCCCCGCCCGCAGACCCCGACAACCAACGGCCAGGGTTGTCGGGAAGAGGGGACAAGGTGCTTTGGGGTCCACGCGGCCCCCCCCTTCCCCAAGGCACCCCCCATGTTGAGGGCACGCGGCCTGGTACGGCTCAGGAGGGGGGGGGCTGCACGCTCGTCCCCACCCCCTTTCCTGGCCGGCCGGGTAGCGTGCTCAGATAAGGGTCTGGTATGGATCTGGGGGGGACCCCCATGCCGTTTTTTCGGCGTAGGGGGTTCCCCTCAATATTCATACCAGACCTAAGGGCCTGGTATGCTCTCTGAGGGGGAACCCACGGCAAATTTTTTTCATAAATTTGGCGTTGAGTTCCCTCTTGAGAGCTCATTCTCTGATTGGCCGCGGCAAAAGTCGCCTGGCCTGGGGCGACTTAAAGTCGTGTTGTAAGTCGCCCCAAGTCGTGTTCAGGTCGTGTCCAAGTTGCCTCCAAAAGTCGTGTTGAAAGCCGTGTTGCCCCTGTGTGAACGGACCCTTATTGTAACGTCACACAGAATACATACCACACAAATTCAGGTAAAAGCTTGATCACATAACCCAAAACAATGCAAACTGTAAACAGTAATCTAATCAGTACATCTAACAGTACATCTAATAAACGGCCAATATAAACAGTAATCTGATTAAACAGTAAACTGATTAACAATTAGTCACCTAGACAAGCCTAGGTGACTCAGGTCAGTGCGAACCCAGACAGTTTGGCACCAGTTCCTCAGAATACAGACCCAGGGTTATCCAAATCTCATTAACCAGATTTCACTTGTGTAATCTGTCCGCTATACAAGTCATCATAAAGCCTCATCGTTTTTATTCCTTCAACCCAGCAGGGCTGAAGGAAAAAAAACTGACAGCTCATGTCGGAGCCACTGCACTAACTATCCAACTTCCCCCTGCTATTTTATTGTGTTCTGACCGGGGGGTGGCCCTCCGCCAAAACACTCCGGTCAGCGCTCTCAGCCATTGGTCGGGAGCCAATCGGCAGACCTTTTTCGGTCATGCCAGCCGAACGCATAGGCCGAATGTTAGCCAGTTTATATTGAACCGGCAGATGCCACCCCACATTTGGCCCCTGTGTACTAGGCTTAAGGCAAAACTCATACAATGTTCAAGCTGTCTGAAAAAGTGGAATTCATTTATCTTCATAGACTTCTTAGGGGAGATTGTTGATAAATATTTCTGTCCCAAGTTACATAGTTACATAGTAGGTGAGGTTGAAAAAAGACACACGTCCATCAAGTCCAACCTAAGCGTGTGATTATATGTCAGTATTACCTTGTATATCCCTGTATGTTGTGGTTGTTCAGGTGAAGTGGCCTCTCCAACTCAGTCTGCAGGAGGGCCACCATGTTTCCTCTGACCATTAACCTGTACAAGATTAATATTACACCTCTCCATCAGAAGGGAAGCTTTATTGTCTCCATTCAGAGAACTAATCCAAGCCTCCCTCTCAGCGTTCATCACGTTGTTGTCCATCATTAGAGAATGATATGCTCTCTCCATGGGATCAGAGGCTGAACTAAGCTCTTTTTTCCATGCTCTGCCAGGAGAAGCAGAACAAAAACACCGGTCTCCTCCATGGGCCATAATCAATGGGTAGAAGACTTGCCCCATGTCCCATCCAAAAGCCCCTCTTCCGATTGGGTCTGCCAAAGCCGCCATTCAAGAAACACTTTCTTTTTTCTAAATGGGTTCTCTGATTGGATGTAATGGAGAGTCGGGGGGTTGTGGTGTCATAATCTCCACCCTGCCCAATCAGAGAACGTTTTGCATTTATTGAAGAAATAGAAAGTGTTCTGTGAATGGCTCAGAAGCCACCCACATAGGAGCCGATGCAGTAGAAAGGGAAAAGATCGACGGGCAATGTATTCTTCTCCATATTGCTGTAGCCCAGCACCTGGCCACACAAGTGAGCAAAATCCTGTGTTCACAATGCAGCAGGGCAGCCGTTTGCTTTGGAAACCAGAAGCTAGTGAAGATCACTGTAGTACTGTAGTGGTGTAGTAGCGGTGCCTACTACAGTGATTTCCAGCTTTCAAGGGGACACCACGGGTATGGCAAATACATTTTTACATTGATCCAAGCTAGACCAATGTGCCTATGTATTGCTATGCCTGGAATTCAGTTCATACCGGCTCTGGTTTTGAGGCTTCAATGAAAGGATTAAACATACTGTATGTAGATTGGATGAACAAATCCTGAACCAATTAGGCTTCATTTATTAAACACACTTAGTTAAAACTATCCTTCTCACATTCCATCCATACTACATTGTATACAATACTGTTGAAAATATAATGAGAGCAATGGCCTCTTATTTTCACTGGAAAAAAAATGGTTCTGGTCCGATAATCCAGTACCTGTAGCAGGCTCTCGACATGATAGAATAAACAATTAATTTGCACAGGAGACTTAATTGGGAATTCTACTAATCCCATTTGTTCAGCTACGCAGGAAACTCTTTGGGGCGATGCCTTTTGCCTAATTACCTCTCACATGTTCGTTGTGTCACTGTCAATTAATAAGGGTTTTATTCCTTCATTTTTTTTTATTAGCCAGCCGCCCCCGATGTGCTGACACGAAGGGAAAGTTCATCGTTCACACGCACTGTTCCATGACGCGCTTCATTAACAGCCAAACCATGGCACACACACAGCGCTGACATGTGTCAACCTTCATACGTTAATCCCGCCATCTCATATAAATCAAGTCTAATTACTATTTGTGCTAATCGTAAGGATGAATGTTTATAGGAAAAGGAGATCTGCAGATGAACAAATTGGTGGAGGGGAAAAGTCGAAGTGACTCACATTACACAATGGACAAGACTCTTAGCCCTTGTACACACGGTCGGAGATTCCGACAACCAAATCCGTCGGATTTTGTCCGACGGATTTTGTCCAAAACTGTTGCATACACACGGTCGGACTAAGTTGTCGGAAAATCCGATTGTTCAGAACGTGATGACGTAATTTCGTTACGACGGGACTACGTTCAGGCTAGTAGCCAATAGCTTTGGTGTAGGAATTTGATCTGAGCATGCGTGGCACTTTGCCCGATCGGAATTCTCTACACATGATCGGAGTATGTCCGATCGGAGCATTTTGTCGGAAAATATTTCCGGCAAGTTGGAAAATTTGGTCCGACGGAAACGCTCTGAAACGGACACATTCCGTCGGATTCTCCGATCGTGTGTACAAGGGCTTACAGTGGAGTTAGAATGCCAACCCTAATGAGAATAAAACAGAGCATTATTGTTATGCTACTGGCTCTGCTAAGTGGTGATGGACCTGGAAATATAAAGGCACCATCAGACAGGCGTTTATTTAGCCACAGCTCAAGGTACCTCCAGCAACCTCGGTCGGAACCCTAGGTTTTCACTGAACCATGGTTGAAATGACTGGTTTGGCTGAGCCCAAGGCCAGCAATTTCCGCCATTAAAGGGCCTACTACTTCAGAATACCTGTCTTACTTTTGTGCTCATTTTGGGCATCATGCACCCCTCAGCTATTTCTCCTGGAATTGAGCTCAGCAAGAAAAGGTACAAAGACTAAAGTGATTGGTGCCAAACTTAATTTTCAACCTACTATAGACCAAGAACCAGGGATGAGATAGACCTCAAGAGGAGGAGTGCTACACTACCCCTTTCCAACTGCCAACACCCTGCCAAAGTCTTTATCACATTCCTACCAGATACACAGGTTGCAGTCCCTAGAAATTAATTATATTTTTATACACACTGCCTATCCTAATTTTGTGCTCTTTTGTGGTATCCTGCAACTCTCTCTCCTAGAATTAAATTCAGTAATTAAAGGTAAAGTAAAGACTAATAATTATTATTATTAGCCTGCCACACTACTTAGGGAGTCATTCCACATCCCCTCCCACCTCTAGTACTCTGCCAAACTCATATTCTCAACTATTACACACTCATCTGTAGAAGTAAGGGCCCATCCAGGTTTTTTTAGTGGCTGCTATGTAACTCCTTGTAGTCCATACATCATAGATCTGGGTCACACATCATGGATCTTTAAGGAGCATTGACAGGCATGTATAAGACTTTGGCATGGTGCTGGGGGAGTCAATGGGGCTAATTTTTTTTTTTTTTAACACAAAACATTTTATTAACTGTTTGAATGTGGTGGGGAGCCACCTAGGCAGTTGTGTGGCTCCGTACAGGTTGCACATTATGGATATGGCAGGAGATTTGACAGGTGAGTATAAGAATTTGGTATGGTGTGTGTGTGTGTAAGGTAAAAGGTAACTGTACAAAGGTGATGGGGAGCCACAGAGGCGGCTGTATGGTTCCCCATGGGTTGCACATTGATCTTGCAGAAGCGTGACTGTGTTGTGGTGCTGGGGGGAGGCAGTGCGGGTATGTTAAAAGATAACTGAACTAAAGTGGGGGGTACAACCTAGGTGACTGAGTGGCTCCCCATGGGTCACACCTCATAGATCTGTCAGGGGTGTGGACAGGTAAGTGTAAAGCCCCGTACACACGAGCGGACTTTTCAACATCCAAAGTCCGACGGAATGATTCCGTCAGACTATTCGATCGTGTGTGGGCTGCAACGGACTTTTGATTCGCAAAAGTCTGACGGACTTTAGAAAATGGAACATGCTTCAAATTTTTCCGACGGAACTCCGCCGGACCCGTCCCCTTCGAAAAATTTTCTCGTGTGTATGCTATTCCGACGGACTAAAACCGACGCTAGGGCAGCTATTGGCTACTGGCTATGAACTTCCTTATTCGAGTCCAGTCGTACGTCATCACGTTCGAATCCGTCGGAGTTTGGTGTGATTGTGTGTGGCCAAGTCCGCTCAGTCGAAAAGTCCGTCAGAACTCTGTCGGAACTCCGGCAGAACTCCGGCAGAACTCCTTCGGATGTCTGTCGGACATAAGTCCTCTCGTGTGTACGGGGCTTAAGACCTTGTTGTGGAGCTAGAGAAGGCAGTGGGGGTATTTTAAAGGATAACTGTACACAAAATGGGTGGCTGTGTGGCTCTCTACCAGTTTATAGCAAGACTTTGGCATGAAGCTGGGGGGAGACAGTGGTGTGAGTTGTAAGTTAAAGGATGACTATGTTGAGTGGCTCCCTAAAGGTTGCACACTGTAGATCTGGTAGGAACATGGACAGATGCGTATAAGACTTTGGCATGGTGCTGGGTGAGGCAGTGGGGGTAAGTTAAAGGATAACTGTACAGAAAGTGTTAGCCCTTGTACACACGGTCGGACATTCCGACAACCAAATCCATCGGATTTTGTCAGACGGATTTTGTCTGACGGATTTTGTCCGAAACTGTTGCATACACACGGTCAGATAAAGTTGTTGGAAAATCCGATTGTTCAGAACGTGATGACGTTATTTCATTACGACGGGACTACGTTCACGCTAGTAGCCAATAGCTTTGGTGTAGGAATTTGATCTGAGCATGCGTGGCACTTTGTCCGAACGGAATTCTCTACACATGATCGGACAAGGTCCGATCGGATCATGTTGTCGAAAAAGATTTATAGCCAAGCTGGAAAACTTCGTCCGTCGGATATTCCGACGGAAACAGTCCGATGGAGCCCACACACGGTCGGATTATATGACAACACGGTCCGATCGGACATTTTCCGTCGGAATGTCCGACCATGTGTACAAGGGCTCAGAGAGCCACCCAGGTAGTTGTGTGACCGGTTTCACGTCTTCAAGCTGGCATCTGCATGAACAGGGGGGTATAGGACTTTGGCTTAGTGTTGGGGGGAGGCAGTGGGGGTATATTAAAGGATAACTACAGTATCTCACAAAAGTGAGTACACCCCTCTAATTTTTGTAAATATTTTATTATACCTTTTCGTGTGACAACACTGAAGAAATGACACTTTGATACAATGTAAAGTAGTGAGTGTACAGCTTGTATAACAGTGTAAAGTTGCTGTCCCCTCAAAATAACTCAAGTCAACACACAGCCATTAATGTCTAAACCGTTGGCAACAAAAGTGAGTACACCCTAAGTGAAAATGACCAAATTAGGCCCAAAGTGTCAATATTTTGCATGGCCACCATTATTTCCAGCACAGCCTTAACCCTCTTGGGCATGAAGTTTACCAGAGCTTCACAGGTTGCCACTGGAGTCCTCTTCCACTCCTCCATGTTGACATCACAGAGCTGGTGGATGTTAGAGACCTTGCGCTCCTCCACCTTCCATTTCAAGATGCCCCACAGATTCTCAATAGGGTTTAGGTCTGGAGACATGCTTGGCCAGTCCATCACCTTTACCCTCAGCTTCTTTAGCAAGGCAGTGGTCCACTTGGAGGTGTGTTTGAGGTTCATATCATGTTGGAATACTGCCATGTGGCCCAGTCATCAAAGGGAGGGGATCATGCTCTGCTTCAGTATGTCACAGTACATGTTTGCATTCATGGTTCCCTCAATGAACTGTAGCTCCCCAGTGCCGGCAGCACTCATGCAGCCCCAGACCATGACACTCCCACCACCATGCTTGACTGTAGGTAAGACACACTTGTCTTTGTCCTCCTCACCTGGTTGCCCCCACACATGCTTGACACCATCTGAACCAAATATGTTTTTTTTTTTTCCACAAAAATATTTTTATTAGAATTCTTGAAAAGGTTACAAAAGCAGTATGCCATACAGTACAGTCAACATAACATTTTGTAATACATAAAACAGTTAGATATGACATTGGGATAATACCATATATTGTTTAAGGCAACTAATCTTGTATTTAAGCTCGCCAATACAGCTTCCTCTCAGTTCGTGTCGCCGCCCGAGGCTAGCCCCCATCGGCGGGCGAACCAGTGTCAGTGGGGATAATGCTAACAGGCCCAAGTAGTGGAAGATGTGGTTCCAGAGGGGTTAATCTCTATTTCGCGTCCTGGGCGAGCAGAGAACTCATTAGTGCAAGAGGGGTCAGTCACGGGCAGCGACCAGAAGGGAGGGATGGGCAGGAAGGGGAAGGTAAGAAAAATAATGAGAGATAAGGAAAGGAAAGTGGTGGGAAGGTGAGAGAAGGGAAAAGAAAAAAGGGTAGGGTCCGCTCTCCACCCCAGCCCTCACCAAGGGTATGTGGGCGCGGTGGCTCACTAGGTAGATCTGGATCACCCGGTAGGGGGTGCAAAATAGGATTTGTAGTGTTCTGTGGTTTTGAAATGAATCCAGCAGGCCCAGGTAGCCGTAAAGCTTTGCATGCGCTCTTGGGAAATGTGAATTGGTTCCTCCATTTCCTCGATCTTCGAGACCCTCACTAACCACTCCCTAATGGATGGTGTGTCCTTCGATCGCCAATGTACCGGAATGCAAAGCCTAGCGGCATTGACCATATGCATTGCAAGGGACTTGTGGTAGAGTCTCTTAGGCACGGTCGAGTGATGTAGAAGATATTGCGCTGGGCTAAAATCTAGGGGGAGTGTAGTGACTCGTGTTGTTAGGGTATGCACCTCTCTCCAATACTGTTGGATTAGAGTGCACTCCCACCAGACATGGAGCATTGAGCCCACCGCCCTCCCGCAGCGCCAGCAAACGTTGGAGATTGTAGGTGAAAATTGGTGCAGGAGGGCCGGGGTCCTGTACCATTTGGTAGCAATCTTGTAGCAATTTTCTTGTATTGCTACATTTAATGAGCCTTTGTGAATGTGTGCATATATGTCTTCCCAGTTGTCATCCGTAAGGGGCACCTGAAGGTCCCTTTCCCAGGACAATCGCGACGCGTCACCGCCGGGTGCGGAACAATTATCCTGCAGTAAGGTGTATATGAATGATATCAGGTGCCTTTGAGGGGTAGAGCGTGTGAGTAGGGACTCAAAGGTAGTAAACTGTCTCCTCCACTGTGATGAGGGATCTGGCGACACGAGGAAGTGTCGTAGCTGTCTGTAGGTCCAGAAAGGGAATGTTTCAGTGCGTGATGAGGATACTAAGTCCTCATAGGGACGTAAGCGTCCCCTGTGAAAAAGTTGGTGTGCCAGTACATCCTCGTGAGGCCATTCCCCTTGAAGAAATGCTCTAGATTCACCCGGGGGAAAGTCAGGGTTCCCTCGCAGGGGGGTCAGGGGGCCTGGGTAAGAGGACAAATGAAAAGGCACCATGGTCTTCCTAAAGATCGTTAACGTAGGGTATATGAAGGGGTGCGTCACCAAGTCTCTGGGCCATAGAGAGGGTTTCGTCCAAGGGAGTAGGTGTAAAAGTGAGTTTGTGAAAGAATTCTCCAGTATGACCCACGGCTTCTCACGTTTGTAGACTTTCCAGTCCACCAGTCTAGTTAAGTGACAGGCTAGGTAGTACTTATGTATATCAGGTAACCCTATCCCCCCTTTGTTTTTGGGGCGTGTGAGCCGGGGATAACTGATACGTGCAGTACCGTTTTTCCATATAAATGCGGTGCATGCTTTTTTGTACGAAGAGAAGAAGGATGGGGGGAGATGAATGGGGATTGTCTGCATCAAATAGAGTAAGCGTGGGAGAATTATCATTTTTACTAGAGCTGAGCGCCCAAACCAGGAAACGTTAAGACTGGCCCAGTCCCTCAAGTCTGACTGTATTTTGGATAGCATGGGTGTGAAGTTGCAGGAATAGAGCTCAGATAGTCTCCTGGGTATATGAATACCCAAATACGGGATGGAATCCTGTTTCCATATGAATGGGAAGGAGTCTTGGCAGTGTAGCACCTCAGACTGGGGAAGTGAGACATTCAGGGCATAGGACTTGGAGAGATTGATCTTGAGATTTGACAAAGCTCCGAACGGCGAATTGTGCCATATCTTTCAGCAAACTTGGTAAGGAGACACGAGGCGATTGAAGCGATAGAAGCATATCATCGGCAAATGCCGCTATTTTAAATTCGTTGAAATCCCCTTAATATCGGAGTTCGCCCTAAGCTTAATCAGTAGGGGCTCTAGAGTTAGGACAAAAATGAGGGGTGAAAGAGGACATCCCTGGCGTGTCCTGTTGCTAATGGTAAAGGCGTTCGACAGGTGGCCATTCACTTTCACCCTCGCCGAGGGGTTGGAATAAAGTGCCGCTATGTATGAGCACATGTGGGGCCGAAGACCTATCCTCTTCAGCACTTCCCGCATGTAGTCCCAGGCCACTCTGTCGAACGCCTTCTCCGCATCCAAGGATAGAAAAAATCCCTGGGATTTTGAGGAGGTGAGCCAGTGGTGAAGATTCAGGGTACGTGTGGAATTCTCCCTCGCCTCCCTACCTGGAATAAAACCCACCTGATTGGGGGATATAAGGTTGGGTATAAGGGGCAGAATCCTGTTGGCTAGCATCTTGGCATACAATTTGATGTCCACGTTCAAGAGCGAAATGGGTCTGTAACTGGAAACTGATGTCGGGTCCTTGCCCTCCTTCGGGATGACCGCTATATGGGCCTCCAGTAGCCTACCCGTAGAGGTCTGGGGGAGAGCAAGGGAGTTAAAGGTTGTTATCATTCTAGACGATAGAACCTCTAAAAAGGATTTGTAGTATTGCAGTGGAAGGCCATCTGGGCCTGGGCTTTTCCCTACTTTCATTTGGCCAATGGCCGTATTCAATTCTTCAGCAGTAAGGGGTTTGTCTAGGCCCTCAGCCTGTCGTCTGGTGATGGGTTTCGGACAGTACTGGTCTAAAAAGTCCCGTATTTTGGCAATGCATGCCGTCGAGGGGTCAGGGCCAGGGTGTTCAGTCGATAAGTTGTAGAGGTCAGAGTAAAACAGTTCGAACTGTTTGGCTATATCCTCGTTCTTGGATAGGAGAGTGCCTTGTCTGTCTTGTATATGGTGAATTGTGGACGCGGCCTTAGAGGCCTGGATCGTGCATGCCAAGAGTCTCCCACTTTTGTTGCCGTGTTCATAGAACACCTTTTGCCTGAGGACATAGCGCCTCCTCGTTTGTTTCCCCAGTTCATCTAGCAGTGTGGATCGAGTGAATAATAACTCTTGGAGCGTGGCTTGTGAGGATGAGTGTTTGTGGGACGTTTTTAGTCTACCAATGGTATCCGTCAGGGTTTTAATCCGTTCCTGGTGCGCCCTTTTGGCTTTCGTTGCTAATGAGATAAGTTCCCCTCGCAGAACACATTTGTGGGCTTCCCATATTGTAACGGGGGACACGTCAGGAGTACAGTTTTCCGCAAAGTACAGTTGGATTCGGGATCGGACCTGTTGTAGTGTGACCGGGTCTTTCAGCAAGGAGGGGTTTAGTCTCCAGGTCTTTGTCTTGTGCATTGAATCAGGGAAAGAGAGGGTCACCGCAATAGGGTGATGATCTGATAGGAACATCGGTTCAATTGAGGCTCGTGTGAGTAGGGGAAGGTCTGTTTGCGTCAGAAAGAAGTAGTCTATTCTGGAGTATTTCAAGTGTGGTGGGCAATAAAAGGTACAGTCTCTGTCATGCGGGAACATGGTGCGCCAGGTGTCATGGAGAGAGAGGCCCTGTAACTGCAATTTGAGCTGTCGTAGCGCTCTGTAAGGCAGCGCGGACGTACCTGTGGAGGTATCGACGATGGGATTCAGTGGGGTATTAAAATCCCCGCCCAGTAGGACTATACCTTCCTGGAATGTAGACAGGAGGTCACAGACCTTCCTGAAGAAGGAGACTTGGTGTGCGTTGGGGGAGTATATATTGGCAAGCGTGATAGGCCTGGAGGCGTACGTGCCTTTGAGAAAGAGGTATCTGCCTTCTGGGTCAATTAAGGAGTCGGACAGTTGGAAGTCAGCATACTTAGAAATTAGTATGGACACCCCCTTTGTTTTGGAGTCTGGGTTTGTAGAATGTACTACCGAGGGATATGTGCGGTTAGCTAACTTAGGTATAGAGTCCGAACGAAAGTGGGTCTCTTGAAGAAAGAGGAAATGGGCTCTGTGTTTAGTTAAAGCTGAGAGCACCTGCGATCTTTTCTCAGGGAGGTTCAAACCTTTCACATTAAGCGACACACATTTTAGAGTGAGTTGTTTCTGAAGAGCTTTCCCGGGTTGCATGCTATCCTATGTTGTATGGGGCGGTAAAACCAGGGAGACTGCGTAATATCAATGTGGGTTCAGTAGTCTCTGAGGCGGTCAGTAGGGCTCGCCGTGGACGGAGGTTCCGGGGCGAGAGCGGCCCCTAGAAAGAGGAGGAGAGGGAGAGAAGGGAGAGAGAGAGAGAGAGAAAAAAAAAGGGGGGGGAGGAGGGGTTTAGAAAGCGAGGTAGAGGAAGCGGGAGGGGTATAGGGGGAAAAAGGTGACAAGGAGAGGAAAGTGGCAGTGACTGGGGGCTTGCACTAAGGAGGCGAGAAGATTAACTGAATGGAGGTACAAGAGGGTTGTGTACCTCGAAATACCGGAGGTGGGTACAGAAGATCTTGCCCACCTATGAAAAACGGTCCGGAGTGTCAGCCAGTGCCCGAGGGTACAGCTGTGTGGGAGCTGGGGTATGAAAGGGAGCCAAGCGGCCCCGCACACATGAGGACTAAATGCTATAAGAATAGGGACTGGGACAGCAGAAAGGTGCATCCAGTAGAATTGAGTGAGTCCGCAATTTAGGTAATGAGCTTAAGGGGTTCAGAAGCAGCAGTTCAACAGTTGCAAAACAGTAATAGAAAAACGATATGTTGCACCGGGTGGGCCAGGAGATTAACATAACGTGTAGAAGCAAGTATAATAAACAGTTAATAAAACAACTACGAGGTTTGGCTATAAACCTGCCATAAAATCAACCATAAAGTCCCCCCTCCAGGGTCCAGGAACCAATCGTCATCACGCAGCTTCTCCCATGAAGAGACTATATGAAAGGCTACGGGCGCTATTGGGAACCTACCAGGAAGCATAAGGAGAACAGGCCAGGTCACGACCCCCAATCCTTCAAACATTGTAATCGTCTCCTGTGCGAACGTAGTAACCCCCTTTTAAAACCTGGGCACCGAGACCCCTTAGCCTAGTTACAGAGCCCGGGAACTCAGTGGCCGGTGGGACCCTCAGGGGCGTATCCCACCCCGCCGGGGTTCAAATGTAGAACTCTAGGGAGCGCCTGGACAGGTGCGTGGGGAAGGGGAAGGAGACCACCCCACTAAAGGGTTGGGAGAAATCCAACGAGTGCAAAACCAATAAAAAAAAAAAAGAAAAAAAAAAAGGGGGGTTAAGGGGAGGGCTGTTGAGCAATACAGAACAGACCGTTGCACATGGGAGTGTGCCCACCGGCGACCGAGCCGTTCCTAAACCTAATACATCCCCAGTCCCCCAATCCCCACTTATAAAGGGGCCTTAGCAGATCTCCTGCTCAGTAGTGAGTTATACTTGTGGGAAATTCTAATATCCCCGGGGGGGATGGACTCGACCCACGCCGGGAAGCCTATAGTAGCTGAATACCAGTCGGAAGGCAGTGAAGCCCGGCGACGCCGGATCTGGGCAGCAGCAGGAAGAGTAAGATGGCGACTGTGGCAATTTCACCAGGCTTCTGGTCGGCTAGGGTCCAGCCCCCCCCCCAGCACCATCAACATAGATATGTCATACAACATGTTCAAGATACAGATTTATCTTAGTCGGGCATGTGGGTATAGCAGATAAAAATAAAGAAAAGATTAATTAGTCGTACTCCTAGAGTCCAAGGAAAAACAAATGAAAGGGTAAAAAGCAATCCTGGCTCCTTGTGGGGAGAAGGTGTGGGAGGGGCAGAGCCTGCTGATTAAAAAAAAAAAAATGAGTATCTGGGGTCATGGCGCAGGAGCAGGCGTCCAATGTAACCGCGAGCAAAAAAAACATACCACGGAAGGGCCCGTCAGCTTCCTGTGTACAAGATTGTCCTGCAGGATCCGGAGAGAGCGGCAAGGCTAAGCTCCTGGATGGGTCAGAAACAAAAACAGGGGGGAAAAGAAAAGGGGAACAAAAAGAAAAAAAATTGTTCATTATTTACGACCCACCCAGTGTGGCCTGAAGCAGAGGCAGTTAAGCATTCTGTTGGTCCCGTCTGGGAGTCGCAGCTGGTCCTGGACTGCGCCCGGATAAGTCCCGACGTGAAGGACGATCAGCCGATGACGTTGGGTCTAATCTGCGACGCCTCGAGTGCTGCCTGTGGGATTTAGGTGACAGGCCATGCGAGACCGGCTTCCACGGTTCCGATGGAAAGTAGAAGGCGCACCACTCCGGAATGTCCACCCTGGGGATATCCAGCTGGTCACAGAAGACAGGCAGATCTTCCGGTGTTCGGAGCAAAGCAGTATGACCCCTGGAGGAAGCCGACAGGCAGAATGGGAACTTCCATCTGTATTGGATGTTTCGTGTGCGTAGGACCTCCAGCAGGGGGCGCAGCGCACGTCTGTTCTGCAATGTTATGGGGGAAAGATCCTGGAACAGTTTAATGTCCGCTCCATTAAAAAGAATGCGGCCTCTTTCACGCGCCTTCCGAAGGATTTCCTCTTTCAGGGGGAAATTTACAATACAGCACACAATGTCCCTCGGGGGGTCCGGTTCACGGGGAGGGGGTCTCAGCGCTCGGTGTAGCCTCTCCATTTCTATAGGGGAGTCTGCTGGGCGACCCAGTAAGTCATTAAATATAGAGCATATGGCTTGTGGTAGTGCAGGCGAGTCTATGCTTTCAGGGACCCCCCTCACCCTCACATTGTGCCTGCGACCCCTATTGTCGAGGTCTTCCACCTGGCGATGGAGTTCAAACATGTGTGGGAGTTGGGAATCATATGCCCTCTGCACTTGCCTGATAGCCTCCGCATGTGTATGTGAGGCCTGCTCCACTTCCACGATGCGATGTGTAATGCCGTGGATATCCGCCTTCAGGTCCGTGACTGCGGCGGCCAGCGTGTGCTTGATGTCAATGGCCACTTTCTGCAGGTTCTTCTGTAGATCCAATAAGCCAATGGGACGGTCCGGAGCGTCGTCCTCGTCCATCGGCAGATCGGCGAGGCTACTACGCGAGCTCGGTGAGGAGGCCTGCGGGGTCTGTGAGGCCTGCGATGCCTCGTGGTTGTGCGCCTGCTGGGAGCGGAATAGCTCCGGAATGTTTTTGCTCAGCTGCGAACCGGGTTCTTTCAGCGTGCGGGGAGCAGGGGTGCTCCTGTTGGATTTCCCCATAGTTCAGGTTAGGTTGCGGGTCGGTAAATGTCCCTAGAAGGCAAAATTTGTCCTCTTCGTGCGGGAGCTCAGGTCTCAGGCAGCCATCCTGGTTCCCGTCCAAGCCACGCCCCCGAACCAAATATGTTTATCTTGGTCTCATCAGATCACAGGACATGGTTCCAGTAATCCATGTCCTTAGTCTGCTTGTTCTCAGCAAACTGTTTGCAGGCTTTCTTGAGCATCATCTTTAGAAGAGGCTTCCTTCTGGGACGACAGCCATGCAGACAAATTTGATGCAGTGTGTGGCATATGGTCTGAGCACTGACAGTCTGCCCCCCCCCCCACCCCTTCAACCTCTGCAGCAATGCTGGCAGCACTCATGCGTCTATTTCCCAAAGACAACCTCTGGATATGACGCTGAATACCTGACCTCAACTCCTTTGTTTGACCATGGCAAGGCCTGTTCTGAGTGGAACCTGTCCTGTTAAACCGCTGTATGGTCTTGGCCACCGTGCTGCAGCTCAGTTTCAGGGTCTTGGCAATCTACTTATAGCCTAGGCAATCTTTATGTACAGCAACAATTCTTTTATTCAGATCCTCAGAGAGTTCTTTGCCATGAGGTGCCATGTTGAACTTCCAGTGACCAGTATGAGTGAGAGCGATAACACTAAATTTAACACGCCTGCTCCCCATTCACACCTGAGACCTTGTAACACTAACAAGTCACATGACACCGGGGAGGAAAAATGGCTAATTGGGCCCAATTTGGACATTTTCACTTAGGGGTGTACTCACTTTTGTTGCCAGAGGTTTAGACTTTAATGGCTGTGTGTTGAGTTATTTTGAGGGGGCAAAACATTGACACTGTTATATAAGCTGTACACTCACTACTTTACATTGTAGACAAGTGTCATTTCTTCAGTGTTGTCACATGAAAAGATAAAAGAAAATATTTACAAAACATGTGAGGGGTGTACTTACTTTTGTGAAATACTTTATATAAAAGTGGTGGGGACACAGATGGTTGTGTGATTTCCTCACGGGTTCCACATCGTGGATCTAGAAGGAACATGGACTGGTGAGTATAATTCCCCATACACAAAAACCGTGGAATTTTGTTTGAAGGTTGTTGGCTCCAACTTGTCTTGCATACACACGGTCGCACAAATGTTGGCCAGCAATTATGAACGCAGTGACGTACTAGACGTACTACGTGGTTTTTCAGCTCTCTTGCGCCACACTTTGGGCTCCGTCTGCTAATTTTGTGTTAGTAGAAGTTTGGTGAGTCATTTCATTTAGCGTTATTATTATTATTCTTGATATCACTTGAAAAAAAAGCCTTTGAAAATTAATTTACAATAACTCCATCAGTATCACCAGCAAAGCAACTTCATTATTATCCCATTAAAGAAGAAGAGAATTGTGCGCTGCATTTGGAGATTTCCTAATTTGCCGCGTCACGAATGTTAATTCTCCATTACAGAGAAAATTGAGTACTGTCCGTGATACTTTTTTTATTTGCACTAACACACAATTTTTCAGGACAAACTTTCGGGGTATGTCCCCTTCTTCAAGGTCCAAGCAGTACTGATTTACAAATTTTTGAGCAGAATGTAAAAACAAAAACAAAAAAACAAAAAAACAAAAACACCTCTGAGGGAAAGAAGAGAAAAAAAAAACAAAAAAACACATACAAATCAATGGCAATAAAGATAACAGAAGAGTTGGTGAGATAAGACAGAGGGAGAGCTATGGAATGGAGGGGGGGGGGGGTTGCTAGTCACAGAGGGGGTTGTAAAACTTTAGTATAATGGGTAAGGAAACCTATATCTAAATTCAGCCCATTATTTTTTGTAACCCCCTCTGTGACTAGCAACCCCCCCCCCCCCCCTCCATTCCATAGCTCTCCCTCTGTCTTATCTCACCAACTCTTCTGTTATCTTTATTGCCATTGATTTGTATGTGTTTTTTTGTTGTTTTTTTTTTTTTCTCTTCTTTCCCTCAGAGGTGTTTTTTATTTATTTTTGTTTTGTTTTTACATTCTGCTTAAAAAATTGTAAATCAGTACTGCTTGGACCTTGAAGAAGGGGACCTTCCCCCGAAAGCTTGTCCTGAAAAATTGTATGTTAGTGCAAATAAAAAAAGTATCACGGACAGTACTCAATTTTCTCTATCACAATTGCACTAATACGGCTACAATCACATTAAGTATAATTCTCCATTATGAAAACGAGTTTACAAGATGGGCCGCTTCTGCTTCTGAGCATGCGTGAACTTTTGTGCGATGGACTTGCGTACACACGACTGGAAATTCCGACCAAAAAAATTTTGTTGGCGGAAAATTTGAGAACCTGCTAGCAAACATTTGTTGGAGGAAAGTCCAACAACAAATGTTCGATGGAGCGTACATACGGTCGGATTTTCTGCCAACAAGCTCACATCCAACATGAACACGGAAAGTCTGACCGTGTGTACGCGGCATTAGACTTTGGCATGGTGCTGAGAGAGGCAGTGGGGGTATGGTAAAGGATAACTATACAGAAATGGTTGGAAGCCACCGAGGCAGTTGTGTTGCCCCCCCCCCCCCCCATGGGTTGCACATTGTGGATCTGGCAGTAGCATGGACAGATGAGTATGACTTTGACATGGTGCTGGGGGAGGCATTAATAGGTATTGGGGACATTATGTACAAAAGTACAGTTATCCTT
Organism: Lithobates pipiens; assembly: GCF_037356315.1. NCBI lineage: Eukaryota > Metazoa > Chordata > Amphibia > Anura > Ranidae > Lithobates > Lithobates pipiens. The sequence goes on along the minus strand of NW_027507764.1, from coordinate 19,393,538 downwards.
TAAATTTTCAACATTTATTCATAATTTACACAAGACCAATACCATTCAAACCGCAGAATTACCAAAAAAAAAAAGCCTTGCGATGTGAATTTTCTGATCTCTGCTCGTGTCAGTGTGTTTTTCTATCTATAATCTGATTTTGGACCTACGGAGAGCTGAGCATAGCCTCACTGTCCCCTCTGAACTCAAGACACTAATTCCATTAGCTTCAAAGGAAAAAATAAAAAAAAATCAGTTTGTTCTGTTTCAGCAAGTCAGCGTTTTCTCTAATCCTTCCATCCTTCTACTGTCCTGCCAAGATGTCCTTACCTTTCTCCTCCAAACCGCGCGTGTGCCTGGTGATTTCATCTCCCCGCTGATGTACGCCTGCCAAGCCAATGGTTCAGTACATTCAAAGATGCAATCAAGATCAAGGGACCCAGCCACCCCCTTCCTAATTAGGGTGGGCCTATCACTAAAATTCTCAAAGAGCGGGGAACATTTCAGTGCTACCAAACTCTGTCGTTTTTTTTTTTCTTTTGTCTTTTTCTTTTAATTAAAAGAGCCTTGTAACTAACCAATTCACTGGTTGTATTTATTCTTATTGTTCCTGTAAACATGAAAACTTCAATAAAAACTTTTTGGAAAAGAAAGAAAAAAAAAATATGTATTCTGCTACATAATTCCATAGTACCTTGTTACGCAGGTCTTTTGACTGTTATTTTCTACCACCTCATGGCTCAGTGTCTAGCCTGCTTAGTGCATCCATGTGTGAGCTAACAAACTCATTGACAATTTATACACAGACACTAATTGTGATTTAAAAAGCCACAAATGTGAGAAATTAACCTTTTAATTGCCATTTTAACCTGTGCAGGACTTACCATTGGGCTTGACTGGGCTCCTCCCAATAGGGGGCCCCCGCCGAGATACATAGCCGAGTGTACTCAGCTCGGCTCCACTCACAGTCACGCCCAGTCCTGCCCTATGATGGACATAACACAGGGACTGGGCGTGACTGTGAGCCGAGCCGAGTACACTCGGCTACTCTCGGCTCCGCACGGGACTGCGAGAGGACCCAAGAGCTACCGAGGGGACACAAGAGCCGCCGAGATGCAGAGGACTCTGTATCTCGGTGGCGCCATTTTTAAACTTCAAGACTGCAATAAAAAGGCTGCAAATGACACTGGGGCAAGGATGCAAATGACAAGGCTACAATGACAAGGCTGCAGATGGATGGGCAAGGCTGCAGATGGACACTGATAAGGATGCATTTAAATGTAAGTTTTTTTTCCTTAAACTTCCCTCCTAAACTTGGGGTGCGTGTTATATGCCGGCACGTGGTATACTCCTATAAATATGGTAATGTATAGAAGGTAGGGCCCGAAAGTGACTCAAGCCCAGGGGCCCCCACCACCCTAAGTCCTGCCCTGCCTGTAAGTGCCACCTTCTGTGTCTGTACCAAGGCCAAACATTCCAGGGTATGTAATTTTTTGATCAGGGTCATTTGGGTAGTTTCTGTTATCATTATGATTTAAAAAGAGTAAACACAGTAGATTGATAATAAATGGCTGCAGTACATGAACTTTCACCGAATGTGGACTGTTTAATGAGCTTGTTGCACAAATCACTAGGCTTGTGCAATTCGTTTCGTAACGAATCGAAATTCGGCCGAATTTTGCATCTTTCGGACATTCGGATGCATCCGAATAAACAAATAACGAATAACAACGGATACGAAAGAAATATAACAAATGAATTCGAATGAATTCGGTAATTCTTTAAAGATCTAATGAAACAAAAGGTCAGCTCAAAGTAAATCTTATAGTCCAATCAGCTAATTAATTTTGTGCCGGAGGATGGATTACTGGCAAAGTGCATTCCTGAGAACTGAGTGAGAAGGGTGTTGTATTGTGTTTGAGCCGAGGAGAAGAGACGTTGTCATTGTGTGTGTTAAAAGATTCAATAAACAAACGACTTTCCAAACTACGAATCATTATCACGAATGTCTATACATACATACATAAATATCGAATTTCAATGAATACGAACAAATGAATCTGACACTCTACGAATAATAACGAATTATCTGAAAACGTATTAATCTAACATAACGAATATAACAGAACGAAATTATGTATTTTACGAATGACAACAAACCGAAACTAAACAAAATTTTCCCTTGTGCACAAGTCTACAAATCACTTTATTACACTTTATTTATGATATCTATGGTTATGCATATTTATTAGGGCTGCGGAAATTAACCATCAATTCCTCGATTAATTGTTAATTTTTTTGATCGATCAAAATTCTTTTGATCGGTACTCACCTCTCCAACGGCTTCCGGGTCTTCAGGGAGTTCCATCGGAGATCCGGTGATGTCACGTACACCGACATCACTGGACTCCTCCCCCTATCCCCAAGTGCCTCTGTCTGCTAACAAAGGGAAAGTGGGAGGAGTCAGGTGACTTTCGAAGTTGTGATTGAACGTAACGCGTACGGGGGAGGAGCTACGCATGACGTCACCCGCTGCTGCCCTACGGAACTAACACGATTGTCGGCTTTACATGCTGTGTTTTTGTCATCTTTATGTGAGTAGTTTGTGTTTGAGCACAAAAATGAAATCTTATACTTAAGCCGTGAGCACTTCGATCTTTTCTTTCTACCCATGACCTGGCGTCCTTGCTGAGATCTAAGGAGACGTGAGAGAAGTTTATGGTCCGTGTTAACCCTTTTGATACCCGCTTGCATGACCACCTGTTTGCACAGGGGTCCATGCCATAAGGTGAGAGTGACTGTGGAAAAAAAAAAAGACTTAAGTCAGTGCTACAGTTTGAATTTAAAACGTATTTGTGTGAACTGTGAAGTTAAGTCATGGATTGTGGAAACTAACTAGTGTCGGGTGATTGTATATAGTGTATACCACATTTACCACTGACTAATGCAGAGTTGCAATGCAAGGAGATCAGCTAAAAGTAGTTGGATCTGTATGTGCATTATAATTAATCGAAATTAGCCGATTAATCAAGTAAAATAAAAAAAACGATTAATCGAACATGACATTTTTAATCAGTAACAGCCCTAATATTTATTATATCTATATTGAGCACTATATTTGATTGGCTGCTTCTGCTTGGCACACACGCACAATCGCACATGATGATGACTTTAAGTCATCATCATGTGCGATGCGATTGTTCGTGTGTGCCAGGCCCAAGCAGAAGCAGCCAATCAAATATAGTGCCCAATATGGATTCAATAAGTATGCATAGCCATAGATATCATAAATAAAGTGTAATAAAGTGATTTGTGCAGTGCAACAGCAGGTACTACTTTGAAGTAGACTGCAGATGCAACTACAGGAGATGACCAGAGACTGCGATTCCAATGCACAAATCATGCTGGAATAGCTGCATCTCTGGCTACAATAGCCAAGGAATGAGAGCTGTGACCCCGGAAGTGATGTAATACAGGTTGCTTCCAGGGTCATTAGTCACAGGAGGGATCAGGGCAGGAAGGTTCCCAGAGCTCTTCCCACTTACTCCAGAGAAGTAGTGCCCTGGTAGAATGGGAGAGCCCAGGGACCACCACGGGTTCTGCCGCCATGCCACTGGGGGGGGGGGGTGTGCGCTACTTTGAGAGCCCAATAAAAGTGATTGCTTGGCTCCAGACCTGCACAGTCACTTTTAGCAGAAAGCCCTTTGATGGCTTCTAAAGTATATATGGATCCTAACAAGAAACTTCTTTAAAATACACTACTGGAAGCTGTGGTGGCTGCGGCTCAGTATTTGTGGGGGCGCAGCACTACACACACACGCCCCCCCCGGCGTCCACTCAATTAAAAAGTTATGGCTCGGTCCTCGCAGTGGAACTGTTATAGTACAGAAACAGTGAAAGTCTAAAATTCAGCCAGAACTGCCGCCCCTACTTCCTACCACCCTTCCTTCCACTCAATTGGTGAATCACTCTCCCCCCCATCATACGATCGGGAATGCGTCGATCGACATGCAACCCCCGCTGGTGTGCAACCCATGGCCTTACCTTATGCTGCGGTGCTGCGGTACAGGTGCAGGGAGGAGACCGATGGCGAGCTGAATCCGGGGTAGGGCTCCAGGAAGAGGCTGTTGCTTCTCCTCCCGGCCAAACAGGAAGTGCTTAGTACTAAGACTCCCTGGCCAATCGGGTTTTTGGACCCACTTCCTGATTGGCCAGGTAGAGAAGCAGGAAGATATTAGTGAATTATTAAATTGCAAAAGTCACACAACTAAGTGGACTCAGGGTGCAGTGCTCTGCGCCACAAGCCTACCCTTTTTTTAAGCCAATTAGAGCCTCCAGCTCTAATCATGTGCTCAAGAAAAAAAAAACATTGAAATCCATGCATCCAGTGCCCTGCATAGAGATTAGGGGCCAGGTGCATGGATTGGGGGGGGCAGCGCTCCCTGCGCCCCAAATGAGCAGGCCACCGCTGACTGGAAGTGTTTGGCTATATCTGGTTGTAGTCAAGTGCTGGACTAGACTACAAAAACATGGAGAAGGAGATGTTGGGGTTGATGTACTAAAACCGGAGCATACAAAACCTAGTGCAGCTCTGCATGGTAGCCAATCAGATTCTAACTTCAGCTTGCTCCAATAAATTTTGATTAAAAAAACCTGGAAGCTGATTTGGTTTCTATGCAGAGCTGCACCACATTTTACACTTTCCAGCTGTAGTAAATCAACCCCATTGTCCTCTTTATAGTTACTTTACCTTTTCTATTTATTGATATGCTAGATAATGTTATGTACTATGCCCTCCAGCCAGCAGGGGGAGAACTATAACAGGAGAGCCTATGAAATACTATCCAGGATGGTGAAGCTCATGGGAATTGAAGTCCAGGACAAAAGTCACAGAATAGGATTCAGGGACTTGAGTATTACAGTTCCCATAAGACCCTAGGGAGAAAGGAGAGGAGTGATATAGCTTTTAAAGAGATTGAATACAAACTTTCCCTCTGTTGGCACCCGGGGACTTAAGGTGAGCACATCTGCTCGTGTGTCCATGCAACATCAATAGGTCAAGCCAGAGGGGACCGGATACTGAGGCATGCACAGGTCTCTTTGAACATCTGCGGGGTTTCCCACGCATGTGCAAAGATGTTTTTTAGGGAAATATCAAGCCTTTGCTGCTATGAGGGGTGTGGGTTGAGCGACCTCATACGATCCAGCACCTCATCCCTTATATTGGTAAAGTACAAAGAAGGGGAATTGGAAAGGGATTATGGCGGTGCCTAATATATGGAAAATTACAGCATTTTACTTATAAAATATACATTTGTATTACATAGATGTACAGAAGACAACAAACATAGTGTGCATAAAATATAAGCAGAGTAATATGCAGATAGTAATACTGGCCAAAGTATCCATATGCTTGAAATGGTCACTGATGCATGTCAAGTCCCTACATGTTTCGCTTCTTCAGGGGATTATATGTTCATCACATCAGTGTTCAACAGTGGCTCAAGAGGACCCCCACAGAAGGGCCAACAATCACGGCAAAGCGAGGTTCCGTTCATGTGACCACAGGGGGCATACAGGGGCCAGGATATACTCTGCTTTAAAAAAAATATGGATATATATATGGGTACAGGGGCACCAGAAAAGCTAAATAGCACTGTAAAGTTGTAACTTCATCATATATAACACACTGGCATCGGTGTGACTGCTGTAATGGCCACTCCTGAGATCCAGGGGCGGCCATTATTTTGAACGCCAGATATTTTGCTCTACAGTGGCATGATAGCACCACACAGTTGCTGCACATTTGTCGGCTGCACATCCATGATGCCAATTTCCCATTCCACCACATCCCAAAGGTGCTCTATTGGGTTGAGATGTGGTGAGTGTGGAGGCCATTGGAGTGCAGGGACCTCATTATCCAGTGGTGAGATGATTGGAGCTTTGTCACATGGTGCATTATCCTGCTGGAAGGAGCCATCAGAAGATGGGGACACTGTAGTCATAAAGGGATAGACATGGTCAGCAACAATATTCAGGTAGCTAGTGGCCTTTAGCCAATTCTCAGTTAGCACTAAAGCCCCATACACACTATCAGTTTTTCTACTGAGTTTTTCCTTCAGATTTACCAAAACCATATAATATGAGGTCAAACCTTAGAAGTTTCAATTTGTATGCAATCAGGCAGGACCTTCCACTAAAAACTCAGCAGACAAACTGATAGTGTGTATGGGGCTTAAGGGGCCCAAAGTGTGACAAGAAAATCTCCCCCACACCATTACACCACCACCAGCCTGAACTGTTGATACAAGGCAGGATGGATCCATGCTTTCATGTTGTTTACACCAAATTCGGAACCTACCATCTGAATGTCGCAGCTGAATCCCAGACTCATCAGACCAGGCAAAGTTTTTCCAATCTTCTATTGTCCAATTTTGGTGATCCTGTGCGAATTGTAACCTCAGTTTCCTGTTCTTAGCTGACAGGAGTGGCACCCGGTGTGGTCTTCTGCTGTTGTAGCCCATCTGCTTCAAGTTTGGATGTGTTGTGCGTTCAGAGATGGTATTCTGTATACATTGGGTGTAACGAGGGGTTTTTTCGAGTTACTGTTGCCTTTCTATCATCTGGAACCAGTCTGTCCATTCTCCTCTGACATTGACTCTTTTTTGCACCATTCTCTGTAAACCCGAGAGATGGTTGTGCTTGAAAACTCCAGGAGATCAGCAGTTTTTGAAATACTTGGACCAGCCCGTCTGGCACCAACAACCATGCCACTTTCAAAGTCCCTTAAATGCCCTTTCTTCCCCATTCTGATGTTTAGATTGAACTTCAGAAAGTTGTCCTCACCACATCTAGATGCCTAAATGCATTGAGTTGCTGGCATGTCATTGGCTGATTAGCAATTTGAGTTACCAAGCAATTCAACAGGTGTACCTAATAAAGTGGCCGGTGAGTGTATGTCTGTGTAGTTTATATGTCTTTTATTTATTTCAGCAAATTTAATCAGGATGGGATTAAAGCCTTCGGCCACTCGTCCTTCTTTCACGTCCTTTTGCTGACCACTAATGTCTTTTCTTCCCTTACTTAGACTAATGACTTCAATGATCCATTATATTACACAGAACCGTCACTCTGTGAGTCAGTGACGGGGTCACCAGCCTCCTTTGTTTTTCACTTAAACAGAGAAAAGAAGAAAACTTCATCCGGAAACTAAAATAAATAATACTGCATGAGAAGCGTTAAAAAAATACAATTACAATGTATCAACCATTAAGGTCATGTTAAGGAGTTGGCGTCCTTCTATGTTTTGATGGGCAAAGCGAACGCGTTCATCTGGAAATTTCTGACGTTGTCATCTCAGTGCCAAAGGTGAGATGGAGATAGAAAGTACGAGACAAGAAGACGGCCTGTCCTGCCAAACCAGTTCAGCCGATTTTTATTTTAGTCAATGTTCTGAGGCGGGCAGTGCGGAGATAGATCCCGAATGACCAGAACTGGAGGATGAACGGATGAGGGGATCAATCACAGATATGGAATCCATTATTGTCTGCAGATAAGCCATGTCTGGCCTGGGTCTATCTATCTATCTGATGTGAATGTACAGTATATGTAAAGTGATGTGTAAATTGATGGCGCTATATAAGTATCTGTAATAAATAAATAATCTTTCTATCTACCTCTACAGTAAATATTGTAATATACCTAACAATGTCTCTAATACATTCATTACTTCATTCCTTCCTTCCTTTTTTTTCTCTCTTTCTTAATTTCCTCTCCTTTCATTCTTCTCCTTTCTTTCTTTCCTTCTTTCCTTCCTTCCTTCCTTCCTTCCTTCCTTCCTTCTTTCTTTCTTTCTTTCTTTCTTCTCCTTTCTTCCTTCTCTTCTCTCTGTTTTTCTTTCTTTCTTTCTTTCTTTCTTTCTTTCTTTCTTTCTTTCTTTCTTCTCCTTTCTTTCTTTCTTTCTTTCTTTCTTTCTTTCTTTCTTCTCCTTTCTTTCTTTCTTTCTTTCTTTCTTTCTTTCTTTCTTTCTTTCTTTCTTTCTTTCTTCTCCTTTCTTTCTTTCTTTCTTTCTTTCTTCTCCTTTCTTTCTTTCTTTCTTCTCCTTTCTTCCTTCTCTTTTCTCCTCTCTCTTTTTCTTTCTTTCTTTCTTTCTTCTCATTTCTTTCTTTCTTTGTTTTTTTCTTTCGTCTCCTTTCTTTCTTTCTTCTCCTTTCTTTTTTTCATCTCTATTCTTTCTTTCTTCTCCTTCTTTCTTTCTTTCCTCTCCTTTCATTCTTCTCCTTTCTCTCGCTCTCTCTTTCTTTCTTTCTTCTCCTTTATATTCTTTCTTTCTTCTCCTTTCTTTCTTTCTTCTCTATTTTGTCTTTCTTTATTTCTTTTTCTTTCTTCTTCTTATTCCTCTTTCTTTCTTTTTCTTTCGTTCTTTCTTTATTTCGTTCTTTCTTTCTTTCTTTCTTTCTTTCTTTCTTTCTTTCTTTCTTTCTTTCTTTCTTTCTTTCTTTCTCTCTTCTTCTCTATTCTTTTTTTCTTTTCTAATCTGTCTTTCTTTCTCCTTCTTTCCTCTTCTTCTCCTTTCTTTCTTCTGTATTCTTTCTTTCTTCTGTATTCTTTCTTCTCCTTTCTTTCTTTCTTTCTTTCTTTCTTTCTTTCTTTCTTTCTTTCTTTCTTCTCTATTTTTTCTTTCTTCCCTATTCTGTTTTCTTTTTCTTTCTTCATTTTCTTTTTTCTCCTTTCTTTCTTTCTTTCTTTGTTTCTTCTCTATTTTTTTTCTTCCCTATTCTGTCTTCTTTTTCTTTCTTCTTTTTCTTTCTTCATTTTCTTTCTTCTCCTTTCTTTCTTTCGTTCTTTCTTTCTTTCTTCCTTTCTTTCTTTATTTCTCTCTTCTTTTTTTCTTTTCTAATCTGTCTTTTTTTCTCCTTCTTTCCTCTTCTTCTCCTTTCTTTCTTCTGTATTCTTTCTTTCTTCTGTATTCTTCTCCTTTCTTTCTTTCTTTCTTTCTTTATTTATTTCTTCTCCTTTCTTTCTCGTTTTCTCTTTATTTCTTCCTTCGCCATTTGGTCTTATTTTGCATTGTTTTTTTGAGATGATGAGGGCATCATTCTCCTGGATTTTCTGAAAAGCGGCCGTACCGTAACCAGCGAGCGGTACACTGAGACACTTAAGAAGCTCAGAGAAGCCATTAGGCGGAGAAGACCAAACAAGAACCTGAAAACGATCCACATTCCTCATGACAATACCACACACATCTTTGACAACAAATCAGGCAATCAGCAAATTTATACAGAATAATACAGGATTTATATAGCGCCAACAGTTTACACAGCGCTTATTAAGTAGGTCAGTGGTCCCCCATCCACCGTACAGCCCAGATCTAGCACCCAACTTCCATTTGTTTAGTCCAATGAAGGGCAGTCTTCGGGGGATAACAATTTGGTGACACAGACTATAGATCTATTGATAGATAGATAGATAGATAGATAGATAGACAGATAGATAGATAGATAGATAGATAGATAGATAGATAGATAGATAATCCTCCCCATTGATCCATACATAGTATTATATGACAGGTTAGACAGCACACACCAGAGGGCTCATTCTGACATCCACAGCCATACTGCCGGACCACCGGCCCATACGTAGAAATGGGCGGCTGACATGTGGGCTCAGGAATTCTCTCCGGAATGTCTTTCAGCTGGAGATTCAGACAAGGTCCTTAATAGCCAAGATCACTTCTGACTCTACAAATGAGAGATTAAATAAACAGCTGATCAGCAATTAGCGGGAGATGAATGTCTTGTAAGTGGAAGAGGCATGCCGGGAATGTCTAGATGATTATGAGGTTAAATGAGGGGACTGAGGTCATGATTGGCTGTTTATACATCAGTCTTCATGTTGTGCCTTTCATTATAAAGAGGTCACTTTGAATTATAAAGATGGATTTCACAGAAAAACCTTCTCGCTTTACAGTTCCTGGAATATATCTGAGAATAAATCATAATGTATCTTTTATTTATTCTCTGCTGGTAAAACATTACAATCAAAAATGAGCCTAGGGTGGCCAAAGCCAACATGACCCGTCCATGGACAACGATAAGATCAATCTTCTGAGGTCAGGGGAAGATCATTGTAGTCAGTGGTGCAGATTTGTTATTTGCACAGAAACCAACTTTTGTACAAAGATCTATTTCTTACCTTCAAATGCATTAAAAGCATGGCCAGCCCAGCCCTGGAGCCCCTTGGAAAGGGTACCCACCCAAAAAAAAAAAAACACTTACAGAAACATGATAGTAAAGGCAAAAAAATCCAGTCGGATAGGTGGGGTAACAGAGGATGAGTAAGAAATTTCCTTTTAATTGTATTTTTTTTAAGCCCTTGGAGAGTTCTCATATTTTTTCTAGTCTCACCTTGGCTGCTCTATTATGGAAAGCCTGTTGTTTACAGAGTCCAGTAGCTCAGGCTGAAATGGTACTCAAGTGAGGTAACCCTAGATACAGTGGAATGGAGAATTACTTGGAGTACAATTTTGAAAGGTAAAATCGAGCAAATGTTTAAAAGGGAATGCATGGTGGTTTTCTTTCTCTTTCTTTCTTTCTTAAAAAAAAATAAAAAGTAAAAAACACGGACGCTTGGTTCCTATGACACTTTTTTCTAGTCTGTTCTTCTCTACCCTGTACTGAACAAGCTTTTTGTTTACAGAGTCCAATAGCACAGGCTGAAATTGACTCACAAAAGAGTACCGTATATACTCGAGTATAGGCCGACCCGAATATAAGCCGAGGCCCCCAATTTACCCCCAAAAAAACTGGCAAACTTATTGACTCGTGTATAAGCCGAGGGTGAGACATGCCTGTCCATCCCTGTGTGTGTGTCCGTCCATCCCTGTGTGTCCGTCCATCCCTGTGTGTCCGTCCATCCCTGTGTGTCCGTCCATCCATCCCTGTGTGTGTGTGTGTCCATCCATCCATCCATCCCTGTGTGTGTGTGTCTCCATCCATCCATCCCTGTGTGTGTGTGTCTCCATCCATCCATCCCTGTGTGTGTGTGTCTCCATCCATCCATCCATCCATCCCTGTGTGTGTGTGTCTCCATCCATCCATCCATCCATCCATCCCTGTGTGTGTGTGTCTCCATCTGTGTGTGTGTGTGTGTGTGTGTGTGTGTGTGTGTGTGTGTGTGTGTGTGTGTGTGTGTGTGTCCAGCCTACCTGTGTCCCGAGCCTTTGTCCCGAGCCTCCGTCCCGTGCCTCCGTCCCGTGCCTTGCCTCCTTGCCTCCGTCCCGTGCCTTGCCTCCGTCCCGTGTCGTGCCTTGCCTTGCCTCCTTCCCGTCCCGTGCCGTGCCGTGCCGTGCCTTGCCTTGCCTCCGTCCCGTGCCCTCTTCGTCGGCGCCTCGGCGGCCATTGTAAAATTCAAAAGCCGCGCCTCCGCCTTCGCCTGTGATAGGCGGAACACTGAATTTCCCAGCAGCCTGTGTTCCGCCTATCACGGACATCGTATCATCCTCGTCCGTAGTACGAGGATGATACGATGTCCGTGATAGGCGGAACACAGGCTGCTGGGAAATTCAGTGTTCCGCCTATCACAGGCGAAGGCGGAGCCGGAGGCGCGGCCTTTGAATCCTAGAATGGCCGCTGTCTGTCTGCTCGACACGCTGATCGAGCGGGCAGACAGCGATGACTCGAGTATAAGCCGAGGGGGGCACTTTCAGCCTCAAAAAAGAGGCTGAAAATCTCGGCTTATACTCGAGTATATACGGTAATAACTAACCAATATGCTTTTTTTCCCCCACATGGCAAACCCCTTTCTTTCTTTCTGTCAAAATAAAAAGTAAAAAAAACATGAGCTCTTGGTTCCTCCTTCTGATATTTTTTCTAGTCTCTTAATTTCTACCCTGTTGTTGAGAGAGCTCAGTCGCTAAGGTTGAAATTGACCCACAAAAGAATAACTAACCAATATGCTTTCTTTTAGACATGTGCGGTTTGTTTCCTTCCGAATAAAAAATTCGGACTAATTTTCGTTATTCGGAAATTCTGATACATCAATTAGATTAGTACCGAATTTAAAACGAATCTGAAATAACGAAATTTGAATTCAGACGAAATTTGAATTCAAATTATTTTCGAATACTTTTCGAATAGTTTTCAAATTCAAAAACTATTCGAATTCGAAACGTTTTCCAATTTCCAAAGAGAATAAAATAGAATAAAAAATAAAGGAATAGAATATAAAAAAATATTTTTTTTTCTATTCTATTCCTTTATTTTCTATTCTATTTTATTCTTTTTGGAAAGTGGAAAACTATTCAAATTCGAAAACTATTTCGAAATTGATTCGAAAACCATTCAAAATTGATTTGAAAATGTTTCGAATTCGAAAACGATTCGAGATTGTTTCGAAAACTTTTCGAAATTCGAAAACTTTTCGAAATTCGAAAACTTTTCGAAATTCGAAAACTTTTCGAAATTCGAAAACTTGTCGAAATTCGAAAACTTGTCGAAATTCGAAAACTATTCTAAATTGATTTTAAAACTATTCGAAATTGATTTGAAAACAAATTTTAGAATTTGAAAACTATTCGAAATTGATTTGAAAACTTTTCGAATTCGAAAACTATTAGAAATTGATTCGAAAACTTTTCAAACCGTTTAAAAAACAAACAAAACAAATCCCGAAAACGAATGAAACGAAGGAATAAATTTAACTAAACAAATTTATGAAAATAACGAATCGAAACGAAACAAAACACATTTTTTTCATTCTGCACATGTCTACTTTCTTTGCTACAAGGCAAAAGAATTCCTTTCATTCTTTCTTTCTTTCTCTTTCGCTCTCTCTTTTTCTTTCTTTTTCCTTCTTTCCAAAAAAAACTTAAAAGTAAAAAACATGAGCTCTTGGTTCCTTCTGACATTTTTTTCTAGTCTCTCCTTTTCTACCCTGTAATAACAAGCTTTTTGCTCACAGAGTCCAATATCTCAGGCTGAAATTGACTCACAAAAAAGTAATAACTAACCAATATGCTTTATTTGCAACAAGGCAAAAATATTACTTTCTTTAAAATTAAAAAAAGTAAAAAAACATGAGCTCTTAGTACCTCCTTTTGACATTTTGCTCTCCATTTCTATCCTGTTATACCAATCTTTCTTGTCCACCTGTTGAAGCACACGCTGCGTGGAATAATGGACAGGGCACTTGAGGCAGAACAGAGGCAAGAAGAGGAGGACTTCCTTGCCTCTCAAGGCCCCCTTTATCCAGACAGTGTTCCTGCTGGCCCGCCGATCACACAGGAAGAGGAGGAGGAGAATTGTGTCAGCATGAAGGTGGAGCCTGGCACTCAGCATCAGCAGAAGTCTTTTAGGGATGATTTACAGTCCCAAGAAACCCGTGGACTTGTACTTGGCTGGGAGGAGGTGGCTGTGGATCATGTCGTCCTTAGTGACCCAGAGGATTCCGGACTGAATGCCTCAGCTAACCTACGCTGCATGGCCTCCCTGCGGAAGGATCCTTATATTCTTCGGATCAAGGAGAGGGATCATTACTGGCTGGCCACTCTCCTTGATCCATGGTACAAGGGTAAGGTTGTGGACCTTATCTTGCCGTCGCAGAAGGAGCAGAGGATGAAACATCTCTGGGAGGCCTTGCAGAAAGGTCTGTGCAACGTGTTCCCAGAGACTGGGAGGTTACAAATTCCTGGTCCTAGACAATGTGTTGCTGAGGCTTCGATCAGTTACAGAAGGAGCGGTGGAGAAGGTGGCCGTCTGACAGATGCGTTCAGACAATTTTTTAGTCCGCAGCCCCAAGGTATGATCGGTTCCAGCAACCATCGGCAGAGTCTGATTTATATGGTGCAGGCATATCTAGGGGCAAGGACAGACTTGGACACATTTCCCACCGAAAATCCTCTGGCTTACTGGGTCTTGAGGATGGATCACTGGCCAGAGCTTGCACAGTATGCAATTGAGCTACTGGCCTGTCCTGCATCCAGCGTTCTTTTGGAACGCACATTAAGTGCTGCTGGAGGCTTTGTAACCGATCACAAGGTGAGCCTGTCCACCGACTCGGTTGATCAACTGACCTTCATAAAAATGAATCAGTCTTGGATCACCACCAGCTACCAAGCACCTGAAGCTGATGTAACCAAATAATTTTTTTTTTAAATGTCAGATCCCTTCAAGACTGCCTATGCTGATGCTGAGTAAGGATGAGCCGAACACCCCCCTGTTCGGTTCACACCAGAACCTGCGAACAGACCTAAACTTCGTGTGAACTTTAGAACCTTATTAAAGTCTATGGGACTCAAACGTTCAAAATCTAAAGTGCTAATTTTAAAGGCTAATATGCAAGTTATTGTCCTAAAAAGTGTTTGGGGACCCGGGTCCTGCCCCAGGGGACATGGAGCAATGCAAAAAAAAGTTTTAAAAACGGCCGTTTTTTCAGGAGCAGTGATTTTAATAATGATTAAAGTGAAACAATAAAAGTGTAATATTCCTTTAAATTTCGTACCTGGGGGGTGTCTAAAGTATGCCTGTGAAGGGGCCCATGTTTCCTGTGCTTAGAACTGTCCCTGCACAAAGTGTCATTTGTGCAGGAAAAAAAGTAATTTAAAATCACTTGCGGCTATATGAATTGTCAATGAGTGTTCTCTGTATTATGGGAGCCGACAATTCATTCACTGCTAAAAAAACAAAAAAGCGTGGGGTTCCCCTAAATTCAATTACCAGGCCCTTCAGGTCTGGTATGGATATTAAGGGGAACCCCGTGTCAAATTTTAAAAAAATGGACGGGTCCCCCTAAATATCCATACCAGATCCTTTATCCGAGCACGCAACCTGGCCGGCCGCAGGAAAAGAGGGGGGACAAGAGAGCGCCCCCCCCTCCTGAACCGTACCAGGCCACATGCCTTCAACATTGGGAGGATGCTTTGGGGGTCTGTGACCCCTCAAAGAACCATGTCCCCATGTTGATGGGGACAAGGGCCTCATCCCCGCAACCCTGGCCGGTGGTTGTGGAGGTCTGCGGGTGGAGGGCTTATCAGAATCTGGAAGCCCCCTTTAACAAGGGGACCCCCAGATGCCAGCCCCCCCTATTTGAAATGGTAAGGGGGTACAAAAGCACCCCTACCATTTCACAAAGAAAGTGTAAAAAATGGTTAAATAAGACAAACACACTTGAAAAATTCTGTCCACTGAGGAGACCTTGTGGGGATCCCAGCGCTGACGTTTCTTATATTAGGAGGGTGGGCCACCCGTCACCTGACCCTGCCCCCTCTGACGCTAGTGAGGGAAGCCAGGGGTTCCCCAATGACGTATGGGTGACCCCGCCCCCTCTAATGTAATGGAAACCCGCGACCAGACTCACGGCAGTCCCGACTGGCACGCGAGCGTGCCACCGGCGGCGTGCTCGCGATGGCAGGGCGATAAATTTGCCTGCCCGTGCAATTCTGCCGACGTACATCGCCGTGCGCCGGTCGGGAACCAGTTAAAAACCCTAAATTTTCAAAAAACATTTGTCATTGGGACAGAAAGTGAGGTGAAATCCTCTGAAGAGGTGCACAGGCAGCAAAACAAATTATACAGGGGTGATAACCCTTCCCTATGTTTTCCAAAAAGCTTAAAAATAGTTTTTTTGACTGGAGCTACACTTTAAAAATGTACCAGTTCAAAATTACACACAGATTCTACTTAACAACAAACCTACACAGTCCCTGTCTTATTTGCATTGCCTGTATACTGCTGTTCTGAGTATATTTTGGCCTGGGGGCCACACACCTTTCCTTTTTTTAATTTGGGTATGGGGGTCCCCTTAATATCTGTACAAGATGCAAAGGGGCTGGTAACGGGCAGGGGGGGCTACCCATGCCATTTTTCTCAATGGTTTTCATCCTTATTGCCGAGACCAGACATTACATTAAAACCGCAAGCAGTTTTAAGTAACTTTTTTTTCTGCTTTTTTTTTTTCACTTTAAGCGTCATTAAAATCACTGCTCCCAAAAAAACTTCAATTTTTAAAACTTTTTTTTTGCATTGATACATGTCCCCTGGGGCAGGAGCCGGGTCCCCAAACCCTTTTTAGGACAATAACTTGTATATTAGCCTTTAAAATCAGCACTTTTGATTTTGAACGTTCGAGTCCCCTAGACTTTAACGGAGTTCTAAAGTTTGTGCAAATTTTTCGGTCTGTTCGCAGGTTCTGGTGAGAACCGAACCAGGGGGTGTTCGGCTCATCCCTACTCCTGACCCCTGAACTCGCGTCACTTACTCCTGACCCCCGAACTTGCATCACTTACTCCTGACCCCCGAACTTGCATCACTTATGCCCCGTACACACGAGAGGACTTATGTCCGACAGACTTCCAAAGGAGTTCCGCCGGAGTTCCGACGGAGTTCTGACAGACTTTTCGGCCGAACGGACTTGGCCACACACGATCACACTAAACTCCGACGGATTTGAACGTGATGACGTACGACCCGACTCGAATAAGGAAGTTCATAGCCAGTAGCCAATAGCTGCCCTAGCGTCGGTTTTAGTCCGTCGGAGTAGCATACACACGAGCGGAGTTTTCGAAGGGGACCGGGTCCGGCGGAGTTCCTTCGGGAAAATTTGAAGCATGCTTCATTTCTAAAGTCCGTCAGACTTTGGCGAATCAAAAGTCAGTTGCAGCCCACACACGATCGGATAGTCTGACGGACTCGGTCCTTCGGACTTTGGATGTTGAAAAGTCCGCTCGTGTGTACGGGGCATTACTCCTGACCCCCGAACTTGCATCACTTACTCCTGAACTCACGTCACTTACTCCTGACCCCTGAACTCGTGTCACTTACTCCTGACCCCTTAACTCATGTCACTTACTCCTGGCCCCTGAACTAACGTCACTTACTCCTGAACCCTGAACTAACATCACTTACTCCTGACTTCTGAACTCGCATCACTTACTCCTGACTCCTGAACTCGTGTCACTTTCTCCTGACCCCTAAACTAACGTCACTTTCTCCTGACCCCTGAACTCCCGTCACTTACTCCTGACCCCTGAACTTACGTCACTTACTCCTGACCCCTGAACTTGCGTCACTTACTCCTGACCCCTGAACTCGCATCACTTACTCCTGACTCCTGAACTTGCATCACTTACTCCTGACCCCTGAGCTTGTGTCACTTACTCCTGACCCCTGAACTCACGTCACTTACTCCTGACCCCTGAAGTCACGTCACTTACTCCTGACCCCTGAACTCGCGTCACCTACTCATGACCCCTGAACTCACGTCACTTACTCCTGACCCCTGAAGTCACGTCACTTACTCCTGACCCCTGAAGTCACGTCACTTACTCCTGACCCCTGAACTCACGTCACTTACTCCTGACCCCTGAAGTCACGTCACTTACTCCTGACCCCTGAACTCACGTCACTTACTCCTGACCCCGATCTCATGTCACTTACTCCTGACCTCTGAACTCGCATCACTTACTCCTGACCCCTGAACTCACGTCACTTACTCCTGACCCCTGAACTCACGTCACTTACTCCTGGCCCCTGAACTCGCATCACTTACTCCTGACTTCTGAACTTGCGTCACTTACTCCTGACCCCTGAACTCGCGTCACTTACTCCTGACCCCTGAACTCACGTCACTTACTCCTGACCCCTGAAGTCACGTCACTTACTCCTGACCCCTGAACTCACGTCACTTACTCCTGACCCCTGAACTCACGTCACTTACTCCTGACCCCTGAACTCATGTCACTTACTCCTGACCCCTGAACTCGCATCACTTACTCCTGACCCCTGAACTCGCATCACTTACTCCTGACCCCTGAACTCACGTCACTTACTCCTGACCCCTGAACTTGCGTCACTTACTCCTGACTTCTGAATTGTGTGTCACTTACTGTTGAACCCTTTAAGCCTTCCCTTGGCTCTGAACTGGTACTGTCAAACAGGAAGAAGCGGTGTGCAGTGCCTATGATACAACAAACAGTATGGTGCAACATAAAAAAACAAAACAATGTCCGGTGTTCAGCCGGTACCTGGAGAGGAGTGCACAGCTCCTAAGTATGCAAGTGGATTGCGGCCGTTATTTTCATGTTTCCTTTACATTATTAATAATCAGAATTGTTGGGAAGGTTACTATACGGGGTTGTACAATCCAATGCAGATGAAATTCATTGTTCAGAAGTGCCGCTGTCACTTTATGATCCCCTCCAATGCGCTTCGCCGAAACATTTCAACATTCCGCGGAACTGAAACATGTAAATGAAACTGCCGAAGCCCCAAGCAATAAATGGAATCCGCAGCTGTTAATTTGCTTCTCAACTAATTGTCATCACATCAATTAATAATTTTCTGTTGCCGTGAACTCGCTTTCACCGGGTCATTCAATAGCGTTGCTGATAGACAGATTTTAAATGCAATTGCTGTTAGCGCTCATTTGTCTTTTATCGGGCGCTGCTGGCGCATACAGGCGAATGATGGATTTCGTATCAGAAACGTTGAATTATTTTAATTAAAACCAGATAAATGTTAGGTTGAAAGTCAGGAGAACCTATGCAGCACTTTTTTTCTGAACCCACTTTGATACATTCCTGAAGTTTGTGAACTTTGTCAACTCTCATTGAGGGACTTTTTAAATTACTACCCAAAGTGTACAAAAGGGACCCTTAAAGAATAAACTTTACATTCTCCAGACGTCATTTAGTTCAATGGGAGTTGGTACTTTTTTCAGCACTTTTTTCAGCACTTTATAGGCTCAATTCACTAAGATCTCATACATTAGACACGTGCAATTAGTTTCGTTCCCAATTTGTTTTTTAATGAATTTCAACAAAATTCGTTCATTCGGAAATATCCGAAATAACGAAAAAAACCCCGTTTAACAATTTTTTTTTTTAATATTCGTAATTTCGAATATTTCCCGTAAATTCATAAATTTGCATATTTCATAAATTCAAAAATGCACAAATCGGGGAAATCACAAATTAGAATATTCGTAAATTCGAAAATTCAGAAATTCAAATATCCGGAAATTTGAAAATCCGGAAATTCGAAATTTCGGAAATTCAGAAGTTCGGAAATCCGAAAACTCCAAAATCCAAAAATAAGGATGAAAATTCAAAAGAACGGAAATCCGAAAATAAGAACGAAAATCAGAAAATTCAAAAACCTGAAAATTTTAAAATCTGAAATAATAATTTGAAAAAACGGAAATTCAAAATTTCGGAAATTCAGAAGTTCGGAAATCCGGAAAATTCCAAAATCCAAAAATAAGGATGAAAATTCAAAAGAACGGAAATCCGAAAATAAGAACGAAAATCTGAAAATTCAAAAACCTGAAAATGTGAAAATCTGAAATAATAACTAATAATAACGTAACTATTACTAACTATTAAGCTATATGTATTAGAATTTCCTTTCAGATTTGGCTGTTAGTGAACGTAACAAATACGAATTCATCCAAAATAACGAATGCCGTATCTAAACGAATGGAACGTAACGAAGTAATAATAATAAATAACAATAATTGTAATAACACAAACTTTTTATTATTATTATTATTATGATGATTATTATTATTATTATTAATAATAATATTTCATTCCGTTACATTTGTTTAGGTGCGGCATTCATCATTTCAGATGATTCGTAACTTCGGATAAATTTGTATTCGTTACGTTGACTAACAGCCAAATTTGAAAGGAAATTCCAATACCTATAATTTATTTTCAATGTTTTTATTGAGATTTCAAACGAGTTCAATACAGAACAAGAATAATACAGCCCCCTCCTGGGCCGGAGGGAGCATAAAGACAAACCAGTGTATAACAATCAATACCTATAATTTAATAGTTAGTTATTATTAGTTAGTTAGTTATTCTTTAGAATTTTCAGATTTTCTTTCTTATTTTCGAATTTTTGAATTTAGGAATTTACAAATTTGCGGATTTACGAACTTACGATTTTACGAATTTTCAAATTTAAGAATTGTAATCATAACAAATGACCTGAAAAATGAAAAAAAAAAGAAAAACGAACGAAAGGAAAACAAACAAATTTTTTGGCAGTGCAAATGTCTAATATAATTAATGTTTTAATTTGCAGAATTTTATAACAAACTATGAAATATTTTTTGTTTATTTTTTTCAAAATTTTGGGTCTTTTTTTTGTTTGTTTACCACTAAAAGAAAGCTCTATTTGTGTGAAAAAAAATATAATTTTTTTTTTTTCATATGGGTACAGTGTTGCATGACCGCGCAATTGTCATTCAAAGTGTGACGGCGCTGAAAGCTGAAAATTGGTCTGGGAAGGAAGGGGGTGAATGTGCCCATTTATTGAAGTGGTTAAGTGCTCGGTAGGCAAGCGGTTAAATCCAGAGCAATGGCTACAGTCCTGCTTTCCTTCAGGCAAACTGCTTATATAAGGACTGATTTATCCCTGAAATAAAAAATAAATATATTATTTCCCTTTTCCAAACGCAGAGCAGAAATGACTATTTTCAAAATTGAAAGGAACCGTTTTCCACCGTTCCTCGTGCCGCAGACGAACCCGGCAGGGTGCAGATGTGCCTTAGTCATTCGGCTGTCCCGGGTTACAGCAGAATTAGTCACGTTCATCACTAGGCAGCTGGTTAGTTCCACGCGGTTACTCCGTTTCCCCATTCAAGGACTTTTGAACAGCGAAAACCACATCCAGCGTTTGGCAGGGAGTTTGGGAGTCCCAGCAGCTGAATCAATGAAACGCGGTCGGGCTGCCGTCCTGGGGCACAGGTGTGGCTAGAAAACTTGAGTTAACACACAAGGAACTTGAAGGAACGGATCCAAAGTTCAGATATGTGTCTATGGCTCACTGTCGGTGACAATGTCCCAGTGAAGATAAAATACGGAAAAAATATAAATTATTATTTTATTTATTATTCATTATTATTTTATTCTATTATTCTATTATATTCTGGAACATGTGACAGGAAGTTCTCAGGAAACATCCATGATCCCGGGTTGACAACACTCGAAATACCAGTAATTACTCCATCGTACAGCAGGCACACCCTGACTGCGGACTCCGGGCCCAACAAGCTAAAGAGATCCTGATCTGGAGACAACAGAGCCTGCAAGTCACTCTCAGCAAGTACAAGCACCCGTACAGGAAGCAGTCGTATCACAGCGGCCATTTTTACTTCTGGAACATGTGACAGGAAGTTCTCAGGATACATCCATGATCCCAGGGTGACAACACTTAAAAAACCAGTAATTACTCCATCGTACAGCAGACACACCCTGACTGCGGACTCCGGGGCCCAACAAGCTAAAGAGATCCTGATCTGGAGACAACAGAGCCGTCACTCTCAGCAAGTACAAGCACCTGTACAGGAAGCAGGGAGACATCTAGTGGCCAAAGAAGAATTGTGTAATGGCATTGTGAAGGCTTATGATTTCAGGTGTTCGGTGAGTGCATCCCCAAAGGGGGATCGTTTGTGATCCACAAGTGGTGTACTACATGGTGGAAGCTGTACCTAAATAACAATAGGAACTGATAGATCAAGCACCATTTTTTCTGGACACTGAACAGAACTTTGATCAACTCACTTTTTGGGAAAAGTGTGCATGCGCTGCTATATGTGAAAAGTGGACTTTTTATTTAAGTTACAATTTTTATATATGTTTATGTAACACACAAGGAACTTGAAGGAACGGATCCAAAGTTCAGATATGTGTCTATGGCTCACTGTCGGTGACAATGTCCCAGTGAAGATAAAATACGGAAATAATATAAATTATTATTTTAGAATATAATCGCACCTTTCAAGCAAAATGTCAGCTAAAAACATAATAAAAAATAACATCAACACCTTCCAGCGACTTGATGGGGCTTTGATGCGATGTTAATGCGATTCTGATGCGACTTTGTATGAGCGCGACTTGTGCAAAACGGAAAAAATGTGTTAGGTTTCTTTATTTTTCTACTGAATTCCAAATTTTCAGAATGATTGAAATCCGAATAGGCCAAAAAGTGATCGACCGATTCCAATTCTATGTGAAGAATAGCTGGTTGTTAAAGAGCGCCAAAGGGAATCCGGCTGCCGCGTCCTTAACAACAGATGACTCATCAGCTGTCAGCGGGTTTCCCTACTGGCAGCGGAATGTAAAAAAAAAAGAAGAATGCCGGCAATAAGAAAAAAAAAGTATGGGGTTCTCGCCCATGCACACAAGGCCTGTTATAGATTTTAAGGGGTACCCCAACCAAAATGAAAAAAATGGCAAGGGACCCCCCTCAAAATCCATACCAGACCCTTATCCAAGCATGTAGCCTGGCAGGTCAGGAAAGGGAGGAGGGAGGGGACGAGTGAGCACCCCCCCACTTCCTGAACCATACCAGGCCACATGCCCTCAACATGGGGAGGTGCTTTGGGGCAGGGGGCGTTTTGCCCATGTTGATGGGCTGATGGGGACAAGGCCCTCTTGCCCACAACCCTGGGCAGTGGTTGTGGGGGGTCTGTGAGCGGGGGACTTATCGGAATCTAAAAGCCCCCTTTAGCGACAAGGGCCCCCAGATCCCGCCTACCCCTATGTGAATGAGTATGGGGTTCACAAAAAGTGTGTAAAAACAGTACACCGGTTTACTCTTTTATTTAAAAAAAAAAAAACAATGTCCCCCGATGTAGATCCATTGCCAATGAAGCCGTGCCCCCCCCCCCCCCCTTGTGACATCATGGACATAGCATGCCCTCGGTCGATGATTTCACAAGGGGGTGGTGCCACCCTGTGATGTCACCGGATGGCCCGGCCATTTAGGTATATAAATCCCTTTCATGACTAAGCCCATTTCTGACATTTGGTGTTTACAAGGTAAAATCCCTATTTTTTGCTAGAAAATTACTTTACCCCCAAACATTATATATATATATATTTTTTAGCAGAGAATCTACGGAATAAAATGGCGATTGTTGCAATATTTTATGTCACACGGTATTTGTGCAGCAGTGTTTTAAACACAACTTTTTGGGAAAAGGGACACTTTCATGAATTAAAAAAAAAAAAAACAGTAAAGTTATCCCAATTTTTTTATATAATGTGAAAGATGATGTTACGCTGAGTAAATAGATACCAAACATGTCACGCTTTATAATTGCGCACGCTCGTGGATGAAAAATCTTCATAGGCGACGCTTTAAATTAGTTTTACGGTTACCAGGTTAGAGTTGCAGAGGGAGGTCTAGTGCTAGAATTATTGCTCTCACTCTGACGATTGCGGCGATACCTCACATGTTTTATTTGAACACCGTTTACATATGTGGGAGCGACTTCTGTATGCGTTTTCTTTGCTGCGCAAGCTCGCGGTGACGGGGGGGCGCTTTGACATTTTTTAAAAAAAAATTCTTATTTATTTTATTTATTTTTATAGTATTAAATTGTTTTAAAAAATAAATAAAAATGTGATCACTTTTATTGCTGTCACAAGGAATGCAAACATCCCTGGCGACAGTAATCGGTGGTGACCGGTACTCTTTATGGAGGGATCAGGGGGGGGGCCGGGTCTAAAAGATCCAATCCCTCCTTTGCACTTCAAAGTATTCAGATCACCGAAAACGGTGTATCTGAATACTGTATATTTTTTTAAAACCGTCATTGGCAGCCGAGTAAACGCTGTGACGTCGCTTCCGTGTTTACATCCAGGAGACTGGAACTAAGGCCGTTTCCGGCTTCATTCCAGTCTGCCACTAGCCGCCTGAAGCAGCGGATCTTCGATCAGGCCTTCCGGTGGGACGGGAGGCCCGGGAAGAGCGGCGGGAGGTGGTGTGAGGGGGGGGATGTCCACTCCTACTCCTCCAGGATAACAATCGATCGTCTTTTAGTCACATTGGTTGTTATCCCTGGAAAGCCAATCGCCTGCTCTAAACAACGGTGTCGGGATGATGCCTGCAGCTGCGGGCATCATCCTGGTAAAATCCCTGAAAGCTGAGTACGCACATGTGCATACACCCGGCGAGAAGGGGTTAAGAGATGTCACACAGCAGAGCAGGCAGACAGCAGGGGCCTTCGTTGGGGCCAGAGGTTTTTTTTTTGGGGGGGGGGGGTCCGGCAGTCCAGCAGTGCGGCAGGCGTCGTGATTGACGATGGATCTACATCAGGGTTTTTTTTGTTTCTTTTTTAATAAAGGAATTGTCAAACACTGTCTTTACTTACTTTTTTTGGTGAATGGGTTAAAGTACTCATTCACATTGGGGGGGGGGCAGCATCTGGGGGGTTCCAGATCTCAATAAGCCCCCCGCTAGCAGACCTCCAGAACCACCGCCTAGTTTGTGGGGAAGAGGCCATCGTCCCCATCAACATGGGGGCAGAGCCCCCCCCCACCACCTGGCAAAAGTACCCCCCCATGTTGAGGGCATGTGGCCCGTTATGGTTCAGGGGGGCAGAGGGGCGCTCGCCCCCCCCTTTCCTTACCTGCCGGGCTGTATGCTCGAATAAGGGTCTGGTATGGATTTGGGGAGAGACCCCACGCCGTTTTTTATTTTGGCGAAAGGCCACGGCGAAAGGCAAGAGCCAGGAGACTTTTTTTCCTTCAAACGCATTGGTTGTATTTGGTGCTCTTAAAGCGGAGCTCCACCCTAAAGTGGAGCTTGCGCTCATTGGAATCCTCCCCCCCTCCGGCGCCACAATTGGCACCTTTCAGGGGGGAGGGGGTGCAGGTACCTGTACAGTACAGGTATCTGCACCCACTTCCGGCATAGATATCTGCAGAAGGTAAGCCCCTTTCCGCAGAATCTACGCCCCTTTCCGAAGGTCCCCCGCTGTCTGCTGGGAAACACACGGATCCCAGAGACAGCAGGGACCATCCTTATTGCGCAGCGCGACTCACACATGTGCAGTAGGGAACCGGGAAATGAAGCCGCAAGGCTCCACTTCCTGATTCCCATACCCAAGATGGCGGCGGCAGCACCCGAGAGACGATCGAGAGTATTCGTAGCTGCTGGCTTTTAAAAAAAACAAAAACGGCGGACTCCCGGCGGACTCCCGCTTTAATCATTGAATGTTTTAAAAAAGTCGTTTAGGTGAGAAAATTTTGTACCAGATGCTCCTCCATACACATCCAGGAATTCTCCGCCAGTCCTGACAACCAGCGTCACTGAACCCACTTTTTAGACCAGGTCTAAGACCAACCAAGGTCTTAGGTCTTAGACCAACTGACTGAGGCATTGCCACAGCAGCCCGGACTCAGAGTAGTACTGCACTAAATAGGACTTGAGGATAATTACGTGTATGACATTCAGGACAGCAGTAAGGACCAACCATTTACACCCCCACTGGAAGGAAAGTGGAAGAACTCCTGGGTCACTGGGGGAACTATCAGATTGTATGCTAGTGCCCCCATGTGACTCTGCTGGCCATCTTGGGTTGGACAGAGTCTATTTAAGTGCCTGGCTCCAAGGCTTGGCAAGCATTTTGTGTGTGTGGGTAGTGTAGGGACAAGTCACCTGTCCGTCAGGGAAAGTAATTCATGGCAGCTGGAGGTTCCAGTTGAGTAGGGAAAAAGGAGGGACCCACCTTCCTTCCTGGAAAACTTCAAGTGCGATCGGCTTTCGAGACAGACGCTGATGGGTCACCCAAGACCTACTATTATACTTTTCGCTGCAACATCCTGTGAGTGCGCCCAGTTGGGTTGTCTTCCCGCCAGGTAGTTGTGCTATGTTGAACTTTAACTTCAATAGGGCTCTGTTTCTACAACTGGAATATGAGTCTTTACTGCCCGCCACACCACGCTGCACTTCCGCACATGCTTGAGAAAGATATAAATATTTATGTTGACCTTCAAGAAAGGTCCTTGCCTCCTGGGTCATTTCTAAGAGAGGAGGCTGTGTTTCTCTATGATTTCCGGGGTCACTGGGGGGGGGGGGACCATCCGATTGGATGTTGGTGCCTCATGTGACTCTGGCAGCCATCTTGGGCTGGGCAGAGCCTATTTAAGGCTTGACAGGGGAGGCTGTGTTTGAGGTTGTTGCCTTCCAGGACTTCTGTCTGGGAGGATGAAGGTAGGAGTGGGCCTGTGTTTAGGGACAAATAACTATATACACTTTTGTTGGAGGGAATGTCCAGGAGGAGTGGAGAAGGAAGATGGTGTCCTGTAGGGAGCATCGTCGGGAGGAACTTCTCTGCTGAAGAGTGTCACGGAGAGCTGCCAGTATAAGCTGCTGCCAGAGAACATTACAGGAGTCTGAGTTGCTCATTCTAAATGTACTGCTTGGTGGTGTGTTCAGTCTGAAGAGAACAGATTGTTGGTTTTGGCTTGAAGGCTCTTATCTCTGTGTTGACTGTGGTTACAAGCCTGGAGTTGCATTTTTTTGTTGCTGTTTGGAAATCTGTGCCCTTAACTGCTCTCCTGGAGCTTATTAAACTTTAACAAACTATCTTAAAATGCTCTAAAGTGCCTGGCTCCCATTTTTTTCTCACCCACAAATAGTCAAGGATTGAAATTCTAACCCCCCAAACTACTACCTGGGGGTCCTGGAAGGTGTTATCCTCTTTAAACAATAAGTCTTTTTGTTGCATCAACAAATAAAAAAGGATGCAGCGGTGTGTGTGTGGCTATTTTGTATACCTAACTACATTCGAAACGCAGGAGAAATCCGCTTGACCTGAGCACCCGCGGCCAGCAACAGGAAGCTGGAGGTCCTCCTGGAGGGAGGCCATTTTGGAAACGTATCGTGTTTCTTTTTTCGATATTTGGATAGTACAGGGAAGGTTTAGCGATCGGAGACAATTCTGAGCACCCTTTGTTAGGGTTGAGTGAAGGAAGAGTTTTAATTTCCTTGATACTTTGCAAAAAATAGAAGCCAAATGTTTATGTTAGCTAAATGTTTATCAGGAACTTCATTGGACTCAAGCATGCAGGCAAAATAAAATAGATTTGTGTTGGTTTTTAAAGGTGCAATAAATTGAAAATGTTCCTGATAGTGATGCTGGCCATACACATATAGATTTTTTTTCTTTTAAGTCTGCACTACACCACAGCGTACATGGATGTATGTGCTATGTAGCTAATGCTTTTTGACAGCTGGCTGTCAAAATACCCAAACTGTGCCTGCTTATTGAATGAAGACAATGCATGCCAACATTTTTCCACCTGGCTTCTTTTTCTGCCCGGAGGAATATCAAGTAGGAGGCGGCTAGACAAGGCCACCCACTGAGCGAATGTTGGCCGCTCTACTGGGAACCAGACACAATCCACTCCATGTATGGCCAGCCTGCCGGCTGTCAAAACTACAAACAGTGGCTGCATCCGATTGGATGCAGGCTGTATTCAGCTGTCATTTTTCTGCATAGAGGGATGTCAGGCAGGAGGTGACTTGAGGACCACCCACTGAGCAAATTTCAGCCTACTTATCAGGAACCAGATGAAATTCACTCTATGTATGGCCTGCCTGACAGCTATCAAAATAACAGAACAATGGCTGCATCAGACTGTGTATAGGCAGGGGTTAGAACCCCTTTTTGTGAGGTCCTGCCCTACGTGGGTATAGTGGATGGGGTTAATTTGTCCTTTAACCGCTTACCGACCAGCCGCCGTCATTATACTGCGGCAGGTCGGCACGATCCCACGAGCCATCATAGTTATACGTTGGCTCGCAGGATCGGGATAGCAGGCGCTGCACGGCGGGTGGGTGCCGATGCTCGTGGCTGGTGGTCGCAATGACCGCCAGCCATGAGCGATCGTGGGCACGAGAGGCAGAACAGGGACGGGACGTGTGTGTGTGTAAACACACAAATCCCTGTTCCGTTCTGTGAGGAGTGACAGATCGTGAGTTCCTAATAGCTAGGAACCACGATCTGTCATCCACTATAGGTCAGTCCTCTCCCCCTACAGTTAGAAACACACACAATTAACCCCTTGATCGCCCCTCCCCCCCTAGTGTTAACCTCTTCCTTGCCAGTGACATTTTTACAGTAATCAGTGCATTTTTATAGCACTGATCGCTGTATAAATGCCAATGGTCCCAAAAATGTGTCAAAAGTGTCCGATGTGTCCGCCATAATGTCACAGTCCCAATAAAAATCGCACATTGCTGCCATTACTAGTAAAAAAATAAAAATAGTAATAGAAGTGCTGTAAATCTATACCCTATTTTGTAAATGCTATAACTTGTGTGCAAACCAATCCATATACGCTTATTGTGATTTTTATTACCAAAAATATGTAGAAGAATACATATTGGCCTAAATTGAAAAAAAAATGGGGATATTTATTATAGCAAAAAAATATTGTGTTTTTTATTTTTTGTTTATAGCGCAAAAAAATAAAAACTGCAGAGGCGATCAAATACCACCAAAAGAAAGCTCTCTTTGTGGGAAGGAACGGATGTCAATTTTGTTTGGGCGCAGCGTTGCACGACCGCGCAATTGTCAGTTAAAGCGACGCAGTGCCGAATCAGCAAAAAAAAAAATGGCCCGGTCATTCAGCAGTCAAATCTTCCGGGGCTAGTGGTTAAAGTCTTGAGTTGGAAGAGCCTGAGAGAGGGGGTGATAGTAAAAGGTTACCCCTAGTATACAGACATGTAAGCCTGTAGCCTTAGAAAATGAACCCTTCCTGTAGGTCTGTAACAGGCTATATTGGAGAATCCACCTATGGAGGGTCCTACAGCAAAGATAGCGGAAGAGTTGGGCGACCATTCGATTGTCAGGAATCAGCAGCAGAGATGGCTAGATCTGCGTGGCTGCACTTAAAAAACTGAGTCCAGACCACACACACACACACACACACACACACACACACACACACACACACACACACACACACACACACACACACACACACACACACACATCCAAACAGCAAACAGCTAACATAAAGATATAAGTGAACAATTAACCAACTGACAAGATACCTAACCACCTAACATAACACAGTATATACAAGATGAGGAACACAGGTCACAGGAAATACTGGAGAGTACTGGGATCATGTTCAAGGGGAGCAGAAATAAGGCAGCAAGGTGCAGGGTACAGGAGCAGGATAAATGGCACACAGCATCTGACTTAGCACAACAAAGCAAAACACTGACTTGAAGTGTACTGTCATGGACGTACTGCGCATGGCTCTGCAACTGGCCACAGAAGCATGGGTCCATTGGGATATGTTCCAGCCCACAGGCATTCAGCAGTGAATAGACATGCGCTAATGCGCATGCGCATGTACAGATCGCGGACGCGCGCACAGTAACGCAGCTTTGGCGCCCAGTGATCTTTAAAAGGGGCCTCTTCAGAATGCATCCTTGCTGTCTGATCTACAGCTCATCCTGTACCCGATCCTGAACCTGCTTCTGCTCCAGTGTTACCCGGCTTTACCTGACCTCGCTGCTGTCCCCAGTCCTACCCCTTGGCTTGCCTTTGACCTGTTCAGTGTTCCTATTTGTTTGATTTCCCATCCTGCCTGAACTTGACCATTCTCTGCCTGCTGCTTCAGTCTGACTGATCCGCTGCTGTGACCTGGCTTGTCCGACCCTGCACCTGCCTACATCCATGTGCATCTGCCTACAAGTTCTGCATCCATGCATATCTGCCTACAAGTCCTGCATCTGTGCGCATCTGCCTACAAGTCCTGCATCAGTGCGCACCTGTCTGCTACTTCTCAGCGTTCCTGCATCCGCAGCAATCAAGCCTGTTCCTGTCTCTGCCAAGTGGATACCATCTTCAGCCAAGCAGACCCTGCAGGTTCTCCTACCCCGATGTGCTCCAAGGGTTCCAGTCAGGCTCACCTCCAAGGTACGTGTCATGTACTAGCAGAGGAGAGACTAAATACCCACCCAGTAACCAGCATCAGGTGGAGACTGAATGCTAGAAACTACTGACTACTGGTAGACACTCACTTCACCTGGAAACTACAACTTTCCACTCTGGGAAGCACAGTGCCACAGCAAGTCCTGACACCAAAGTTAGTGTTGGACTGTGCAATATTATGGATGTCAGGACTGAAAGAGGGGAGGTAAAGGGTGTGTTGATAAAGAACTGCTAATTATGCTTTGGCTAGGGTAAAAGGTGTGCCTCAGGCCTGGAGAATGAGAGTGACTAATGATGACAGAGTTCCTCCACCTTACAGATGTATGTGTATCTGGCTCTTGTGCAGAAGGATGGTGGAAGGGGCCCATAGCCAGCATGGCCATTGCTGGCGATGAATCAGGAGTCCACTTCTAGGCAGGAGTTGGCTAACAGCGCCACCAACTGAGTGAAATTTTGCCGGTTTGTCAAAAACTGCCCAAAATGTGTGCCGTGTATGGCCAGCTTTAAAAAAGCTCATTGTTTTTTAACAGAAAGCGCTTTATTAAAGATTTGTCCAAAAAACAGGTATAACGCATGGAAATATAGAGTCAGGTATAAAACTTGATTACTGAGGACAAATTCAAAAGGTACAATGATACAGCATATACACAGATCACTGATACAAAAGAAAATGATCATTAACTAAGACAAGGTCCATCTCGACTGTCATCAAAGATACTTGGACAGGAGGACCATCACTAATTATCATCATACGTATCCCTGTTACCATAGAGTTTGAGAAGGGAGGGAGAGAGGCGGAAGGGACTCCAAAGGAAAGCATGGACAGTATCAATGAAGGCATGGATGGATAATAAAGGGGAGGGGGGGGGGACAGGTAGGGGAAATAAAGAGGGAGAAACAGCAGCTCTGCCAAACTAGCCCACCTCTGTTCCGGCTACTGCAACCATGGTGTTTGTCATTGTTTGCATGGAACATTCAATAAATGGACTTCAATCACGTTGGTGTGCAGCCAATTTCTTCCTTCATTCAGTCTTCTACGACAGGTGAGCCGGGGCTTGCACCCGTGTGAGGAGTCTTATAATATTCATTGTGCCTGGAGTTTCTCACCTGGAGCGGCGATTTTCCTTTGTTATCTATCTAGGTAGACCACCCCTTGACGAATTTTCGGGGACAATTCCTACTGTCATAGGTAATTTTATAAAGATGGAGTATCGAGTTAATGGTCATCGATCGTTGGGGGTATGGGAGACTTCAACCACAGAAGGATCTCCTTTCTTGAATAAAAACAGAAACAGTTTAGTGTATCAATTTGCCTCTATATCCTCCATAAGGCCCAACAGGAGAAAGAGTGGTTAAGGGCGCAACGGGATATCACATAGTTGATATCACATAGTTGACTGAGGGTCAGGGTCAC
Source organism: Lithobates pipiens (assembly GCF_037356315.1). NCBI lineage: Eukaryota > Metazoa > Chordata > Amphibia > Anura > Ranidae > Lithobates > Lithobates pipiens. The sequence goes on along the minus strand of NW_027507764.1, from coordinate 19,362,394 downwards.
CGACTCTAAAAAGGGGCTACAGAAGCTCCTTATCTCTGACCTAGACCTGTTAGGAAATCTTCCACTCCAAATTTCTGGTAATTTCATGGAACCATGTTTGCTGAAATTACACCTCTCCTTCTTTCTATTGACCAAAAATTATTTTTTTGCCACCAAAAACCTGAAAAATTCCCTTTTCCCAGAAGCCCTAAAGTACCGATAACTTGATTGTACAACATAAATCTGATATATCGATGAGTGAAAGTAGCTGCATGGTTACCTATGTCAATCTGCGTGTATGTCTCTCTACCTCTACATGTGGTAAAGCAAACAGAAAACAAAAATGAATGCAATATGATGCAAGCAGCGGCAATAAGTGCCCCATTATACTAACAGAACATCTCTTCAACACTCCAATTTAACAAGACTGTATAAACAAAGGGCTTGTTCAGGTATTATAGTGAATAATGGAATGTTTTTCCAAGCCACGAATAATATGGGCCCACAGGTTCTGCCTGTACACGGGAGTTGCAATAATAACACGGCAAAGAACCCTCACTCCGAAGTGTCACCTAGGGATCCATTATCCTTTTCTCATATATTTCAGTTTAATTCCAACTGCACAATAAAACTTGTAACATAAAGGTGTTTTATTAAGTACCTCATTGAATCATATGCTAATAAAATATACTACACATCTTAAACAGATTGGCTACATCGATTACATCAATGTCTCATAAAGCACAACGTCATGTGAAACACACATCTGTCACTTGGAAGGACAATCTGCCTGTGTTAATCTCACAGTACACGGCCCTAAAAGGTTGGTGGTTCGAGATAAATTTGCTGTTTATAGATTTATTACCGAAGTGTAAAACAAAACTGGGAAACTTTGGATTGACGAGAGCAATGGGTTCCAGCCTAAGACTTTAACGCTTAAAGTAGAACTATGGGCAAAATTTTTTTTTTTTCATTTTGTATAGAGTAAGTAAGGGAGGGTTATAACCCCTGTGAGATTTTTCTTCCACCATCTATGTCCCATTGCGGAGATTTCCCTTTACTTCCTGTCCCATAGCCAAACAGGAAGTGAGAGGAAATTCCTGCAAATTAAGGGAATTCCTTGGGGACCCCCAGATCACCAGAAGTAGTGTCCCCATTCCCTCTATTATTTTTCTGGGGATAACCCAAAATGTGGAACTTTATTGTACTTTCTTTTTCAATGGTAACCAGGTAAAATAGAGAGGGTGAATCTCCTTATCGGGGGCGCAGACAGCAATAAAAACTGAGAAGCGTTCTAATGCCTCTCCACTCTATCCAAATCTAAAAAAAAAACTTTGACTTTAGGTATAATTTAGAATTCATCTGAAGTCAAAACTTTTTTTTCATTTTTGGGTAGAGTAGGGAAAGGTTAAAACACCCAACAAATTTGGGGATTCCCACAAAGCCAACATTTCTAGCTTAAAGTATGTCCCCTAATCTTGGAATTTACGAGACTATCTCTTGCGGGCAATCTGGTGGCACATCTACTATTCAATCTAAAGATGAAAATACCACTACTTCTTGGATCTAATATACCTCAGCTCACTCTCAAAATGGAATTACCACCACTTCTTGGTAATTTACCTTATTCACCTTGGAAATTCCACCTGACACCTACAATTGGACTATTGGTTAATTTACCAGACTATCTCTTGCGGACAATCTGGCGGCACATCTACGATTCACTTTAAAGATGGAAATACCACCACTTCTTGGGTCTACTATAACTCAGTTCACTCTCAAAATGGAAATACCACCACTTCTTGGTAATTCACCTTAATCACCTTGGAAATCCCACCTGACACCTACAATTGGCCAATTGGTTAAGACGGCAAATGATGTTATGAAGATGAAAGATGTTACGATGTCTCTTAGGTAGCTTGGGGATCATTTTCATAAGACTTGGTTCTATTCAACCTAGTTCAGACAAATTCAAAGAAATAATGGGAATCTACCTCTCCTAGGTGGTAGGTTAGGAGGTCAGATTTCATTGCACTGCCCCCTTTCCCTTCCCTTCATCTAAATAATCTCACCTTACCCCTTTACCCCATAACACTTCCTCCTTATCAAATTTATTCTCTCTCTCTCTCTTCACACTACCCTTTCATTCTATCTTCTAGTTTCCAGTTTCTACTCCTTAACTAAGAATTTCTTTGTGCGGAACCTTTTATTTTCCAGTGGCGACAAAACTCTATATCTCTATTTGGAGAGTTATTACAACATGGTTATTGCTCAACCATCATTGCATCAATAAAGTATTAACATCAATAGATCCAGTTACATAACATTAAAAATGTTCAACCAGTAAGCAACTTCTGGATATAAAAAGACCTCACGGAATCATCAACAGAAGATACTGCAGGTATAGGGTCATCGTTCCTTCACAGAGTCTAAAAGGTGAACCACTTAATGAGAGGTATGGTGAAGAGTTTGCACAATAAAATTGTCCAAAATCTCTTGGTATGCTGACGCCTTAAGAGGTCCCTTTACTGGAACTAAGAGGCCAAGCCCAACCCCTGAAAAACAACTTCACACCATAATCGTACCCTTCAAATGATTTGGACCAGTGCACAAAGCAATTTCCATAAAGACATGGATGAGCGAGTTTTGGGGTGGAGGAACTTGACTGGCCTGCACAGTGTCCTGAACTCAACCCGATAGAACACCTTTGGGATGAATTAGAGCGGAGACTGCAAGCCAGGCCTTCTTGTCCAACATCAGTGCCTAACCTCACAAATGCGCTTCTGGAAGAATGGTCAAACATTCCCATAGACACACTCCTAAACCTTGTGGACAGCCTTCCCAGAAGTGTTGAAGCTGTTATAGCTGCAAAGGGTGGGCCAACTCAATATTGAACCCTACAGACGAAGACTGAGATGCCATTAAACTTCATGTGCGTGTAAAGGAAGGCATCCCAATACTTTTGTTAATATAGTGTATATTCCCAACAGTATGAATTCAGGTTCATTGTCACTCATTAGGGAGATTTAAGGATTTAAGGCGACAGAATACACTCTGGTCCCTTTGAACACAAAGGAAGAGACAAACATTGGGGGTATTTATAAATCTGCATGGTGGAACTGGTCAACATGGTGACATTTTTTCGCCTTGGGTGCTAGAGGGCCATCTTCTACTACTGGGTTTGGTATTCAGCTGAATGCCCTGTACACACAATCAGACATTCTGACGGCAAAATCCGTCTGATTTTTTCCGACAGATTTTGGCCCAAACTTGTCTTGCATACACACAGTCGCACAAAGTTGTCGGAAAATCCGATCGTTCAGAACGAGGTGATGTAGATCATGTGCGACGGAGCTATAAAGAGGCCAGTAGCCAATAGCTTTCGTCTCGTAATTTATTCTGAGCATGCGTGGCACTTTGTGCGTCGGATTTGTCTAGACATGATCGGAATTTAAATGATCGGATTTTGTTGTCGGAAAATGTTAGATCCAGCTCTCAAGCCTTATGTGTCTGAAATTCGGATGGAAAAAGTCAGATGGAGCCCACACACAATCGGAATTTCCGACAACACGATCCGATCGCACATTTTCAGTCGGAAAGTTCGGCCGTGTGTACAGGGCATAAGAGTTTCTTGAATGCTCTTTTCTCATAGCATAATTTCATTTCCAAATTCCTATGAATTTTGCTCAAATTTCGGCTCAAAATATCCCCCTTCAAAACGAATTCATCCAAAACAGAATATGCCATGACAATCCTTCTGTGTATACGGCAGGTCTATTTGGCCAGATTACCTCCCCACTGCCTATTGTCACCGAGCATCCTAAATTCTGCTCCCTATATGATCCACCCTCGATCCATACTCCAGGCAATTTGTGGAAGTGATAAAAGAAGTTTGGCCTCAGTGACTGGTGGATAATTGTAGTTACAAAAACTTTCCATCGGGACTCAAATCACTGAAAGAGAAATTATGGGTGTAACTTTGGAACCATATATACAATGTATTATATGACTATCTGTAACATTTCACCCTTAATTTTCGATTCCTCCCTTTGACTGTAGAAGAAACCAAAGAAAGATTTGTCCTCCGCGAAAAAGAGCGGATATGGCTTCATTTACCGCATGTGACCAGAGTGAGAGTAAACTAATTCTAGGGAAAGAATTGGGATTTACCTTCAGTTGTGCTGAAAAAAAAAAAGATTAAAGTGTATATCCTAGAGCTGCATGATTTTGGCCAAAATGAGAATCACAATTTTTTTTTGCTTAGAATAAAGATCACGATTCTCGCGGCGTAACAGCATCATCTTTCACATTATACAAAAAAATTGGGCTAACTTTACAGTTTAGTTTTTTGATTAATTCATTAAAGTGTATTTAAAAAAAAAATATGCATTTGAAAGACAGTATGACATAAAATATTGCAACAACTGCCATTTTATTCTCTAGGGTCTCTGCTAAAATATATATATATATATATATATATATATATATATATATATATATATATTTATAGAATAAGTTTGGGGGTTTTTTCTAGCAAAAAATTATGATTTTAATTTTAAGCAACAAGTGTCAGAAATAGAGGTGCACTGCCGAAAAATTTGTTTTCGTTTTCATTTTTTTTTTTTTTTTTATTGTTCGAGTCTTTCATTATGATCGGAATTCGTAAATTCGAAAATTTGTAAATTCCAAAATACGAAAATAAAGAAGATCTGAAAATTCTAAATAATAACAACTAACTAATAATAACTAACTATTAAATTATAGGTGTTGGAATTTCCTTTCAAATTTGGCTGTTAGTGAATGTAACAAATACGAATTTATCTGAAGTTACCAATTATCCAAAATAACGAATGCTGCATCTAAACAAATGGAATGGATCTTATTAATAATAAATAATAATAATAATAATAACAATACCAACGTTTTATTATTATTAATTAATTCTGCTGCATTTGTTTAGATGCGTCATTCGTTATTTCGGATAATTTGTAACTTCGGATAAATTTGTATTTGTTACGTTCACTAACAGCCAAATTTGAAAGGAAATTCCAATACCTATAATTTAATAGTTAGTTATTATTTCAGATTTTCACATTTTTGGGTTTTTGGATTTTCGAATTTACGAATTCTCAAATTTACAAATTTTCGAACTAGCGAATTTATGAATGTTTCAATATTCGAATTTACGATTAATCAGAAAAAAATTGTTAAACGGGTTTTTGTTAATTAGGATGTTTCCGAATTGACAAATTTTTCGAAATTTGTTAAAAAACTAATTTGGTGAAATGATTGGAGATTTGTGACATGGTGAATTATCCTGCTGGAAGGAGCCATCAGAAGATGGGGACACTGTAGTCATAAAGGGATGGACATGGTCAGCAACAATACTCAGGTAGGCCGTGGCGTATAAACCATGCTCAGTTGGTACTAAAGGGCCCAAATTGTGCCACAAAAATACCCCCCCACCATCACACCACCACCATCAGCCTGAACCGGTGATACAAGGCAGGTTGGATGTGTTGTGTGTTGAGGGATGGTATTCTGCATACCTTGGATGTAACGAGTGGTTATTTGAGTGACTGTTGCCTTTCTATCATCTATCATCATTCTCCTCTGACACCAACAAGGCATTTTCCTCCACACAACTTGATATTTTCTCTTTTTCCCACCATTCTCTGTAAACCCAAGAGATGGTTGTGTGTGAAAATCCCAGGAATAATTAGACCAGCCCGTCTGGCACCAACAACCATGCCACGTTCAAAGTCACCTAAATCCCCTTTCTTCCCCATTCTGATGCTCGACTTCAGCAAGTTGTCTTCACCACGTCTAGATGCCTTAATGCGCTGAGTTGCTGCCATGTGATTGGCTGGTTAGCAATTTCTGTTACCAAGCCATTGAGTGAGTGTATGTTTTATGACAGCACCAGTGTACTTTATTATATTAGAACAGGTACACACGGGATGATAATTTTGTGCTTAAAGTGGCAGCAGTTGAAATTTCTTTCATTTAAAAAAAAAAAATGTAATCACATTTTAATGAAATTAAATTTTGTTTAATATTATTAAAATGATTGTTTTATCATATTGGAACAGGTACACTCTGGATGATAAATTTGTGCTTAAAGTTGGAGCAGTTGAAATTTCTTTCATTTATTTAAAAAAAAAAAAGTAATTCAAATTTCAAATTTGTATTTTATTTAATATTGTTTAATATTATTAAAAATATTGTTTTATTATATTGGAACAGGTACACTCAGGATGATAATTTTGTGGTTAACCACTTCCCGCCTGGTCAATAGCAAATTGACGTCCGGGAAGTGGTACTGTTATCCTGACTGGGCGTCATATGACGTCCTTCAGGATAGCAGCCACCGTGCGCCAGTGGTGGCACGCATCGTGGCGATCGGTGGAGCAGAGTGTAAGTCATGACAAGGTAGCCAGATACCTTACTATGCCAATCCATACATGTACACTAGGGATGAGCCGAACACCCCCCTGTTCGGTTCGCACCAGAACCTGCGAACAGACCTAAACTTCGTGTGAACTTTAGAACCCTATTAAAGTCTATGGGACTCTAACGTTCCCAATCTAAAGTGCTCATTTTAAAGGGTAATATGCAGGTTACTGTCCTAAAAAGTGTTTGGGGACCCGGGTCCTGCCCCAGGGGACATGGATCAATGCAAAAAGAAGGTTTAAAAACGGCCGTTTTTTCAGGAGCAGTGATTTTAATAATGATTAAAGTGAAACAATAAAAGTGTAATATTCCTTTAAATTTCGTAGCTGGGGGGTATCTATAGTATGCCTGTAAAGGGGCGCATGTTTCTGGTGCTTAGAACTGTCCCTGCACAAAGTGTCATTTGTGCAGGAAAAAAAGTCTTTTAAAATCACTTGCGGCTAAATTGTCGGCTCCCCGTAATACAGAGAACACTCAATGAGTGTTCTCTGTATTAGCCGACAATTCATTCATTCATTGATAAAAAAAATAAATAAAAAAAAAGCGTGGGGGTTCCCCTAAATTCAATTACCAGGCCCTTCAGGTCTGACATGGATATAAAGGGGAACCCCGTGTCAAATTTAAAAAAAAATTGACGTGGGGGTCCCCCTAAATATCCATACCAGACCCTTCAGGTCTGATATGGATATTAAGGGGAACCCCGCATCAAATTTTTTAAAAAAATTGACGTGGGGGTCCCCCTAAAAATCCATATCAGACCCTTTATCCGAGCACGCAACCTGGCAGGCCACAGGAAAAGAGGGGGGGACGAGAGAGCGGTCCCCCCTCCCTCCTGAACCGTACCAGGCCACATACCCTCAACATTGGGAGGATGCTTTGGGGGTCTGTGACCCCTCAAAGCACCTTGTCCCCATGTTGATGAGGACAAGGGCCTCATCCTCACAACCCTGGCCGTTGGTTGTGAGGGTCTGCGGGTGGGGGGCTTATCAGAATCTGGAAGCCCCCTTTAACAAGGGGACCCCCAGATCCCGCCCCCCCCCTGTTTGAAATGGTAAGGGGGTACAAAAGTACCCCTACCATTTCACAAAGAAAGTGTCAAAATGGTTAAATAAGACAAACACACTTTTGAAAAATTCCTTTATTAAAAATGAAAAAAATAAAAAAAAAGATTCCAGCGGTGCTAATCCACTCTTGCTATCCAGCGACGGATCTCCGGGGTCCAGCGATGGATGATCATATCCAGCGACGGGGATCTCTCAGTCCAGCGCTGTCCATGCATCCGTCTTCTGTCTCCACTCCGGAGACACTGCAGAGATCCCAGCGCTGACGTTTCTTATATTAGGAGGGCGGAGCCACCCGTCACCTGACCCCGCCCCTCTGACGCTGGAGAGGGAAGCCAGGGGTTCCCCAGTGACGTGTGGGTGACCCCGCCCCCACAGCTACGTACATGTCTGACACAGCGATACACCGATCTCTGTAAAGAGCTATCGGTGAAGGCATTTTACCACGTGATCAGCCGTGTACAATCACGGCTGAGCACAATGTAAACAGGAAAAGCTGGTTACCGGCTTTTCCTCACTCGCGCCTGACAGACGCAAGTAGAGGAGAGCCGAACGGCGGCTCTCCTGACAGGGGGGGGTCTGCTCTGATTGTTTAGCCCCCCCTCAGATTCCCACACTAGACCACCAGGGAAGCCGACTGGACCACCAGGTAAGTGGGCAACATGTGGATGGCCAGGTATGTACCCCATGGCCAGCCACATGTGCAAATGATGCCCAATCTGTGCCAGTCAGTGCCCACAAATGGGCACTGACTGGCACCATCATGTACCAAAATAAAAACAGTGATGCCCAGCAATGCCACCCATCAGTGTCATCAGTGCCACCCATCAGTGTCCAGCAGTGCCACCCATCAGTGCCCATCAGTGCTCATCCGTGACACCTATTAGTGCCACCCATAAGTACCCATCAGTGCTGCATACCAGTGCCATCTATCAGTGCCACCTATCAGGGCCCATCATCAGTGCCTGTCAGTGCCAGCTCATCAGTACCACCTCATTGGTGCCACCTCATCGGTGCCCATCAGTGCCGCCTTATCAGTGCCCATCAGTGCAGCCATAGTAGTGTCCGTCATTGAAGAAGAAAACATACTTATTTACAAAAAATGTTAACATTTTCAGTATTTTTTTATTTGTTGCGCAAAAAAATTAAATCACAGAGGTGATCAAATACCACCAAAAGAAAGCTCTATTTGTGGGAACAAAATGATTAAAAAATTTGTTTGGGTACAGTGTTGTATGACCGCGCAATTGTCATTCAAATTGCGACAGCGCTGAAAGCTGAAAATTGGCTTGGGCAGGAAGGTGTCTAAGTACCCCCCGGTATTGAAGTGGTTAAAGTTGGAGCAGTTGGAATTTCTTTCATTTATTAAAAAAAAATGTAATTCAAATATTTTATTTTATTTAATATTGTTTAATATTATTTAAAATATTGTTTTAATTATATTGGAACAGGTACACTCGGGATGATAATTTTGTGCTTAAAGTTGGAGCAGTTGAGATTTCTTTCATTTATTTAAAAAAAAAATTTAATTTATTAAATTTCTTTATTTAATTTTATTTATTATACATAGATACCTGTGTCGCAGTGGGTAAAGTTGTTAGGCATTGGGAGGTGGTGCGCTATAATTTATTTATTATATACATACATTTTAAAACAGGTTTCCTGCTTACAATCAAATTAAAAACAGACTTTCTAAGTTTGGGTCTTTGAAGACGACTTTACTGCCAATTTATTTAAATTTTGTACTGACACCATCGAGGGACCAGCTGTCCCAAACCCTCAAAATCACCGGCACTCCCCAAAAAGCCAGGAAGGAAATATTATCCCAATAATTATGCTAGTCTCCAAAGTTTATTGAATTTTAATCACAAAGCCTCCCTATTATGTAAAAAAAAAGAAAATTTGAAGTTTCCTTTGCCGGCTCAAAAAATAAAATAAAATAATTAGTTTGTGTCTTCGGGCCGAATTAGTGTTACTGACGAGTCAACTGGCAGGAGAAGACAGTGCAGCAATTAGCCGATCCCGGGATGTTGGAGCCTGTGTGAGTTCTCGGAGAATTTACTACAATTTTAAAAGGATATTTTATCAGCTGTTAATTTAGTGAAACTGGCCGAGGAGAAGTAAGCGCGCCCTCTAAATCTCTTAATTACCCCGGAATCGGCACCTGGCAGTTTCATGCAATTTAATTGGTGGAAAAAAAAAATCACAGGGATAACATGGAACGTGATTTATTTTCCTGGACTTCTGAGTTCGTAAATTTTCAGGTGCTCCACCTTAGAGGATTGTTGTCATTTCCCCAAAGTCCAAGGGCTCAGTCATACTTGTGTATTGCTGCAACGCGTACATTTTTGTATTATTATTTTTCAATATATATATTTGCTATTGTCTTGGTTCTCCTCCCGGCCAATCAGGAAGCGGGTCCTGAGATCTGATTGGCCTGGAAGAAAAGCGACTGTATTACCCGCCGAGGAGGAGACGCAGGGGGGAAGCCGGCAAGGAGGAGATGGTGAGCAGGAGCCACCGAGCAGGAGACAGCGAGGAGGAGACGCCAAGCAGGAGACGCAGAGGAGGAGATGCCAAGCAGCAGACACGAGGAGGAGATGCCGAGCAGGAGACGCCGAGGAGGAGGTGTCGAGCAGGAGACACAGAGGAGGAGACACCGAGCAAGAGACACCGAGGAGGAGGTGTCGAGCAGGAGACACCAAGGAAGAGGCGTCGTGCAGGAGACACCGAGGAGGAGGCGCCGAGCAGGAGACGCCGAGCAGGAGACACTGAGGAGGAGGCGTCGTGCAGGAGACACCGAGGAGGAGGCGCCGAGCAGGAGACACAGAGGAGGAGATGGCGAGCAGGAGACGCCGAGGAGGAGACATGAGAAGGAGATGCCGAGCAGGACACGCCGAGCAGGAGACACCGAGCAGGAGACACCGAGGAGGAGACGCCGAGCAGGAGACACCAAGGAGGAGACGCCGAGCAGGAGACACGAGGAGGAGAAGCCAAGTTGGAGACACGAGGAGGAGACACCGAAAAGGAGACGCCGAGCAGGAGACACCGAGAAGGAAATGCCGAGCAGGAGAATCCGAGGAGGAGACGCCGAGCAGGAGACACCAAGGAGGAGACGCTGAGCAGGAGACACAGAGGAGGAGACGCAGGGGGGTGGTGGGTAGTTTGTTTGGAGTGGTTTGTTTGGAGCGCCGGCTGCCACTGGTGAAGAAACTCTTTAACTACTTGCCTGCTGATGCAATTATTTTTTTCATTTTTGTACACATGTTAAGATCTGGTGACATCACGGGTGCCTGTGCCGTAAACGGTGGCTCCCGCACGAATGCGAGGAAGTGACATCATCGCGCCCCTGGACACTTATGTAGCTGGAGGCAGTGATCCTGGAAGGAAGACCGGGGGGAAAGATATAAGCCCTCTCAGCCGTGACAGCATGGCACTGGCTTATAACAAACCCCCTATGTGATAGTATGGGCAGGTGACAGGTCTTCTTTATGAAAACATTGGGGGTCTATTAGACCTTCAATGTCTCCCTTGCCCTCCAATGCAGCTATTCAAGCACAGATAGCAATAGCTGCATTCTCGACTACACCAGCCGAGGAATGACAACTTTGATCCCACAAGTGGTGTAATACATGCTGTTTCGGGGGTCATTAGTAGCAGGAGGGATCAGGAAACGGGTGTTTCCAGAGTTCTACCAGCTCTCACTGTATGAGAAGTTTTTCCACGGTCCCCAGAGGAACGGGACAACTTGTGAGCCACAATAGGTGCTGCCAGTGGAAGCAAATGGGCTACAGCAGCAGAAGACCACACTGAGTGGCACTCCTGTCTACTAAGAACAGAAAAGTGAGGCTACAATTCGCACAGGCTCACCAAAATTGGATGATAGAAGATTGGAAAAATGTTGCCTGGTCTGATGAGTCTCGATTTCAGATTTCACAGGGTCAGAATTTGGCATAAACATGAAAGCATGGATCCATCCTGCCTTGTATCAACGGCTCAAGCTGGTGGTGGTATAATGGTGTGGGGGGGATACTTTCTTGGCACACTTTGGACCCCTTAGTACCAACTGAGCATCGTTTAAACACAACGGCCTAACTGAGTATTGTTGCTGACCATGTCCATCCCTTTATGACTACAGTGTCCCCATCTTCTGATGGCTCCTTCCAGTAGGATAATGCACCATGTCACAAAGCTCCAATCATCTCACCACTGGACAATGAGGTCACTGTACTCTAATGGCCTCCACACTCACCAGATCTCAATCCAATAGAGCACCTTTGGTATGTGGTGGAACGAGAGATTCGGACCATGGATGAACGGCCGACAAATCTGCAGGAACTACGTGATGCTATCATGTCACTATGGACCAAAATCTCTGAGGAACGTTTCCAACCCCTTGTATCTATGCCACCAAGAATGAAGGCAAAGTGGGGTCCAACCCAGTACTAGAAAGGGGGACCTAATAAAGTGGCCAGTGAGTGTAGATGTAATTCAGCCTTCAACTAATAAATCTTTTCAGATGAATGCGAAATATGTCTTAAACTCCATCATTGGAAGGAGCCTCAAACAGGTGGTCCAGCTTGTGTCCCAGATCCATCAAGGATTTATGGCAGTGACATTTTTCCTCATCTTTACCTCAAATTTCCTTCACTCCCTCCTCCCCACCCAACAAAGACCAGAATTACGAGCTGGACTTAAACATTCCACCAGGAGACAGGTGCTCAGATGATTTAGCAGCCTACCCTTCCAGGTGAAATCATCTCTCTTTGCCTTGGCCAAGATGGCGGAGGAGGGTTCTGGTTGGCAGAGAAGTTTGGGAGGGGGTCGTACTGGGAGAGGGAGGCTGCGATAATGACATATGAAGATCAGTTACCTGGAAAAATATACACTTCATGACCTTAAAGAATCTTTACCATGAAAGGCTGAAACCCTGGCCAAGTCATCCAGCTTGGAATTTATATGCTGTGCTAATATTGATGTAGAATTTGCTGAGCAAAGCCTCACAAACAGGCCATAAATCTCCAGCACACCGGCATGTTAGAACCAACAAAGGTAACTCGAAACAGACAAAGCCTTCCCCTCCGCTATCACCGGCCAGCCTCATCCTACCATTGTTCCTCAGTGTAGTGTTGCTACAGTGATTTTTATTTTATTTTATTTTAATGAGGCCGCAATCATTTTGAATTATGCTTATTGCTTTCAGTTTATAATAATTGTAACGTACAATGATGATCGATTGCCTTTTTTTTCCCCCTTCATTTTATAGCAATTTATTAAAGGAAAAAGATCCGGCCGTGGTATCGTTTTCAGCAAATTCACCAAAACTGTGATATTTTATTCCTTTATTATGACGATAAAACACAGAAACATTATGGAGTCTAGTTATAAAAGATTGATTAGACGAATGTCACAAGCGTTTGTCATCACAAATTCGAACCTTATTTTGCTGAATTCGTTTTTTTTATTTTTTTTTGCTAGAACATTTCTTAAAGCCCCCATACAATTCCAACTTTTTTTTTTAAACCAGACACCCTGTAGAATAAAATGGAGGCAGTTGCATATATGGGAGGGTACCAACTCGCCCTCATACCTTGTGACCAGGTCGTGAATCTCCGTAACGCAGGTTTAGGTCTGATTGCTACTGGAAACCACCTGCTGAAGAGGGAGCCAAAACACTGACCCTTCGCTACCAGAGGATCTGCCACTTATACCAGGAAACACGCTTCACTCTGCAATGTACCTTACGCTGATTCTTGGTTACCCGCAGCCACTGCATTATTCCTCCCTGCTTGACTTGCCGAGTAGACCTTTGTTGTAGCTCTGCTTCATATCCTACATGTGGGTTCCAGCAGCACGACGACTTGCAAGTCTGCCGATTCCTGGGGGCAGGTGGTCAAAGAAGCAGGATCCCAGATGGGTAGCTCTCCTGCGGCAGGTGTAGTGGTCAGCAGCTCGACCACAGATCCCTTGAGAGACCACAGATCCCTTAAGAGACCACAGATCCCTTGAGAGACCACAGATCCCTTGAGGGAGGCCAATCCAGGTGTGTCTTGTCCGAGGAAAGTGCATCCCGAAGCGGGTGGACTTGGGTCTTCGGAGGCAGTTGACAGGACGGAAGCGGCAGGGATCCCCCGAGGTGTAGGTAATCCACCCAGGCTAAGGTCACAAGGCTCCTCTGACCCCTCCAGTCTCTGAAAGAGTAGTTCTCTACACATATAGCATCTTGCCCAAGTAGCAAAGTCTCCGGCAGTCACCGTAGATCGCTCGAAACTCATCAAGATCTTCGACTCGGCAATGAGCCAGTCCAGCAAAGGACTGGTAGACATTGCCTGTATCCAGGATGGGAATGGAATGGGCTTCTTCCATGGCAAGATCTCTTGAGCCATAGCAACAGCAGCAGATTATCAGACCACGTGGAGTTCTGGCAGGTTTCTGGGGTTTTCGGCTATTATATTCACACCTTATCAGGATTCCAGCCAGTCTAGCGACAGGATCTGAGCAGGGACCAGTCCAAAGCTCAGCACAGCAGTCACATACCAGGTGTCTGGGCAAGCCTGGACAAGTTCTAACTAGCTAACTACAGCCATGGCCAAGTTGTGGGGGGTGCCAACTTGCCCTGCATGTGGAGGTATCTTTTACGGTGAATGCGCTCATCAATCCCCAGTATCGGCAGAGACTGCGGTCATGTGAAGTCTAACATTAAGGCAGTTCCCTGACTTAAAGATGAGCTCTACTGTGTGCAGCAATAAAAGTAGATAGTTCTTCGGAGAAGTGCCGTCCCCTGTCACTACACACTGTAACTTGATGTATGTTGCATTAGGAGGGATGCCACTGAGCCTGAGCCCTCTCCACCAGTCCAATTTACCTCTGTCACCTGACTCTCAGTAACAGAATGGGGTCCTGCCATACACCAAGCGTGGACATCATACGGGCATTTGTTAACTCCTTCCTTCCTGTACCTTGTGGCCAGGTCATCGATCTCCATAAGGTGGGTTCGGTTCTCGTTGCTACTGGAAACTGACCACTGGGGAGAGAGCCAGAACACCAACCCCCTCACTACCCAAGGACCCATCACCTATACCAGTTACCATGCTTCACGACTGGCTGCAATGTACCTTGCACTAGTTCTTGGTTACCCATGGCAATTACAATACTCCTTCCTGCTTGAGTTGCCAAGTAGACCTTTTGTTGTAGCTTTCAATAAAGCCATAAGTACTTGGTGATACTTCTCCAGGCTGAAGTGTGGAGCCCCATTGGTACTCAGGATAGTAGCGTAAGAAAAATTCACCCAGCGAGCAATAAACATTTTAGCTTGAAACCACCACTCACCATAGCTCAATCCTAGTAGGAAGGTATGCATGTGAAATCATCAGTCAATGCCGTTCCTCAGACAATGCCCCTTGAAATGTTTCGCCCCACACACCGGGGCTTAATCATAGGGAGCTTTGTTATAGCGTCGCTTCATAACCCACATGTACCTTACTACTATTCTTTTGAATGTGCCAGAACCAACATGTACCCCTTTAAAAAACTTCAGACCAGGCTTAGGCCGCGTACACACGGGCGGATTGTCTGCCCAACTAAGTTCATCAGACAATCCGACAGACAGTCCGTCCAACATTTGAATGAACGGACTTGACCACACACGATGAACAGACAGTCCGCGGAAAGCTTGCGCGATGACGTGTACAGCACGTACGACGGGACTAGAAAAACGACGTCCAATACACTGCAATGCAACCTTCGGCCGTGTAAATCCTTTCTGAGCATGCGCCATACTTAGTCCGTCCAACTTGCCTACACACGAGTGGACTGTCCGCTGAAACCAAGTTTGGACGGACAAAACCAAGTTTGGACGGACAAAATTACGGAAATTCCGAAAGACTAAGGCCACGTACACACGGGCGGACTGTTCGCCCAACCTTGTCCGCTGAACAGTGTTTGGGCGGACAGTCCGCTCGTGTGTGGGCTTTCAGCGGACAGTTTCAGCGGACAGTTGGACGGACAAGGTTTTTCGGAATTTCCGAAAAACTGTCCGCTGAAACCTTGTTTGAGCGAACAGTCCGCCCGTGTGTAGGCTTGTTCGTCAAACAAAGTTGCGCGCATGCTCAGAAAGGATTTTCACGCCGAAAGCTATAATGCAGTGTATAGGACGTCGTATTTTTTGTCCCGTCGTACGTGCCGTTCACGTCATCGCGCACGGTTTCAGCAAACTGTTCGTCCGTCGTGTGTGGCCATGTCCGTCCATGCTAAGTTTGAGCGGACTGTTTGCCGAAACTGTTGGACGGACAAAGTTGGGCGAACAGTCCGCGCGTGTGTACGCGGCCTAAGTCCGTCAGACTGTCCGCTGAAACAGTCCGCTGAAGCCCACACACGAGCGGATTGTCCGCTGAAACACGGTTCAGCGGACTAAGTTGGGCAGACAATCCGCCCGTGTGTACGCGGCCTAAGAGAAGTTGATACAACTTTTACTTAACCACTTCAGCCCCGGAAGAATTTACCCCCTTCCTGACCAGGGCACTTTTTGCGATTTGGCACTGCGTCGCTTTAACTGACAATTACGCGGTCGTGAGACGTTGCACCCAAAAAAATTTACGTCCTTTTTTTCCCACAAATAGAGCTTTCTTTTGGTGGTATTTGAACGCCTCTGCGGTTTTTATTTTTTGCGCTAAAAACAAAAAAGAGCGATAATTTAAAAAAAAAGCTAATTTTTTCTCAGTTTAGGCCCGATATGTATTCTTCTACATATTTTTGGTAAAAAAAAAAAAATCGCAATAAACGTTTGATTGGTTTGCGAAAAGTTAACAAAATAGGGGATATATTTATAGCATTTTTATTATTATTCTTTTTTTTTTACTAGTAATGGCGGCGATCTGCGATTTTTATCGGGACTGCGAAATTATGGTCGACACATCGGACAATTTTGACACATTTTTGGGACCATTGGCATTTATACAGCGATCAGTGCTATAAAAATGCATTGATTACTGTAAAAATGTCACTAGCAGTGAATGGGGTTAACACCAGGGGGCGATCTAGGGGTTAACTGTGTTCCCTGGGAGGTGATTCTAACTAAAGGGGGAGGGGATTAACTAGAGGAAGTGATGGGTCTTGGTTCCTAGCTAATAGGAACACACGATCTGTCACTCTCATCAGAACAGAACAGGAAAGTGTGTGTTTACACACACTCGTCCCTGTTCTGTCACCTGTTCACGGTCGCTCGTGGCTGGCGGTTATCGCGATCATTGGCTGCGAGCATCGGCACCCCCGCTGTGCAGCTGGCACGTGCCTGCTATCCCTACCCCGCGAGCAGACCAATAGCTATGACGGCTCGTGTAGGGAAGCCAACCTGCCGCAGTTTAACTGCGGCAGTTAGTCGGGAAGCGGTTAACATCCCTGGCAGTATGATTATGTCAGATTTTTGTGTCTCAAAGCGGTACATTGTTTTGCATGGAAGTTTGGCATTTTATATTGTAGGCCTGTAATTCTTATGCCGCGTACACATGATGGGAAATTCGGCCAGCAAAAGACCGATGAGAGTTTTGGTTGGACAATGTGTATGCTGCATCGGACTTTTGCTGGCGGAATTCCCGCCAGCAAAAGATTGAGAGCGGGTTCTCTATTTTGGAAACAATTTGACGCATGAATTTAATTTTCTCAGCTCATGGTAGTGTTTTGTAAGTCACCATGTTCTTGGCGGTCGAAAGTTCAGGGAACTTTTGTGTGACCGTGTGTATGCAAGACGAGCTTGAGCGAAATTTATGATTTCGTGTTTCAAACGTTATCATACCCGGGATGTCTACTAGACTCTTATTTCAACAGATTTAAGTGTGAGCACACACGAGCAGAATTTCCGTCGGAAAAATCTTGGATGGTTTTTCCGATGGAAATTCTGCTCGTGTGTGCTCACACTTAAATCTGTTGAAATAAGAGTCTAGTAGACATCCCGGGTATGATAATGTTTGAAACACGAAATCATAAATTATAATATAATAAATAACTATAAATAATTATAACAAATAATAATATAATAATAATTATATATATTTATTCAATAAAAATAAATAAGAAGGCCAGTATGGTGGCCTGAATTTATGGGAGGAGCCCGGAGGAGTATTTAATCAGCCCGTTCGGCTGTGTTCCTTGTCCGTTCCTGTGCGCGATATCTGCTACGTCAGAGATCTAGGGCTGACTATTCGAGACCATACGTTGTGAGTTCAGTGTTCGTGAGTTCCCGTGTTTGTTAGTCCCGTCTCCGTGAGTCCGTGTTACCAGTCCGTCTTGTCTTCGTAAACGTTCGTGTGTTGTCGTTGTCCGAGTGTCGCAATACTCAAAATTGCCGTTGTCGTACAACGCATCTGGTCCGGCTGTCACAGGTAGGGCTTCGGCTCCCATTTCTCATTTCATGCTTTTACTATGTCACTAAAACACGATATCCCGAACTCACGAACCACTCACAAACATTTCACTAAGGTATTTCCGATCATGTCGCACGCATTCGTTACCTCAAACATCGGCTGCTCCTTAGCTTCTCGAAAGAAGTCGTTGTCACTCGTTCGTGACACATCGGTCATGCCACGTTAGGCATTCATTTCGCAGACATTTCATTCATTCGGACTACTCCCTAGTCATTTCTAAAACATTTTTCGAATCGTTCGAATCATTTCTAAAAGTTACAGGCGGTTGCTCATCATGTCAGAAAGTTCTAATCAGTCCTGATCATTTCAAATCATTTCGAATCATTTCAAATCATTTCGAATCATTTCATTCATTTCTGTCACGTACCGCGCTCCGATTCGAATCTAGTCGCATCTTCGATGCACCGATTCGCTTCGGTGTGCCCCAGTTTTTCGGCCTCATTTCAGTACATGCTCCAGAGACAGAGTCACTCGCAGGTTCAAGCGCAGTCTCTGATTCTTGTCTTTGTCATGGCATATAATTTCTTGTCACGTATTACGCTCCGTTACGAATCCAGTCGCATTTCAGGAATGCACCGATTCGCCCCGGTGCACCCAGTTGTTTGGCCTCATTTCTGTATATGCTCCAGAGACGGATTCTTTGTCAAATCATCGGTCCAGTCGTTGATTCTTGTCTCTGTCATGGCATATCATTTCTGATCACTTATTACGCTCCGATTCGAATCCTGTCGCATTTTTCAGATGCACCGATTCGTTCCGGTGTGCCCAGCTGTTTGGCCTCATTTCGGTACATGCTCCAGAGACAGGATTCATTTGTCAATCATGGGCTCACCCTCTGATTTTTGTCTTTGTCATGGGTATCATTTCGTTTCACCTATCACGCGCCGATATGAATAGTCACACCTGTGCACTAAATTCGTCTCGGCGTGCCCCAGGACAAGCCTCATTTCAGTACATGCTCCAGAGTCCGTTTCATGCTCAATCGCAAGATTACGGCATGCCGATCCGGGCCTCTGCCATGGCGGACTCACTCATTTCACTGTCACGTACTGCACCCCGGTTTGGATCCAGTTGTTCTACAATGTTCCGATTCCTGCTGGGGGCCTTGCTCATTGGCCTCATTTCACTAATTGTCTAATTTCAGTACATGCTCCAGAGTCCGGTTTGCTGTCAGTTGCGCCTGCGACACGACCGAGTCGCGCCTCTGTCATGGCAGACGTTTCATTTAAAGGCAACATTTCATTTTTGTTTGTTTGTGTCATTTTCATTTCATTTCAAATCTCACCACCCCACTGAAGTCACTATTTCAGCTAGTTGTCTGTAAACAGGTGTAGAACTCTCAACAAGTTTTGCCTTCATATTCTCAGGTCAGTCGAGTTTCAGTAGGTCCACCCTGCACCTGTTCGGACGGTGCCTCCTTAGGTAAGAAAAAAAAAAAATGGAGAAGGCGCACGTAAGCATGAGTGCCCTTTTCATTAGGTATGTATACCATCAGGAATCACCAGCGAGTCTTGTAATCCATGTCACCCTAAATAGGTTCCGCTCAGAGAGAATCCAACCCCGAGGACAAGTTGGCTCGCCCAGGCTTGGACTACACCACCATGTCCCTAGCCGGCAGTGAGGATCTCACGATCCCGTTGTCCCCCTCTCCAGTCTCAGAGGATGGCAGCTTGCGGTCCCCCAGAGCGTGGACCATTCCAAAACTGACATCAGAGTTGAGGCGTAGAGGTGTGCCCTTTCCGGCGACAGCCAGGAAGGCCGAGCTCTTCAAGCTCCTCTTCCCTCCTCCAGCCATGGCAGGATCCAGTACCCAGCAGGCCTCCCTGGATTCTATCGCCTCCTCTATCACTCAACTTCATACCCTGGTGTCTTCCCTGTCTTCCTCAGTTTCTGAGGTCCAGAATAGGGTGGCCCTCCTGGAGACCCGCCCGCCCATTTCTTCTCCCGAACCAGCAGTAGCCCAGGCAGTGGCTATTCCTCTCACAGGTACCACAGGGAGCAGTACCATGGTGTACCCTTCTCATCTGGTCCCGGCCAATGTCAGGAAGGACATCCTAGAGGGCAAGGATGTCAATCTCGCCTCCCTGCTCATCTCCGTCCATGATCTTGTGGAGAATAAGGCGTACACATGTGGGAATGTGTCAGTGGTCCTCAAGGCCAAAGATCCCAGGCTGGACAGGAAGCTTTCAGTCACAGAGTTTACATTGGCCTTTGGCATGTTGAGGGATGTCATCTGTTCAGCCTCCCCCAGCAGGAGAGAGGAGCTGGATCGATACCTCCACACTGTTGTAGACCTGGGCTACAAATACGGGGGCTTTTGTTTTTACGACTATCACCGCTCTTTCCCTGCTAAAGCGGCCGCCAGGCTCCTGCAATTCCAGACGCCTACTGACTGAAGCGTCATGGACACCGAGCTGTCATGGACACTTTGCGGGCCTACGTTCTCCCCTCTGTGCAATTTGCCAGTCGCCACCTGGTGCGCTAACTCGATAGCAGCTCGCCCCTCAGAAAACCCTTCTACCTCGGGTACTGCTCAGGGCCAACAGGCCCCTGCACGCCTGCCTCAGCTGGATAAATTTGGGCGCCCGGTCAAGACTATAGAAGGAGCAGCAATCTGCAATAATTATAACTACGGCTCATGTAACTTTAGCCAATGCCGGCTGCTCCATATTTGCACCCTGTGCCAAAGGGCTCATCCCAGGCTCATGTGCGAGGTTAAACAGCTCAAGAAGTCGTGAATGAGCCGGGTCGATGTCTCGTGGCTTAGCTTCTACCTTGCTTCACACCCCACTCCCTCGCTGTCCATCTACCTCGTTCAAGGCTTCACCCAAGGCTTCCACACGGGTCTCATCTCTCTCCCTCATGTTACATATGAGTGCCGGAACCTACGGTCAGCGGCCATCAATGAACAGTCCATAGATCAGCTCCTGCAAGCCGAGTTAGATCAGGACTTTATGATAGGCCCTTTCACCCAGCCCCCCTTCAACACCTGGAGAGTCAGCCCTATTGGGCTTGTCAAGGGCAAGTTTTCAAATAAATTGAGATTGGTGTACGACTTGTCAGCGCCTCATTCCTCTTCTATCCCCAGTCTAAATTCTCTCATCCCCTCCGAGGAGTTCTCTCTTAAATATGCCTCCGTAGACATGGCCATCCAGGCCATACTCAAGACAGGCACAGGCACCTGGCTCTCCAAGGCCGATATCTCAGATGCCTTCAAGCTCCTTCCCATCCACCCATCTCTTTGGTGCTGGCATGGCATCAAGTGGAGGGAGCTGTATTATTTTGCTACCAAGCTGACCTTCGGGTCTAAAAGTAGCCCCTGGCTCTTTGACACGTTTGCACAGTCACTTACGTGGATCCTTCTACACGAAGCCCGGCGTCAAGAAGTCATACACTACCTGGACGACTTCCTGTTGATTGAGCCACCTGGCTCACCTCCGGGGGACCTGGATAAGTTGAGGGTGGTATTCAGGAATAGGGATGGCCGAACGGTTCGCCCGGCGGTCGTTTCGTGGCGAATTTCGGCTGTTCGCGGTCCGCAAGTTCGGCGGACTATTGGCGCCGTTCGCCCGGCGGACTTCCGTGTTTACTGTGTAAAAGAACTTTGACCTATGATGACACATCCATCATGGGGTACAGGACAGCCAATTGAGACATTACAGCACATGGACACTTGGACATTCCCCCTAACTTATAAATACACCCGATCCGGCGGCCATTTTACATTCTATCTTCTGTCACTATAGGGAGAGGTTGCTGTGTGGAGCAGGGAGAGATTACAGTGACCCAAATCGCTAGCTATTTGGTAAACAAAAGTTCTTTTCAGGACTGGTAGGGGTGTTAGGTGTATATAGGTTTGCTGTGCTACTGATTGTTGCAGCAGCCTGAGTGTCTTTTGTCAGTTTAGAGAAAGGGACAGGACGGTGTGTGCTGCAGGGAGAGTCAGTTTAATCATAAGCTGTTACTATCAGGTCCACAAAAGTGCTATTCCAGTAACCAGTTATTGTTCCAGCAGCCTCTGTTTAGTCAGTTTATATAGGGACAGGCAGGAAGCAGTGTGTGAGGCACTGAGGGTCAGTTTAATCAGTAGCTGTTACTATATTAGGTCCACAAAGGTTCTTTTCAGGACTGGTATCAGTGGTATGGTAATAGGCTTGTACACGTATAATATTCTTTCTTCCAAATATAGAAAGAATATTATACTTGACTGCTGCCCTTCTGCTGCAGTCTGCTAATCAGTCACAATACATAGGGTTGAGGTGCACTACTGCTGACCACTGCCCTATACTGCAGCAGTCCTTTATCAGTATAGGGACTGACGTACAGTCTGCTAATCAGTCACAACCTACTTGTTCCACAAAGGTCCTTATAAGGACTGGTAACCTGGTGTAGGGTGCTACAGTACATAGGGTTGAGTGAGGTACAGTCTGCTATTCTATAAGGACTGGTATAGGTCCACAATACATAGGGTTGAGGTGCACTACTGCTGACCGCTGCCCTATACTGCAGCAGTCCTTCATCAATATAGGGACTGACGTACAGTCTGCTAATCAGTCACACACAACCTACTTGTTCCACAAAGGTCCTTATAAGGACTGGTAACCTGGTGTAGGGTGCTACAATACATAGGGTTGATTGAGGTACAGTCTGCTATTCTGTAAGGACTGGTATAGGTCCACAATACATAGGGTTGAGGTGCACTACTGCTGACCGCTGCCCTATACTGCAGCAGTCCTTCATCAGTATAGGGACTGACGTACAGTCTGCTAATCAGTCACACACAACCTACTTGTTCCACAAAGGTCCTTATAAGGACTGGTAACCTGGTGTAGGGTGCTACAATACATAGGGTTGAATGAGGTACAGTCTGCTATTCTGTAAGGACTGGTATAGGTCCACAATACATAGGGTGGAGGTGCACTACTGCTGACCGCTGCCCTATACTGCAGCAGTCCTTCATCAGTATAGGGACTGACGTACAGTCTGCTAATCATTCACAACCTACTAGTTCCACAAAGGTCCTTATAAGGACTGGTAAGGTATAGGGTACTACAGTACATAGGGTTGAGTGAGGTACAGTCTGATATTCCTTAAGGACTGGTATAGGTCCACAATATATAGGGTTGAGGTGCACTACTGCTGACTGCTGCTCAATTCTGCAGCAGTCCTTTATCAGTATAGGGACTGAGGTACAGTCTGCTAATCACAACCTACTAGTTCCACAAAGGTCCTTATAAGGACTGGTAAGGTATAGTGTACTACAGTATATAGGGTTGAGTGAGGTACAGTCTGCTAATCACAACCTAAAAAGCACACGCACTATATGCCCGTACCCTCCTGTTTGAAGAGGTTGAGCGGTGTCATATTTTTGGGGCCCAGCAGCAAGTTGCTGGTATCAGTGCTGCTGTTAGTGCTTTCTATCTCGGTGCAGGTGTCAGTGCTGTATATCACGGTGCTGGCGCTGGTGATCATCTCCTGCACCCTCTTCTTTGCCTACCCTGACCTTCCCTCACCTCCATTGTCTCAAGAGTCCTGAATTGTCAGAATTTCACATATAAAAAAAGAATGCTTGTAGTTGTCGATCCCAGATTCACCTCATACATGTGTTATGTCATTGGCCATGTGGTGGGACTATGTGTGCACAGCTAGTAATTATTTTGTGGCTGCAAATATGACCTGTAGGTTTGTAAAGTTCACCATCCCTGTGCTATGCTGACTTCCGCCTGGGGCTGCTTATTATGAGGGGCTCCCACCATCCCTGTGCTGTGCTGACTTCCTCCTGGGGCTGCTTATTATGAGGGGCTCCCACCATCCCTCTGCTGTGCTGACCTTCTCCTGGGGCTGTACCTCTGCTGTGCATATTATGAGGGGCTCCCACCATCCCTGTGCTATGCTCATTATGAGGGGCTCTCACCATCCCTGTGCTGTGCTGACTTCCTCCTGGGGCTGCTTATTATGAGTGGCTCCCACCATCCCTGTGCTGTGCTGACTTCCTCCTGTGGCTGCTTATTATGAGGGGCTCCCACCATCCCTGTGCTATGCTGACATCCTCCTGGGGCTGCTTACGGTGCAGGTGTCAGTGCTGTATATCACGGTGCTGATGTCAGTACTCTCTATCACAGTGCTGCTGTCAGTGCTGTATATCACGGTGCTGGTGTTAGTGCTTTATGTCACGCTGCTGATGTCAGTGCTCTCTATCACGGTGCTGCTGTCAGTGCTGTATATCACGTTGCTGGTGTGAGTGCTTTATATCACGCTGCTGATGCCAGTGCTTTCTATCACGGTGCTGTTGTCAGATGACTCTATCACGGTGCAGGTGTCATTGCTGTATGTCACGCTGCTGATGTCAGTGCTCGCTATCACGGTGCTGCTGTCAGATGACTCTATCACGGTGCAGGTGTCATTGCTGTATGTCACGCTGCTGGCGATCATCTCCTGCACCCTCTTCTTTGCCTACCCTGGTCCCTGACCTTCCCTCTCCTCCATTGCCTTCATGCGCTCCACAGTCCTGAATTGTCACAACAATTTCCCATATAAAAAAAGATCCCAGATTCACCTCATACGTGTTATGTCATTGGTCATGTGGTGGGACTATGTTTGCACAGCTATTAATTATTTTGTGGCTGCAAATTTGACCTGTAGGTTTGCAAAGTTCGCCTCCCATTGAAGTCAATGGGGCCCGTCGCAAACGTTCCGGTTCGCGAACTATCGGCCGCGTTCGCGAAACGTCCCGTCGGAAGTTCGTCCATCACTATTCAGGAACCTCAATGTCCCTATTGCGGAACACAAGGTGGATGGTCCAGCACAGTCCATCACCTTTCTCGGAGTTAACTTGGACACCAACACCATGCAGGCCAGCCTCCCCCCGGATAAACTGGCCCGCATCAGGGCGGTCCTGAGGGACTTCAGCCGCTCCAGAGCGTGCATCAAGAAACAGCTGCAATCCCTTCTCGGCATGCTGAACTTTGCCATGCATATCATCCCCCAGGGTCGCTCCTTTGTGTCCCGCCTTCTGGTGTTACTGTCCAGCACGCAGGATCCGGAGCAGGTCCTCAGCCTCGATTCCGCAGTGATAGTGGACCTCTCTATGTGGGAGGAATTTCTGTCATCCTGGAATGGCGTATCCCTGTTCATTTCCTCGGTATCTTCCCTTTCACCCCAGGTGGTGACCGACACTGCTGCCTCCACAGGCTTCGCGGCAATTTTTGGCCACCTCTGGCTCGCAGCTCCCTGGCCTCCCCAGATACTGGCAATACCCAGCTTCTCCGAAACGTCCTCCTTTTTTGAGTTGTACCCCATCGTAGCAGCAGCACACATCTGGGGCCGCAGCTGGTCGGGCCAAACCGTGGCCTTTTCGACAGATAACTTGGCCACTGCAGAAATCATTAATAAAGGCAGGTCCAGGTCTCTAGTGGTGATGTCCTTCCTGCATCGGCTGGTTCAGCTCTGTCAGAACTCCGTCAGAACTCCGCCGAAAGTCCGTCGGACCTAGTCCCTCGAAAAGTCCGGTCGTGTGTACGCGGCATTAGATTACAGTGTATTGTATATATTATGTTTTTTTCACTTTTTGAATTTGCGCCGGGCTCCGTCCCCGTGCGTCGCGACGCTCGCAGGGAACAGAGCCCGAAACAGTGATAGATTGAGCGGAGGACACAGCCCACACACACAGCGGGAGGACATCGCAGGATCCTGGGGACAAGTTAAGTAACTTTCCCAGGATACTGCGATGCAATGCCAAGTGTGGCTTGGGGTTACCGCTTTTGGTAATAAAAATTCACCCCGAGCCACACTCAGGAATACCACCAGGGAGATCAAGGAATTTCTGCAAAACAGTTCAACATGAACAACGTCTATATCCTGACCCTAGCTACCACTGATTGGCTGCCCAGGTATACCTCTACAAGGTAGTAGTCCATACTGGCATCCTCCAAGTGCTAGTTTATCTATGGATCCCCAGAGCCTCCGATGGACTCCAAGGTCCTCCTCCACAGTACTTATGGTCTGTCCTTCCCTATGTGGTCCATCTGAAGACCCCAAACTCAGCCTTCCCCCATGTTTATACGACTGGTGGGTGGGCTGGATCCAAAAAGTCTGGGAATCGTAACACACACATTAACTCTGTCCCCCCTCAGCCTGGGCCAGCCACTAACTAAAACCATACTCTTGTAGGCAACCTGCCTACACACATGCCCGGATTGGGTGGAAAATTAGGTAAGTACATACATCTTTCTTACACAGGTTAGTCAGCATAGGTGTTAGAAGGGGGAAGTAAACATTTCAAGGCTAGTTAGATTTAGCCTGAAATTCTACTTTAACCAACCCAACCCTACCCAACCCAAGCAGAGCCTACGAAAAAAAAATCAGTAGAGAATAGAACTTCTATGTGGTGATCTTTGAGAATGTCTGTATTTGCATTACTATGATTGTAGGGATGTAGTATTTCTGTTGCAATTCTGTATCCAGCATCAGGCTGAAGTCAGCCTAAAGCTAGCAATACACATACAATTTCCCTGTTAAATCGTTCGAAATTAGAATTTTAAGCCAGGTGGAAAATAATTGGCTGGACAGTGATTGCATCCTATTAGATGCAGTCATAAATGTGCCTGAACAGGAGTGCTTTCTAAGCACTGAGTTTATTCTCTCTACCATATGCCGTTTGAGCCAACTCCAGCAGGGTGTGCTAAAGAGATATAATTTTGTGTTATGGATGTTTATTGGCCTGGCCAATCAGCAGGCGTAGGGGGGCCTGGTGACACATTCTGTGAGAATTGTATAACATCTGAAAGCTGCTAGTTCTATCCTTTCTCTCATGGGATTGTCTCATAGGTTGTCCTCTCTCTCCTCCCAGCCCTGGGGCCCATGGATGGAAATGACACAGGGATCTCCCCTCCTGGAAGGTATTTATGGGTTGCTGGAGAAGGCAGTGTAAGGCCTACACAGGAAACAAGCTGTGACTGTCCTCATATGGAGATGTGGTGAGTGACTGGTCGCGTGGGTAGTATGCACAGGAACCTTTTCATGTTGTCCTGATGTGAGCTATAAAGCTTGAGATACCACTTGAAGTTGCTAAGGAGGCAGAGATCTGCAAGACTCAGCCGGCATAGTCTGTGTTAAAGTGGACCATTCACCTCAGTGGCAAGTCCACTTCTTCAAGGTGACCCCTCCCTAAACCACTGCATAAATGGTGGGGGGGGGGGCTTCCATAGTTCAGAGGGTGATATTCCTGATTTCATTATCCTCCTGATAATGAAGATAATCAAGATCCTTGGGAATGCTAAGCAACTCAGATCTCAGAAGATCCCAGAAGAAGATGCTGCAGAGCAGTGTAGAATCATCTAGCAGGTGACCTAATCTCTCCCAGGTCTTTGAATCCAAGTAACAGTTGATCTTCACCAGAGCTCCCGGTGGTAGAGGTAGTCCATAAACCCTAGTTGTCCAGAACTTTTAGCTGGAACTGGCACTAGACCATGGCCCCTGGGTTTGCCTGACTAAGGGCTAGCAGGTACAGAGGTCTTGGGTCCTTGGCAGATATCAAGCTAAGAGAAGTCAGACAGTTCCGGTTGGCAATCAGTAGGCGGTAAACTAGGCTGGAGACAAAAGAGTAGTCAATGCAAGCAAAATCTTTTCTATTACTAAAAGAGGTATGGACTGCACAGAGAGAGGGGTCATTTTGTCCCTGTACAAATCATTAGTAAGACCTCATCTGGAATATGCAGTTCAGTTTTGGGCTCCTGTTCACAAAAAGGATATCTGGGAACTGGAGAAAATGCAGAAAAGGGCAACCAAAGGCATGGAGGAGCTCAGCTATGAGGAAAGATTAGAGGAACTGAATTTATTCTCTCTTGATCAGGAAGGATTTTTTCCCCCGCTGGACTAAGTTGGACCATGCGTTATTGGGGTTTTACGATTGTGTATATATAGAGGTTTTCGATTTGTATGTGTTTTTATTTTTTCTCTGTTGGTTGAACTGGATGTAACTATGTAAGTTTAGGCAGATGTCTTGGCAGGTGGCAAGCAAAGGGTAGTCTGAGGCCGCGTACACACGGGCGGACTGTTCGCCCAACCTTGTCCGCTGAACAGTGTTTGGGCGGACAGTCCGCTCGTGTGTGGGCTTTCAGCGGACAGTTTCAGCGGACAGTTGGACGGACAAGGTTTTTCGGAAATTCCGAAAAACTGTCCGCTGAAACCTTGTTTCAGCGAACAGTCCGCCCGTGTGTAGGCTTGTTCGACAAACTAAGTTCCGCGCATGCTCAGAAAGGATTTACACGCCGAAAGTTATAATGCAGTGTATAGGACGTCGTATTTTTCGTCCCGACGTACGGCACGTTCACGTCATCGCGCACGGTTTCAGCGGACTGTTCGTTCGTTGTGTGTGGCCATGTCCGTCCATGCTAATTTTGAGCGGACTGTTTGCCGAAACTGTTGGACGGACAAAGTTGGGCGAACAGTCCGCGCGTGTGTACGCGGCCTGACAGTCTAGGTCAGCAACGAAAAAAACAGAAGAGGAGAGGATAGTCAGGCAATCCAGGTCAGCAACAACAGGTTTTAGTATTCTAGCTCTTGCTCATAGGTAGATGATTTGAAGATACAGCACCAGTCACTTTAAAGTTTAGAGCTTAAAGTGGTTTTAAAGGCTCAAGTTTTTTTTTGTGTGTAGCAGCCCCCCCTCCCCCCAATATTCATCTGAGCCCCATCTTAATCCAGCAATGTGCAAAAGAGCTGAGTTTCTACTGGGTCTCACATTCCTCATTGGCTGAAGAGCAGCAGGAGCCATGTGACTTTCTGCTGGCTGATCACCAGTAAGCCCTTGTACACACGGTTGGAGATTCCAACAACCAAATCCGTCGGATTTTGTCCGTCAGATTATGTCCGACGGATTTTGTCCGAAACTGTTGCATACACACGGTCGGACAAAGTTGTCGGAAAATCCGATCGTTCAGAACGTGATGACGTTATTTTGTGACTACCATCAGGCTAGTAGCCAATAGCTTTGATGTAGGAATTTGATCTGAGCATGCGTGGCACTTTGTCCGATCGGAATTCTCTTCACATGATCGGAGTATGTCCGATCGGCGCATTTTGTCGGAAAATTTTACCAACAAGTTGGAAAACTTGGTCCGTCGGATACTCCGACGGAAACAGTCCGATGGAGACCACACACAGTCGGAATATCCGACAAAATGGTCCGATCGGACACATTCCGTCGGAATCTCCGACCATGTGTACAAGGGCTTACATAGACGGGAATAAGATGTTGGAAATAGAAGTGTTTAACTACAGCAAAGTCTTCACAAACTTTGGAACATTCCGCATGGTCCTCCAGAAAGTGGTGGAAGAGGCTCAGCTGGAAGTGGCAGACACTCTCATCGATGATGATAATTCAGAAAGAAGTGTCAGTACCAAAGTCAGGTATCAGACCATGGATGGCTTTGTGGGCACTTGGAACAATGGGGAGTTTTTGGGCAACACAAATATAGGGGCTGATTTACTAAGATGAATGCACTGTGCTGGTTAATACCTCAACTTGTGCGCCAGATAAATTATTAAGTGAGTGTATGAACTGGTGCATGCAGATAATATGCACACGCGATAATAATCTCCCATTGATAATAGCGCACGCCGTATCATTAAAGCGGAGCTCCACCCTAAAGTGGAGCTTCCGCTCATTGGAACCCTCCCCCCCTCCGGTGCCACAATTGGCACCTTTCAGGGGGGAGGGGGGTGCAGGTACCTGTACAGTACAGGTTTCTGCACCCACTTCCGGCATAGATATCTGCAGAATGTATGCCCCTTTCCGCAGAATCTACGCCCCTTTCCGAAGGTCCCCCGCTGTCTGCTGGGAAACACACGGATCCCAGAGACAGCGGGACCATCCTTATTGCGCAGCGCGACTCGCGCATGCGAAGTAGGGAACCGGGAAATGAAGCCGCAAGGCTCCACTTCCTGATTCCCATACCCAAGATGGCGGCGGCAGCACCCGAGAGACGATCGAGAGATCGGCTTCGGGTGCCGACATCGCGGGCACGCTAGGCGGGTAAGTGTCATTATTTTAAAAGTCAGCAGCTGCAGTATTTGTAGCTGCTGGCTTTTAAAAAAAAAAAAAAACGGCGGAACTCCTGCTTTAACAGTCCATTCACACAGGGGCAACATGACTTCCAGCATGACTTTGGGAGGCAACATGGACACGACTTGAGTGTAAATCACAGCGCGACTTTCAACAGGACTTGGGGCAACTTACAACACGACGTTAAGTCGCCCCTAGGCCAGGCGACTTTAATAAAAAAAAAAATAAAAGGCATGGGTTCCCCACAAAGAGCATACCAGGCCCTTCAGGTCTGGTATGGATATTAAGGGGAACCCTGTGCCAAAAAATAAATAAATGGCATGGGGGGTCCCCCTCAAAATCCATACCAGGCCCTTCAGGTCTGGCATGGATTTTAAGGCAAATCCGGCACTAAAAAAAAATGGCGTGGGGTCCCCCTCAAAATCCATACCAGACCCTTATCCGAGCACGCAACCTGGCAGGCTGCAGGAAAAGAGGGGGGGATGAGAGAGCGCCCCCCCTTCTGAACCATACCAGTCCACATGCCCTCAACATTGGGAGGGTGCTTTGGGGTCCCCCCCAAAACACCTTGTCCCCATGTTGATGAGGACAAGGGCCTCATCCCCACAACCCTGGCCGGTGGTTGTGGGGGTCTGCAGGTGGGGGGCTTATCGGAATCTGGAAGCCCCCTTTAACAAGGGGACCCCCAGATCCCGGCCTCCCCCCCGTGTGAAATGGTAAGGGGGTACAAATGTACCCCTACCATTTCACCAAAAAAGTGACAAAAGTGTTAAAAATGACAAGAGACAGTTTTTGACAATTCCTTTATTAAAGTCCTCTTCTTTCATCTTCTTTCTTCTGGTCTTCTTCCTTCTTCTTTCCTTTATCCTTCGGTTTCTTCCTCAATCTTCTTCTTTCTCCATCTTCTTCCGCCGATCCTCTGCTTCTTGTTCCGGTGTTCTCGTCCGGCATCTTCCTCCACGGCGTCTCTTCTTCCTCGCTTTGTTCTCGGCCCGCTCCGCGCAATGGGAGGCTCCCGCTGTGTGATGCTTCTCTTCTTCTGACAGTTCTTATATAACGGAGGTCGGGGCCACCCGGTGACCCCACCCCTCTGACACACGGTTTCCGTTATATAAGTGTCAGAATAAGAGAATCGTCACACAGCGGGAGCCTCCTATTGCACGGAGCGGCCCGAGAATGAAGCAGGGAAGAAGAGATGCAGTGGAGGAAGATGCTGGACGAGAACACCGGAGCAAGAAGCAGAGGATCGGAGGAAGAAGAAGATGGAGGAAGAAGAAGATGGAGGAAGAAGAAGGAAGAAGACCAGAAGAAAGAAGATGAAAGAAGACTTTAGTTTTACTTCTTTCAATTTATTATGTATGGGGATAGAGGCACATGGCTACACAATGGCGTGTGCTTTATATAAAGTCCCAAACGTTCCCCTTCTTCCATGCCTGGAAGTTTTAGTAGGGATTCTGTGAGTACCATTGGAAGCCCTGGCAGGGATTCTGGAAGTGCCGTAACCCTCACCAAGGTGCTGCAGGTGGTAGTTGTGGAAAGGCAAGTATTTTTCACCCCACTGATACTTTTATGCAACATTTGAGGGAGGGGGATTTAGGCAACCTGAATAAGCAGACCCTGCCACTGAACTGGGTTGCCCACTTAAGGAATGTACAATAGGAGACTTATGGGAGATACAAAAAATATTAAGACCTATTCTGAACTACGAGATCAACCATGTCTGGGAATAACCTCACCCTCCTTCCCATGTTGCCCTCTGCAATAAACCAGTTTGTATTTGAAACTTACCAACTTGATGCCTGTATTTTATACACCCTGTGTATTAAAGCACATCTAAAATCCAATGTTCCTGGGATTGTATTTTTATGTAAGCCCTTGTACACACGATCGGAGATTCCGATGGAATGCGTCCGATCGGAGCGTTTTGTCGGATATTCCGACTGTGTGTGGTCTGCATCGGACTGTTTCCGTCGGAATATCCGTCGGACCAAATTTTCCAACTTGCCGGAAATATTTTCCGACAAAATGCTCCGATCGGACATACTCCGATCATGTGTAGAGAATTCCGATCGGACAAAGTGCCACGCATGCTCAGATCAAATTCCTACATCAAAGCTATTGGCTACTAGCCTGAACGTAGTCCCGTCGTAACGAAATAACATCATCACGAAATCCGTCTGACAAAATCCGGCGGACAAAATCCGACGGATTTGGTTGTCAGAATCTCCGACTGTGTGTACAAGGGCTTAGCCCTTGTACACACGGTCGGAGAATCCGTCGGAATGTGTCCTATCGGACCGTGTCCTCGGATAAACCGACTGTGTGTGGTATGCATCGGACTGATTCCGTCGGAATATCCGTCGGACCAAATTTTCCAACATGTTGGAAATATTTCCCTACCAACTGGCTCGATCGGACATACTCCGATCATGTGTAGAGAATTTTGATCGGACCAAGTGCCACGCATGCTCAGATCAAATTCCTACATCAGAGCTATTGGCTACTAGCCTGAATGTAGTCCCATCGTAACGAAATTACGTCATCACGTTCTGAAAGATCGGATTTTTCGACAACTTTGTCCGACCGTGTGTATGCAACAGTTTCGGACAAAATCCGACGGGCAGAATCCGACGGATTTGATTGTCGGACTCTCCGACCGTGTGTACAAGGGCTAAGAGTGTTTTGAACTGTTGGTTAGCTGAAGATCTGCCATTAGTGCTACCTAAAAATCTCCCATGGTTTTGACTCCAGACCCCTTTAGAGCTTAGTGACCACCTTTAATTTAGTCTTTAGTCTGTTTTTTTTTTTTTTGCTCTCTGTGAGTTATAAATTATTAATATTTTAAAATCTTATTAGTTTAAAGCTGTTTCTTAAAAGAGTTTCGAGGGATTTATACCTGGCACGTTGTGTTTAGAACTTTCCAGGAGCAGAATGACGGTTATGGTCCATGGGTAACCTTTTCCTTTCTTTTTCTTCTTCTTTTTTTTTTTTTTTACAGTTTGTTTTGGCGTAGAGTGCTGTTTGGCATTCTGAGGTGCCTCCCTTAACCTGCGAGCACGGGCTGACACTTGAATCTGAGCCCTGTCTTCCTTTGTGGTCAACCACATTGCCCCTCGGAGGTCGCTGAGGAAACATTACATTTCCTAAAGCTGTCTTTGAACTGTTGGAGCTGAACTTCCTTTTCATCTGGAACTGTTCCTGCCAACTTGCTCTTTTGAACGTGTGAACTCTGCCTGACCATAATCAAGCTTTGTTTTCGGGGTAAGCCATGATTCCTCCCACTTAGTAGAACACTTAGAACCAAGGAACATCAATAAAGTGAGTCTTTCACTGTTAGGTAAAAAAAACAGAGGAGCTCTGAATACTGTTTCTTAAGCCGCGTACACACGGGCGGACTGTCTGGCCAACTAAGTCCGTCAGACAATCCGACGGACAGTCCGTCCTACTTTCGAATGAACGGACTTGACCACACACGATGAACAAACAGTCCGTCGAAAGCTTGCGTGATGACGTGTACAGCACGTACGACGGGACTAGAAATAGGACGTCCAATACACAGCAATGCAACCTTCGCCGTGTAAATCCTTTCTGAGCATGCGCCATACTTAGTCCGTCGAACTAGCCTACTCCCGCGCTGGTCGGGACCCCCGTGAGTCCGGTCGCGGGACCCGCGGACTCGATCGCCGCGGGTATCCCCGCGAGTCCGGTCGCGGGACCCGCGGACTCGATCGCCGCGGGCATTCCCGCGATCGTCTCACGGAGCTGCCGAATGGAGGAAATGCAGAGTAAACAGCATTTCTCCATTCTGCCTAGCAACTAGTGATGCTGATCTCTGCTCCATGTGATTGGAGCAGAGATCAGTGTTCACTAAATTAAAGCCCAACCCCCCCCACAGTTAGTAACACACCCCTAGGAACACTTAACCCCTACACTGCCACCCACTGGTTAACCCCTTCACTGCCAGTGTCATTTACACAGGAATCACTGCATTTATATAGCAGTGATTACTGTATAAATGACAATGGTCCCAAAAATGTGTCAAAAATGTCCGATGGGTCCCCCACAATGTTGCAGTCACAATAAAAAATCGCTGATCACCGCCATTACTAGTAAAAAAAAAATAATAAAAAATTATTAATAAAAATGTTATAAAACTATCCCTATTTTGTAAACGCTATAACTTTTGCGCAAACCAATCAATAATCGCTTATTGCGATTTTTTTTTACCAAAAATATGTAGAAGAATACGTATCGGCCTAAACTGAGGGAAAAAAATGTTTTTTTATATATTTTTGGGGGATATTTATTATAACAAAAAGTAAAAAATAATGCGTTTTTTTCAAAATTGTCACTCTATTTTTGTTTATAGCGCAAAAAATAAAAACCGCAGGGGTGATCAAATACCACCAAAAGAAAGCTCTATTTGTGGGAAAAAAAGGACGTCAATTTTGTTTGGGAGCCACGTCGCACGACCGCGCAATTGTCAGTTAAAGCGACGCAGTGCCGAATCTCAAAAAGTGGTCTGGTCTTTGACCAGCAAAATGGTCCGGTCTGCAAGTGGTTAAGGATACGTGGCAGGGTTGTTTGTCCTATGCCTACATACTTTTGCCAATAGATGTCCCTCATTCCCATCAGAAAAAGTTGGGATTCCATCTGAACGTGGAAGGAAGTTTTCAGTGCCATGTCAATCAGGTGTGGCAGTTGCATGTACACCAGGGGTCTCCAAACCTTCTAAACAAAGAGGCAGTTTACTGTCCTCGAGTCGAGACTTTAGGGGGATCGGACTAGGGCCATTGGGGGTAGAAAATGCCCAGTTGTCCAGTGGGAGTAAATAGCACCATTTGACAATTGGCTGCTCGGTTCTAAGCATCCTGGGGATATGAAAGAAGGTCACATGCTTCTCATAATTGGAAGTACTGCCCATGAATGGTGTTAACTTGTTGCCCAAAGAAAAAGTGTCAAAGTAAGCTTAGGCAGAATATTATGGCTGTAGTATGAAATCTTTCCTCCTAGACATTGGTCATTTGTTCACTGCATGATTGCTGATGGGTGGACCATGTTCCGACTCATGCAGCCTCCTGCTGGTCATCTGCTACAACCTGGTTCCTTCTATTGCCTGATCCCTGACTGTTATGCCTTGTACACACGGCTACATTGAGGCTAGTAGCCAATAGCTTTGGTCTTGTAATTTGATCTGAGCATGTGTGGCACTTTGTCTGATTGTAATTCTCTACAAACGATCGGAAAAAGTTTTTTGTCAGGAAAATTTGAGATCCTGCTCTCAAATTTTTTCCATCGGAATTTCTGACAGAAAAAGTCAGATAGAGCCCACACACGATTGGATTTTCTGACAATATAATCCGATCGGACATTTTCCGTCGGAATTTATGACCGTGTGTGTATAAGGCATTATTGTGAGCTGCTGTGTCCTGGTGTTTTTCAATATGCCCAATTTAGGCACTTATATGCCTGCATATTCAGTGATTGGTTAGTGCCATTTAAAAGGTCTTTAGAGCCCGGTATACAGTTGTCCACTATAGGTGCTTACTGGATTGCTCATGATGACCTCTATTTGACTCATTCTTGCCTGTCAACCACAGCACCGGTATTTTTACAGAGAGAGGAAGGAGAAAAAAGAGTGGTGGTAAAGAGCAGTATGGGCACCAGAGGGGGTATATTAAAGATAAGCTTCAAGTTTGGGTCAGACAAGGGTTTGAGGTGAGCCCAAGCCATTTACAGTTTGGGGTCCTGGTGTATAATGCACCAGTTTGCCCACCCTCCATTCGGATAGATGGGGAACCGGCATCCAATTGGATAGCTTCTCCCCCACAACCCAAGAAACCACAGAGGAACGGAGTTCCTCTCAACTTTCTCTCCTGCTGCTGCAGTAGTGCACCCCCTGCAGTGGAGAAAATTTACTGCACCTGCCTACAGGCTGACGAAGGCTGCAGGGCTCAAATAGGGGTAATATGGCACACACAGGTTCTCTTGGGGAGGGGAAGGAGAAGGAGAAAGGAGGAGGAGAAAAAAGAATGGTGGTAAAGGTAAGTATGGGATCCAGAGGGAGTACATTCAAGATAAGCCTCAGGTTTTGGCCGGAGAAGGGTTTGAGGGAGCCCATGACGCTTACAGTTTGGGTTCCTCGTGAATAGTGCACCAGTTTGCCCACCCTTCATTAAAGTGGTTCTAAAGCCCAATACACCATCAGTTTTTCTGCTGAGTTTTTCTTTCAGATTTACCAAAACCATATAATGTGAGGTCAAACCTTAGGAGTTTCAATTTGTATGCAATCAGGCAGGTCCTTCTACTACATGGTAAACCTGAAGGAAAAAATCAGCAGAAAATTTGATAGTGTGTATAGGGCATTAGGCTGGGTTCACACTAGCCTGACTCCAAAGTTGGGCGACTTTCAGTGCAACTTTTATGCAAATTTTTACACTCTGAAGTCGGACCAAAGTAGTCCAGAAACCTTTTCCAAAGTCAGACAGACTTGTGTAGTATCAGTTAAGACAGCTCTCATGGGGAAACATTGAATTTTACATGTCATCTGACTTGGGGCCTCACAAGTCGGATCCTATGTCGCACCAGTGTGAACCGAGCCTAAAGGGCTATTGCATCCTCCTTTCTGCCTAGCCTAGGCAAAAACCACTGACTGGAGCTCAAGAATGCTTTTCTAACAATAAAAGGTGGAGCTTTTCTGAAAAATAATATTGTTGCTGTATATTGTGACATAAACTATATTGCCAAAAGTATTGGGATGCCTGGCGTTACACGCACATGAACTTTAATGGCATCCCAGTCTTAGTACGTAGGGTTCAATATTGAGTTGGCCCACCCTTTGCAATTATAACAGCTTCAACTCTTCTGGCGAGTGTGGCTATGGGAATGTTTGACCATTCTTCCAAAAGCCCATTTGTGATCTCAGGTAGTCCATGTTGGACGAGAAGGCCTGGCTCGCAGTCTCTGCTCAAATTCACCCTAAAGGCATTCTATCGGGTTGAGGTCAAGTTCCTCCACCCCAAACTCACTCATACATGTCTTTATGGACCTTGCTTTGTGCACTAGTCCAAATCATTTAGTGGAGGAGGGATTATGGTGTGGGGTTGTTTTTCATGGATTAGGCTTGGCTCCTTAGTTCCAGTGAAGGAAACTCTTAAGGTGTCACCGTACCAAGACATTTTGGACAATTTCATGCTCCAAACTTTGTGGGGACAGTTTGGGGCTGGCCCCTTCCTGTTCCAACATGACTGCGCACCAGTGCACAAAGCAAGGTCCATAAAGACATGGATGAGTAAGTTTGGGGTGGAGGAATAAAAACACCTATGGGATAGAACACCTTTAGGTTGAATTAGAGCAGAGACTGCGAGCCAGGCCTTCTCGTGTTATAGCTGCAAAGGGAGAGCCAACCCAATATTGAACCCTGCGGACGAAGACTGGGATGCCATTAAAGTCTATGTGCGTGTAAAGGTAGGTGTCCTAATACTTTTGGTAATATAGTGTATCTTGAAATTATTCCGTTAAAGTTGCTGAATCGTCTTCTATAATACTGTAATTGGTGGCGCTGTCCCTTTCAAGAGAGAATTTTCCTCCACTTTCTCTATGAATTCTCCTGGATGGGGATGCAGAAATCCTGTAAAATAATTACAATACAAATCCCTTCCGGCCATGGGAGGAATTCTTTGCCATTTATTGTTTCCAGATACCGAATGGCTTCTTGAATGCCAGAAAAGCCAAAGCTGGAAATTCCAGATTCTAAGGGCTTCGTAAGTTTGGACAATTGATGCTGAAATATTTGATTTCCTGTCCAGCCAATATAATGGTGCCGCTCCCGTGCCAATACCATTATGTCTGGAGAATGATACGCTGGGCTGTGTGGAGGCCACATATTCAGGAGAAAGGAATGATTTACATCTGATCAGTGTTGGGACAAATGCATGCTGTGCCCAGGGCAAATGATGGTAAACTGCAACTCTCCCCCCCCCCCACCACCCCTGCCTTTCAAGTGGAGAAGGGTATGGGGTTCATAGAAGTGCATACAAACTGAGCTGTGCCCAAAAGTATCCAATGTTTGTGCCACGGTCTGAAAAAGTAACAATAGTTGTGCTACACCACAGCGAACTGAAGAAGTTACAATTGGTGAACAAACATGGGGCTAAAAGTGGTAACAGAAATGTTCCTGTGTCGGTAATTGCTGGAATGAAAAATAAATGTTCCTGCAGTAGTAAAGAAAAAAGTCCCTACATCTGTAGCACCCTTCTGGGTCTTCTATAATAGGGAGTTTTGAACAAAAATTGGGCGCCAGTCACTTTTGATCTTTTCAAAGCTTTATTGTGAAACTTAAAGAAGGCAGTAGGAGAGAGGCTTAGGGGTCTCAGATACCAGTAGTACCACTTACAGACTCCTTGGATCCATAAAAATGACAGCTTCACAGTACCAGAACCTTTAAGTCGACCCGGAGATACTGCAAACACATTTTCAGATATAGAACAAGATCCAGCTTCACAGCGTCAGAACCTTGAAGCCGGCCTGGCAACACCTGTAAGCAGGTTTTAGAATCAGGTGCGTCCTCCAAACGAGTCACCAGGGCCTCCTGAGAGACCAGCCTTCATCTTGGCTCTCTCCAGCAAAGGGGGTCTTCTCTATTTGGCTTGGCTTCTAGAACGCCGGTCAAGACAGCCTAGGGACCACCTCGGAATTAGTAGGCCCCAGACTTCTGGCTTCTGGGCTTACTTGCAGAGCTCACTTTAGCATCACATCCTCAGGAGGGCCTGAGGCAAGAGAGCGAGCACATGGCCCTGCCCAAAAATGTATATCCTCTCCCAGAATGCACCAGTGGCCAAGAACCTCCTACTGGGATGGCTGGAAAAAGAATAAATATTCATAACTCAAACTAGTTGTACTATCTTATACTGGCCTGTGGTACTAACAACACCTACTGGCGACAGTGAGAAATGCACAACCTAATTGAAATTAGGGAAAGACCAGATAAACTGTACAATTAATCTGAGCTGTCTACAGCCCAGCCAAAAAACAAAATTTACATGATAGCCCCAGTTTAGGACCAGGGGGCTACACATGAGTGGTGTCACTGGAATTAAAAATGTCCCTGCATCAGTGGTGTCACTGAACAGAAAAAATGTCTGAGTCGGTGGTGTCACTGGAATTAAAAGGCTGTGATCTATTCCTCAGGGAAAAAAAATACTTTGCTGCTTTCAGTCGCTGAGTATTTATACACACCCCCAACCACCATGTGTGCATCTTTCCCCAGGGATTGGCCAGGGCTGCATAAATATCCAGCTGCTGATTAGACTCTCCCTGCCCTCAGTCTACCAGAAGATTTCCAGACAAACGGGGGGAAGCAATCAATCCTACAGCCACTGAAACACGGAACAGACCAGAACAATCAAATGCTGCAGGTCCACCGACTACAGCGAGCTACAACTAAATTTTCCTATCCTTATTATGGTAAAAAAGAAAACTAACCTAGTGCCTATCTAGCAGAGTGCTACATATCTATAAGCAATAAAGTAACAAAAGATCAAATCAATGTTTTTAAAGGATAGATCTGTAGCACCCTCTGTAGTACAGTGCAGGAAAATATAGTTGGGTTCCTCTGTAGGCAGAGGAGCCAGAGTTAGTTGATAGAGCTCCAAGGGCTGAGTCTCTGTCACCTCCCCCTGGCTTGTAGAACTACTGGAGGGTTCTAGAACTTAGAAGACAGAGGGGCAGAGATATTATATTTATGGAGTCTCCTCTAATTCCTGGGTGAGGATTGCTCAGAAAGTGGAGAGGGAGCCCATACATATTCTGGAGCCTGGTTATATGGTGAGCAGAGTCCAAGGTCCTGTTGCTGGGGGGGACACCTGTGCTGGGGGGCTCTGCCCCTGGGCAGAAGGAGGAAGAGAGAGAGCAGCAGAGGAAGCCCCACACCCTTTCAGCCTAATCGGCACTGATAAGACTGCACTGATGGGCACTGATGAGGTTGCACTGATGGGCAATTATGAGGCGGCACTGATATTCTGCACTGATGGGGCTGCACTGATAATCAGGGCGCTAATTATCATTGTAAATGTCCCTGGTTACCGGGTTTCCTTTCCTCCGTTAGCCACTTCGCTCAGGAATAGTAATGTAGATAACTGGCATTTGTTTACATGTGATCGGCTGTGATTGGCCTACATCCTCGGCTCTTTACCCTGATCGGTGATGTGCTGTGTCCGATGGACACAGCTCACCACCGATCGCTGCGCACCCCTGGGAACGTGCATGAGCGGCACGATGTGAAGGATGTCATGTGGTGTCCAGTCAGGATGGCAAAGCCACCGCCCGTCATTCTGCTATAGGTTGGACGGGAAGATGTCCAGGCACTGAGTGAGTAGCTTTGACCACTACACCCAGAACCTACAGAGGAGAAGCAGCCAGGTGCAATACCCAGCTAGCTTAGAGGCATCAAAGCCAGTACAGCTACCCTATACCCCGTGCTTGGGGAATATAAGGAGCAGCCAAGTGCCTTGGCATTTTCTATGGAGATAGAGCACCTGTACTCAGTAATTGGAGATCTTTCTTTACCAGTTGAGCTGATCCATTTTTCCTACGGGAGGACAGCCGCGTGAATTTTTGGTAGCCAAAGACAGTATCAAGTCCTCAAGTTTATCCCCCAATAAACCAAAAACAAAAGCAAAGCACCCTGGACTGGTCTTTGACTACTAAGTGCATGCTGGGAAACTCCTGTTGCACGTGAGGGAGAGCCCAAAGATCCAGCGGCTCTTACGTGGGTAGCGCTGCAGATCATTGATCTTAAGGAGGAACCTTCATTGATTCCTACAAAGATTACCCGTGCTCCATTTTTCCTCCTCATCTATGACCATGATTGACGCACACCCGATACGCAGAAAATGAGAACCACCAACCAAGAGCCTCATCTCCATAAGTCGGCATACACCACCGGGGACTTTTATAACCCCCCCCCCTCCCATGCATTTCTCAGCAAGGGTAGCATTGAACCCAACATGTCTCCCCATATGTTGGCTCAGTTGTGAAACATAAATACGTTCTCAGCTTCAACAAGGGAAAAAAAGTACAGAAAATTCAATCCATATGACCTCCCAATTAAGGTTACAAACTCCATGGTCAGATTTCCATTGTTACAGAACTAGTGTAAAAAAAAAAAATGTAAAAAAAGTTATTTTCAGTTAAATCCTTTTTTCCCAGCTAGGATATGGGCACGTGGTTTGTGTTTCCACCTAAATGTTTCCGCTTAAATTTCCATTTCAATGTTGACCTGAGTTTAAAAGTACCAAGTCAAAAAAAAAAAATCTTACAGGAAAAAAAAAATATTTTAAATGAAAACAAAAATCAACATGAGTGGAAAATGATCGAGCAAAAAAAAAAAAAAAAACGCAAAGGGAAAAGTACCAAGTTTACAATAATAATAATATAAAAAAAATGAAAAAAGTAAAATAAAAAACAAACATTAACAAAAAAAAGAAGAAAAAA
Source organism: Lithobates pipiens (assembly GCF_037356315.1). Classification (NCBI taxonomy): domain Eukaryota; kingdom Metazoa; phylum Chordata; class Amphibia; order Anura; family Ranidae; genus Lithobates; species Lithobates pipiens. The sequence continues at coordinate 19,320,926 of NW_027507764.1, read as the reverse complement.
AAAGAAAAATTCAAAGCGAAGCACAAAGTAAAAAAAAAAAAAAAAAAATAGAATCCTGAAAAAAAGACTGTTGAAAGCTTTGATCACGAATGCCGTTGGCCAGCCATTAATAAATATAATTATTACAATGGAAAAAATAGTAGCTCTGTACTGTTGGGATATAATATATTGCAGTTTACTAATCGTTAGATGTGGTGGCTGTATTTGTTTTCTTTTTTTAGGCTTTTTTTCACTAAGTTTTCACCTGGTGAAGTCATTGTTGCAGAACTAGTGAAATAAATAAATAAATAAATCAACACACATGAAGGATAAATTAATAAATAAATACAGTGGGGCAAAAAAGTATTTAGTCAGCCACCAATTGTGCAAATTATCCCACTTAAAAAGATGAGAGAGGCTTGTAATTATCATCATAGGTATCACCTCAACTATGAGAGACAAAATGTGGAAACAAATCCAGGCAATCACATTGTCTGGTTTGGAAAGAATTTATTTGCACTGGCAAGTGTGAGAATGCAGTTTAGCTGGACAAATTTAGTGCCATTCTTTCTCGGAACCAGCCCAGTGGGAGTGTCCTCTTGCTGTGTATTATGGGAAAGGGTACTTAAGGTAATGACATCACGTGCTTCTGGGTGTTCCGGTCCAGAAGATCTTTCTGTCTGTTTGGTCCTCCTGACCACTCCCCATGGCCCTCATGGCCTGGGGTGCAGATCCATCCAATTCCAAGTCTCGGGGCGTAGCCCCCCGAGGCAAAGTAACTGGGAGGAGGATTCAAATGTGGTCCGGTACCGTCTCATCTGTGGAGAGGCCCAGCAACTGGAGAAGAAACCAGGGGAGGACTCTACGGGAGAAGGCCACGCATAAGGTTGGCTTCTCAGAAGAAGCCTGCAGACTCAGTTGAAAGACACCAAGTGAATCTATACTCATACGATATCGCCGGACCGGCTGCGAGATTCTGGTACCGTATGATATCTCTCTAAATTTATATACATCCTTCAGTTACATTCAAGTCTGTGGCAGAGACTTTATTCTCAAGTGTTTTACATTCAAGTCTGTGGGAGAGACTGCTTTACTTAAACACTCTATTGGCTGCTAGGCCTAGTGAGAGGAGGTCTATCCGGTAATTGTGAGAATCCAGTTGTGAGCGGTAATTCTCTGCATTTCTATAGTGAGAGACTTCCTATCTTTTGCAGTTCCAAGAGTACCTGAACTTTCTACTCAACCCTCTACCCCATCATTGAGAGACTGTTCTGTCTACTTGTTGTCAAATAAATATCCCAAAAAGTGGATCCGGTGTCATTTTTGGCAATTTTTTGGGCCATCTACCTCAGGAAACCCCTAGACGCACATGAGGTCAAGAAGGTAAAGGTAAGCCCAATTAAACCAGCCGCTCCTTCAGGGGTCAGTGCTACACAAATTATGGTAGAAAGTATTTCCTCAATATCAAAAGTTCATCTCAATACTTTGTTATATATCCTTTGTTGGCAATGACAGGGGTCAAATGCTTTCTGTAAGTCTTCACAAGGTAGGTTGTCACACACTGTTGCTGGTATGTTGGCCTCCATGTCCTCCATGCAGATCTCCTCTAGAGCAGTGATGTTTTGGGGCTGTCGCTGGGCAACACGGACTTTCAACTCCCTCCAAAGGTTTTCTATGGGGTTGAGAACTGGAGACTGGCGAGGCCACTCCAAGACCTTGAAATGCTTCTTACGAAGCCACTCCTTCATTGCCAGGGCGGTGTGTTTGGGATCATTGTCATGCTGAAAGACCCAGCCACGTTTCATCTTCAATGCCCTTGCTGATGGGAGGAAGTTTACACTCAAAATCTCAAGATACATGGCCCCATTCATTCTTTCATGTACACGGACCGGTCGTCCTGTTCCCTTTGCAGAGAAACAGCCCTAAAGCATGATTTTGTCACCCCCATGCTTCACAGTAGGTATGGTGTTCTTTGGTTGCAACTCAGCATTCTCTCGCCACCAAACACGACGAGTTGTGTTTCTTCCAAACAGTTCTACTTTGGTTTCATCTGACCATATGACATTCTCCCAATCCTCTTCTGGATCATCCAAATGCTCTCTAGCAAACCTCAGACGGGCCCGGACATGTACTGGTTTAAGCAGGGGGACACGTCTGGCACTGCAGGATCTGAGCCCCTGGCGGCGTAGTGTGTTACTGATGGAAGCCTTTGTCACGTTGGTCCCAGCTCTCTGCAGGTCATTCACTAGGTCCCCCCGTGTGGTTCTGGGATTTCTGCTCACCGTTCTTGTGATCATTTTAACCCCACGGGGTGAGATCTTGCGTGGAGCCCCAGATCAAGGGAGATTATCAGTGGTCTTGTATGTCTTCCATTTTCTAATTATTGCCCCCACAGTTGATCTCTTCACACCGAGCTGCTCACCTATTGCAGATTCAGTCTTCCCAGCCTGGTGCAGGTCTTCAATTTTGTTTCTGGTGTCCTTCAACAGCTCTTTGGTCTTCACCATAGTGGAGTTTGGAGTGGGACTGTTTGAGGTTGTGGACGGGTGTCTTTTATACTGATAACAAGTTCAAACAGGTGCCATTAATACAGGTAATGAGTGGAGGAGAGAGGAGCCTCTTATAGAAGAAGATACAGGTCTGTGAGAGACAGAAATCTCGCTTGTTTGTAGGAGACCAAATACTTATTTTCCACCATAATTTGCAAATAAATTCTTTCCACATGTTGTCTCTCATAGTTGAGGTGATACCTATGAGGACAATTACAGGCCTCTCTCATCTTTATAAGTGGTGGCTGACTAAATACTTTTTTGCCCCACTGTACATACATCAACATGCATGAGGGGAAAAAAGATTGAGCAAAAAAGAACACAAAGGGAAAATAACAAGCCTACAATTTAAAAAAATAAATAAATCAATAAAAGTAATATAAAAACAAACATTTAAGAACAAAAATAATAGTTCCGTTAATAAAGATCATTATTCCAATGGCGAAAATAGTAGCTCCGTACTGTTGGGATATAATATATTGCAGCTTACCAATCATTAGATGTGGTGGCTGCATTCATTTTCTTTTTTAGGGCCCCCCCCTCTGTTTCCACCTGGTGAAGCCACTGTTACAGAACTAGTGAAAAAATAAACAAATAATTCAACATACATGAAGGATAAATGAATAAGTGAATAAATAAATACATATGTCAACATGCATGAGGGGAAAAAAGATTGAGCAAAAAAGAACACAAAAGGGAAAATAACAAGCCTACAATTTGAAAAAAAAAATGAAAAAAAAGTAATATAAAAACAAACATTTAAAGTGGATGTTTAACTCAAAATTGTCTTTTTTTTTTGTGATGTCATAATGTTGATATTATTTCCTATCATTTGAGCCCAGCCTTGCCACAAAGAGTTAATCCAGCACTGAGCAATCCTCTTTTATTGTTCAGTGAGATAAATCTTGACAAACAGAGAAAAACTTTGTCAAATCCTCCCCCTTGCTGTGATTGACAGGTGATTTACATATCTCGTGCACTAGCCTAAGAGACATGCATTATTTTTTAATTCCCTCCCACTTCTTTCTTCTGCTGCTCTGCCAGGACTGGCTGTTCCACACCTCAGCATAATTGGGCATGCTGAAGTCATGTGGTTACTTTCCTGTCTTTTCACTGGATGTTAGAGATCATATCAGAAGTTCAGTGTAAGAAATACACAGGAGAAAATGCATATTGACAAGGGGAGTGTAGAGGTGGGCGGGAAGTCTACTGACATCACGACTCCACCCACCGAGCCCCAGACAACAGACCCACCCACAGAATCTGCAGTTTTTTGGGTCTCATAACAGAGAGGGAGACATTTGACAGGTAAAGATACATGTAGGAGGCGTGTATATCCTTATAGATAACCCCTATTGCAGTAGTTTAGAAAGGATGACATTGGATTTACATCCACTTTAAGTACAAAAAAAATAATAATTAATTTAATAAAGATCATTATTCTAAATAAAAAAAAAAAAAAAAAGAATAGAATCCTGAAAAAGACTGTTGAAAATTTGAAAACTTGATCGTGAATGCCGGCGGCCATCTATTAATAAAGATCATTATTCCAATGGCAAAAATAGTAGCTCCGTACTGTTGGGATATACTATATTGCAGCTTACCAATCATTAGATGTAGTAGCTGCATTCGTTTTCTTTTTTAGGATTTTTTCCCCCCTCCGTTTTCCCCTGGTGAAGCCACTGTTAGCCCTTGTACACACGGTCGGAGATTCCGACAACCAAATCCGGCGGATTTTGTCCGGTGGATTTTGTCCAACGGATTTTGTCCGAAACTGTTGCATACACAGAGTCGGACGAAGTTGTCGGAAAATCCGATCGTTCAGAACGTGATGACGTTATTTCGTTACGACGGGACTATGTTCCGGCTAGTAGCCAATAGCTTTGGTGTAGGAATTTGATCTGAGCATGCGTGGCACTTAGTCCGATCGGAATTCTCTACACATGATCGGAGTATGTCCGATCGGAGCATTTTGTCGAAAAATATTTACGCAAGTTGGAAAATTTGGTCCGACGGATATTCCGACGGAAACAGTCCGATGCAGACCACACACAGTCAGAATATCCGACAAAACGCTCCGATCGGACACATTCCGTCGGAATCTCCGATCGTGTGTACAAGGGCTTACAGAACTAGTGTAAATAAATAAATAAATAAATAAATAAATAAATAAAATAATAATATTATTTTCAGTTAAGCCCTTTTTTTTTGCCCAGTATCAGGACATGGGCAGTGGCACGTGGTTTGCGTTTCCACCTAAATGTTTATGCTTAAATTTCCATTTCAGCGTAGACCTGACTTTAACAACAAAAAAAATAAAAAAATAAAAACCTTTACAGGAATTTTTTTTTCTTCTAAATGAAATTTTAAATCAATGTTATAAAAAAGTGTAGCGCTTCTCACAACTTCAAATATCAAATATCATTAATCTTACTTATAGGTGTAAAGTTAAAGTGAAAAAATCCCACTATAAAGTAGTGCTCATAACACATAAATTTTTTACATAAATTGCATATATAAGTGACTCAAAAAAAGAAGGTTTTACCAAAAAGATGTCCAAGCAGCAAAATATAAAGAAAAAAAGGGAAAAAACAAAGTCTTTCTAAATGAAATTTTAAATCAACATACATGAGGAGAGAAAAGAAGAAAAGAACAAGCAAAAGAGAACACAAAGGGAAAAATTAAGCCTACAATAAAGGCAAAAAAAAAAAATGAAACAGAAAAAAAGTCAACTAAAAACAAACATTAACAAAAAAAAATTCAGTCAAGCACAAAGTTAAAAAAAAAAAAAAAATCCTGAAAAAGACTGTTGAAAGTTTTGATCTCGAATGCCAGGGGTTTGGCTGGTGGCCAGCCGTTAATAAAGATCATTATTCCAATGGCAAAAAAATAATAGCTCGGGACTGTTGGGGCTTCCATGGCCGTGAACTTGGGTGTTCCAGCACTACAGGAACATATTTAGTCTACTTACTTGCCGGGATTGTTTAAGAAAAGAGATAGGAGGAATTTTGTTTCTTACCCACAAGTCTGACCCCACCCGACATTCCCTGGCCCCCCTCCAGCTCGTTGCTTTTCACTTTTCCTGTAATTTTCTCCATTTTGTATCTCCTACGCTTGACACGTGTATTGCTGGACTTATCTCAGAGGCGCTTGGAAAAAAAAAAAAAAAACGAGAAAAAGAAAAAGTAACAAAAAAAAAAATCTGATGATTATCTGTAACCCGCAAGTCTGATGGAAAAGTACTTTTCCCAGGAACCGGCTACGTAAAGAGGGGCTGAAGGGTTTCCGAAAAAGAAGAACCTGAGAAAAAAAAAAAAAATGGAGACATTCCTTCAGCTCCCGGTTGCGTAGAAGAAACAATGACACCTCTGGAAGGACAAAGTTGATACTTTTTTTTTTTTTTTTTTGAGTGGTTGGGTTGTATAACACATCGGCAATAGAAGGAGCGTAACCCTTTCCCTACCAGGGTCTTTTTTTTTGGCAACATTTTAGGCCTGAAGATCAGTTAAAGCCGGTTTTAAAGAGGAAGTAAACCCTGATGAGTTTACTTCCTCTTTTGATTCCCTGCAAAGGCAAAGCATAATGGACTACTATGCATCGCATCGCATAGTAGCCCATTATGTGTCACTTACCTGACACAGGAGCCAGCGAAGTCACCGCTGTCCCCTGTAGTCCGGCGCATCCATCTTCTCGGTGGGTCTCGCAGCTCCGCCGATGTCATTCGGCGAAGCCGCGATGACGTCACTCCCACGCATGCGCACGGGAGCCGACACGCGCGGCAGCTCCATTGTTGGAAATGCCGCGTTTAGTGCGCCTGCGCGCCGCATGCGCCATAGATAGCGGTGCCTGTCTCCTAAACCGTGTAGGTTTAGGAGATATTTCTTGGACCTACAGGTAAGCCTTAATCTAGGCTTACCTTTAGGTCAAAGTGGTTTGTAAGGGTTTACAACCACTTTAAAACCAAAAACGTAATATATTGCAGCTTACCAATCGTTAGATATGGTGGCTGCATTCCTTTCCTTTTTTTTTTTACTTTTACCCCTCTGTTTTCACCTGGTGATCTGGCCGGTAACATGCCTCCTGTATTATAATGCCCCCATACTCTGACAGCAGCATTGTCAGTCTGGTGGGGTGGGGAGCGTTACGGTGCTGTGAAAATGTTTTAATACCCCCTTGAAATTCTCCACATGTTGTCAGGTTACAACCAAAAAAATTTAAATGTATTTTATTGGGATTTTATGTGATAGACCAACACAAAGTGGCACATAATTGTGAAGTGGAAGGAAAATGATAAATGGATTTTAAAATGTTTTACAAATAAATATGTGAAGAGGGTGCAGTAGATTTGTATTCCGCCCCCCTTTACTCTGATACCCCTAACTAAATCTAGTGGAACCAATTGCCTTCAGAAGTCACCTAATTAGTAAATAGAGTCCACCTGTGTGTAATTTAATCTCAGTATAAATACAGCTGTTCTGTGAAGCCCTCAGAGTTTTTTTTAGAGAACCTTAGTGAACAAAAAGCATCATGGAGGCCAAGGAACACACCAGACAGGTCAGGGATAAAGTTGTGGAGAAGTATAAAGCAGGGTTGGGTTATAAAAAAATCTTCCAAGCTTTGAACATCTCACAGAGCTCTATTCAATCCATCATCGGAAAATGGAAAGAGTATGGCACAACTGCAAACCTACCAAGACCTGGCCGTCCACCTAAACTGACCGGGCCGGGCAAGGAGAGCATTCATCAGAGAAGAGCCAAGAGGTCCATGGTAACTCTGGAGGAGCTGCAGAGATCCACAGCTCAGGGGGGAGAATCTGTCCACAGGACAACTATTAGTTGTCTCTCCACAAATCGGACCTTTATGAAAGAGTGACAAGAAGAAAGACATTGGAGAAAGAAAGTCATTAGAAGTCCCGTTTGCAGTTTGTGAGAAGCCACATGTGGGGGACACAACAAACATGGGAAGAAGGTGATCTGGTCAGATGAGACCAAAATTCTACTTTTTGGCCTAAAAGCAAAATGCTATGTGTGGCGGAAAACTAACACTGCACATCACCCTGAACACACCATCCCCACTGTGAGACATGGTGGTGGTAGCATCATGTTGTGGGGATGCTTTTGTTCAGCAGGGACAGGGGAGCTGGTCAGAGTTGATAGGAAGATGGATGGAGCCAAATACAGGTCAATCTTAGAAGAAAATCTGTGAAAGACTTGAGACCGGGGCGGAGGTTCACCTTCCAGCAGGACAACGACCCGAAACATACAGCCAGAGCTACAATGGAATGGTTTAGATCAAAGCACATCCATGTGTTAGAATGGCCCAGTCACAGTCCAGACCTAAATTCAGCTGAGAATCTGTGGCAAGACTTGAAAGTTGCTGATCACAGACGCTCTCCATCCAATCTGACAGAGCTTGAGATATTTTACAAAGAAGAAGAATGGGCAGAAATGTCCCTCTCTAGATGTGCAAATCTGGTAGAGACATCCCCAAAAAGACTTGCAGCTGTAATTGCAGTGAAAGGCGGTTCTACAAAGTATTGACTCCGGGGGGCGCCATACAAATGTACCCCCGCACTTTTCACATATTTATTTGTAAAAAATGTTGAAAACCATTTATCATTTTCCTTCCACTTCACAATTATGTGCCACTTTGTGTTGGTCAAAAATCCCAATAAAATACATTTATGTTTTTTGGTTGTAACATGGCAAAATGTGGGAAATTTCAAGGGGTATGAATACTTTTTGAAGGCACTTTAGCTCTACAGTTGTGAGTACTACTGGATGGAGATATGGGACTGTACCGATATCCCTCGATGTTGATATTACTGTATGCCTTTACCCAGGGGTCAAGTCCTGGGGAAACCTGGGGAAAAAAAGTGTGGGAACTCCCACCCAAGATCCACCTACCCTACCAAAAAAAATAGAAAAATGATACACTCATATGCTCGAAAGCTTCAAAAGTGGTATTTTTCATCCAATTTTCATATTGTGTGTATGAAGCTTAACTGTTAGTACATATGTGTGTTCCTGCTTAGGAGATGTATGTTAGCTTGGGGGGCTGCAAATTCTGCAGGGGCTCCAACACACACTCGCTGCTATTCCAACCCTTCACATATTTCCACATAAACTTCCCTTCCATGCATTAAACTTTGCCAGGTATTGTGCTCAGCTTACCACCCCAAACTGATGTTCCTCCCTCAGCTCACCTCTTTCCCTGCATGTCCCGTGAGCAGAATAGCTGATCTACCCGTCAGCTAGACCAAGACCTGATCTACCCCTCAGCTAGACCTAGACCTGATCTACCCGTCAGCTAGACCAAGACCTGATCTACCCGTCAGCTAGACCTAGACCTGATCTACCCGTCAGCTAGACCAAGACCTGATCTACCCGTCAGCTAGACCTAGACCTGATCTACCCGTCAGCTAAACCTAGACCTGATCTACCCGTCAGCTAGACCTAGACCTGATCTACCCGTCAGCTAGACCTAGACCTGATCTACCCGTCAGCTAGACCTGGACCTGATCTACCCGTCAGCTAGACCAAGACCTGATCTACCCGTCAGCTAGACCTAGACCTGATCTACCCGTCAGCTAGACCAAGACCTGATCTACCCGTCAGCTAGACCTAGACCTGATCTACCCGTCAGCTAGACCTAGACCTGATCTACCCGTCAGCTAGACCTAGACCTGATCTACCCGTCAGCTAGACCTAGACCTGATCTACCCGTCAGCTAGACCTAGACCTGATCTACCCGTCAGCTAGACCTAGACCTGATCTACCCGTCAGCTAGACCAAGATCTGATCTACCCATCAGCTAGACCTAGACCTGATCTACCCGTCAGCTAGACCTAGACCTGATCTACCCTTCAGCTAGACCTAGACCTGATCTACCCGTCAGCTAGACCTAGACCTGATCTACCCGTCAGCTAGACCTAGACCTGATCTACCCGTCAGCTAGACCAAGACCTGATCTACCCGTCAGCTAGACCTAGACCTGATCTACCCGTCAGCTAGACCTAGACCTGATCTACCCGTCAGCTAGACCTAGACCTGATCTACCCGTCAGCTAGACCTAGACCTGATCTACCCGTCAGCTAGACCAAGACCTGATCTACCCGTCAGCTAGACCAAGACCTGATCTACCCGTCAGCTAGACCTAGACCTGATCTACCCGTCAGCTAGACCTAGACCTGATCTACCCGTCAGCTAGACCTAGACCTGATCTACCCGTCAGCTAGACCTAGACCTGATCTACCCGTCAGCTAGCTGTGATTGACAGGTAGATCGAAGAGGAAGCTGTCATGGGGCCCCCTACTGGCAATGCCCGAATGGTCAGGTGTGCGACACTTACTATTGTGAGCTGTGTCGGCAGCTGCTGGTGTAGCACCTGCCACACAACTCACATACTTCAAAGTCTTTCAGGACACGGCTGCTAACGGGAACTGAGTTCCAGTTGTGGAAAAAGCACAGGAAGTCCGTTCCCATGCGTTCCCGCAGGACTTGAGTCCTGCCTTTACCATTCTCGGTTGCCTCAACAATGTAAAAAGCGTATACTGAATTGTATTACTCTATTTTGGAAAACAAATAAAAATGATTGAAACAAATTGTATCGAGTGTTCCCTTTATTAGATAACGATTTGGTGATACTTCTGGAAGAGAGCTTGTTCTTTTTAACCCCTTCAATCCCGGGCACTTACACCCCTTCCTGCCCAGACCAATTTTCAGCTTTCAGCGCTCTCACACTTTGAATGACAATTGCGCGGGCATACAACACTGTACACAAAGGACATTTTTATCATTTTCTTCCCACAAATATAACTTTCTTTTGGTGGTATTTGATCTCCTCAGATTTTTCATTTTTTTTGCTAAACAAACTAAAAAAAGACAAAAATTTTTGGGAAAAAATTAGTTTTTTTAGTTTCTGCCATAACATTTTGTTTCCCCCTTCACTGGGCACTGATGAGGCGGCAATGATAAAGTAGCACTGATGGGCACTGATGAGGAGGCACTGATATGTAGAATTGATGGGCACCAATAGGCAGCACTGATATGCAGCACTGATGGGCACCAATAGGCAGCACTGATGGGCACAAATAGGCAGCACTGATATGCAGCACTGATGGGCACCAATAGGCGGCACTGATATGCAGCACTGATGGGCACTGAGTTTTTTTTAGTTTCTGTCATAAAATTTTGTTTTCCCCTTCACTGATGGGCACTGATGAAGCGGCACTGATGGGCACAGATTAAGCGTCACTGATATGTATAATTGATGGGCACTGATAGGCGGCACTGATATGCAGTACTGATGGCCACCAATAGGCAGCAGTGATATGCAGTACTGATGGGCACCAATTGGCAGGATTGATGGGCGCTGATGTTTTTTAAGTTTCTGTCATAAAATTTTGTTTTCCCCTACACTGATGGGCACAGATGAGGCGGCACTGATATGTAGAATTGATGGGCACTGATAGGTGGCACTGATATGCAGCACTGATGGGCACCAATAGGCGGCACTGATATGCAGTACTGGTGGGCACCAATAGGCAGAACTGATATGCAGCACTGATGGGCACCAATAGGCAGCATTGATGGGCACTGACAGGCAGCACTGATGGGCACTGACAGGTGGCTGTGATGGGCACTGGCAGGCAGCACTGATTGGCACTGACAGGTGGCACTGATGGGCAGCACTGATGATGAAGTACTGATAAGTACTGACAGGTGTTACTGCTGGGCAGTGATTGGCACTGTGGTGGGCAGTGGTTGGCACTGTGGAAAGCAGTGACTGGCACTGTGGTGGGCAGTGGTTGGCACTGTGGGGGGCAGTGATTGGCACTGACAGAACTTCTTGTTTTTACATTGCTGGGCACTGGTTGGCAGGTGATTAGTATATTTGAGGGGGTTGTGCTGATAATCAATGTGCCGATTATCAGCACAGACCCCCCCTCGTCTCTCCCTGTCAGCGCGAACCGAGGAATGCCATTTACCATCACTTCCTGGTTCACGGGATGATCATCAGCTGTGATTGGCTTCTTATCACATTCAGAGATGCGGGGTGTCAGACTGACACACCGTACATTTGCTCAGGGCGCTGCGCGACCCCCCCCCCCCCCACAGGCAAGTGTGCCCGCCTTGTATGATGCCACAGAACCACTTCCCTGCCGTCATTCTGCATACGGCGGATGGGAAGTGGTTAAAAACCAACAGACTTACTGGCTGGATCACCAGATAAAAATAAGGGGAAACAAAGCCTAAAAAAAGAAAACTAACGCAAGTGCCACATCTAAGAATGTGTTGAATTTTGGGTGAGAACATTGATAAACAGGTTCCCAAATCTCTGTACTGCGGCCTGAGGTTCAATGCGTTGTACGGTGGAGGATGAGCTGAGAAGAAGGACCTTGAGTTGGGCCTCCTTGGTTGAGTCCGGGTCCAGCAGACGGCTCGCCCCTCCATGTATACGACTTGACGGGATAAATCCTTTAATCCGTGCGATTTGGAAGTGGCTACCGTGGAAGGGAGCCAGCAGCAAAAGCAAATTGTGAAAATGAGCGCCGACGCTCCATTCCGCTTCTCCTACAAACCATCAGCTTAATGTGAGATAGTCGGAGACAACGGCTGACCCAAATCAGTTCCATATGTACGAGCGATCAGACAGGATCAGGGGAGGACAATTCACGTCCCGCCGAGCCGGGGGAGGGGGGGGGGGACTTTTTTTTTTTTCTTTTTTTTTTGTGTGACATTATATAGCTTGTCTCTCACATTTACATTCACTGAACTGACCATCAGGCCCCATTCACATTTCACATCGCCGCTCGCCATCGCATTTTTTTTTTTTTAACGATTGGCACGCCATGCATAGGGCAGCCCCCCCTTTTCATGAATGGGATGCCCCAAGTGCGTTTGTCGCAAGCGAAGAAGCTTAGGGACCAAGTTTTAGCCCCTGAGGGAGGAGCGTTTTTACTGCCGTTCTTGAGTGTTTTGTCACGCAACAATTGCGGCAATAATCGCACCGCCTTTTTGATGGCATTAAGGATGAATGGCACCCAAGCATGATGTGTCGTCCGTTTTACCGGCATTTTATCCTGATTTGGAATCATGGCCCGATTTGCACAGATTCTTCCCGCGATTCCAAATTGCTAAGGTCTCATTTACACTTGCACTGTTTACATTAAAGCCACTACAACATGCTTATTTGATGCTTCGGTGATGCTTTTTTGAAGCTTTAATGAAGCTTGGCAATGTCCATTGTGTGTTGATTTTCTATTTGTTTTAAAGGGGCCCAGGAGAACCCCGGATAAGTAGTACCCCCACTCAACAGATCCCTAGCTCATTAGTTCTCCTGTTCAGCTGATCACATGCTCAGTAATATCCCCCAGCCCTGCAGATCCCCCCCTCAGGATTAACCCCCAGCTCTGCTGATCCCCTGCTCAGTATTAATTTTCAGCTCTGGTGATCTCCCCTCAGTAGTAACCCCCATCTCTGGTGATCTCCCCTCAGTAGTAATTTGCAGCTCTGGTGATCTCCCCTCAGTAGTAACCCCCAGCTCTGCAGATTTCCCGCTCAGTAGTAAACCCCAGCTCAGGTGATCTCCCACTCAGTAGTAACCCCAAGCTCGGGTGATCTCAGACTCAGTAGTAACCCCCAGCTCTGCTGATCCCCTGCTTAGTAGCACCTCTCATCTCTGGTGATCTCCCCTCAGTAGTAACCCCCATATCTGGTAATCTCCCCTTCAGTAGTAACCCCCATCTCTGGTGATCTCCCACTCAGTAGTAACCCCTATCTCTGGTAATCTCCCCTTCAGTAGTAAAATCCAGCTCTGCTGATCCCCCACTCAATAGTAACCCCCATCTCTCATGATCTCCCACTCAGGATTAACCCCCAGCTCTGGGGATCTCCCCCTCAGGATTAAACCCCAGCTCTGGTGATCCCCCACTCAGTAGTAACCCCCAGCTCTGCTGATCTCCCACTCGGTTGTAACCCCCAGCTCTGCTGATCCCCCACTCAGTAGTAACCCCCAGCTCTCGTGATCTCCCCTTAGTAGTAACTCCCAGGTCTGCTGATCTCCCCCTCAGTAGCAACCCCCATCTCTAGTGATCTCCCCCTCAGTAGTAACCCCCATCTCTAGTGATCTCCCCCTCAGTAGTAACCCCCATCTCTAGTGATCTCCCCCTCAGTAGTGACTCCCAGCTCTGCCGATCTCTCATCAGTAGTAACCCCCAGCTCTGCCGATCCCCCACTCAGTAGTAACCCCCGGCTCTGCTTATCTCCCCCTCAGTAGTAACCCCCAGCTCTGGTGATCTCCCCTTCAGTAGTAACCCCCAGCTCTGCTGATCCCCCACTCAGTAGTAACCCCCATCTTTCGTGATCTCCCCTCAGTAGTAACTCCCAGCTCTGCTGATCTCCCCCTCAGTAGTAACCCCCATCTCTAGTGATCTCCCCCTCAGTAGTAACCCTCATCTCTAGTGATCTCCCCCTCAGTAGTAACCCCCATCTCTAGTGATCTTCCCCTCAGTAGTAACCCCCATCTCTAATGATCTCCCCCTCAGTAGTAACCCCATCTCTAGTGATCTCCCCCTCAGTAGTAACCCCATCTCTAGTGATCTCCCCCTCAGTAGTAACCCCATCTCTAGTGATCTCCCTCTCAGTAGAAACTCCCAGCTCTGCAGATTCCCCACTCAGTATTGCCTGCCGGCCACTGGCGATCACTCCCTAGAGAGAGAGAACGGCGGTCTGTCAATGTAAACAAGGCAGACCTCCGTTAGGTCAGAGATGAACAGAGTGATCTGTGTTCCTGCTAACCAGGAACACAGATCACTCTGTTCAACTTGTGCATCCATCCCCCACACATTTAGAAAGCACTCCCTAGGGACACAGTTAACCCCTTGATCGCCCCTGATGTTAACCCCTTCCCTGCCATTAGTGTCATTAGTACAGTGACAGTGCATATTTTTTTAGCACTGATCGCTGTATTAATGTCACTGGTCCCCAAAAAGTGTCAGTTAGGTGTCCGATTTGTCCGCCGCAATGTCGCAGTCTTGCTAAAAATCGCTGATCGCCGCCATTACTAGTAAAAAAATAAAAATGACATAAAACTATCCCCTATTTTGTAGATGAGATAACTTTTGCGCAAACCAATCAATATACACTTATTGCGATTTTTTTTTTTTTTTTTTTACCAAAACTGTAGAAGAATACATATCGGCCTAAACTGATTTTTTTTTATAGCAGAAAGTAAACAAAATTGCTTTTTATTTCAAAATTGTCAGTCTTTGGTTGTTTATAGTGCAAAAAATAAGAACCGCAGAGGTGATCAAATAACACCAAAATAAATCTCTATTTGGGGGGTAAAAAAAAAAAGGACGTCAATTTTATTTGGGCACAGCGTCGCACGACCGTGCAATTGACTGTCAGTTAAAGTAACGCAGCGCCGTATTGCAAAAAAATGGCCTGGTCATGATGGGGGGGGGATTTCCAAAGCGGAACGGGTTACGATTGAAGAAGACTAAAATGTCAATACTAAAAGGGCAGCATTTTTTATTTTTATTCTTTTTATAAATAATGGCATACATTCATTTGTTTTTGTAATCACTTTTATTCAAATACCTTGGTGTTCTGGTGGGGGGAGGGGCTCCCATGGAGCAGCAATGGCATACCTCCGAACATTTAGAGATGGGAATGAGGGACACCTACCAGAAAACGTATGTAGGCATGGGACACGCCCCCTACCACACCCCCTTTAAGGAGAATTAACCCCCCAAAAAAAGGTTAATTAAATCCACAAGGGGTTTTTTTTATTTTTTTTATTTTTTTACTGCTACTATTCCTTTATATCGGCTTTTAAAATTTACAAATGGTAGAAAGTTAGAATTTGGATGAAAGGTTTAGCGCTGGGAAACACTTTTTGAAAGATAAAAAGTGCATTTTATATACAACTCTATAGCTCAAGTGAGGAGAAAAGAGGGACAGAGGGACATTGCTCCAAATCAGGGACAGTCCCTCGAAAATCAGGGCCAGTTGGGGGCAATGGAGATGAGCGGGATCGCACATAAGAGGACAGTGACATACAGCCATTGTTCCTTACTGTGTTCACGCCGTGCTGCAGTGTAGTGAAGAGGGAGGGAGGAGGTGTGTGGAGCCAACACTCTCACTAGGCGCGGAGAAGGAAGAAGGTTCCACTCTGAATGCCGGGGCCTCTTCTCCTCCTCAGCAGTGGCTCCGATTTGACTGACGTCATTGGTTGCTAGATGCCAGGCGGCACAGGCTCTAGAAACCAGTCCAGAGAACAGTAGAGGCCAAGCCAGCGGCGCGGCTCCACCCACCTCCTCCCTCCGTCTTCAAGAGGCTCCAGCGTGAGCACAGTGTGAAGACAAAGGTGCTTTAAAGAGTTGAAAATAATTGGATGAAGAATGTTCTTTTGTGCGTTCACTTTTCAAGGGTGAAACTGATAAAAAGAAACCAGTAAAATATAAATAAACACAAAAGGGGTGCAGCGATAAAAAAAATAAAGAGTGCTCGAGAAGAAAGTTCATGATAAAAAGTTCATATTAAGAGGAGTCCAAATGATTTGATTTCCAAATGGTGAAAAAGAAATCTGTGAGGATTCGTCCACCAGTGGGTATCCACACACTGCCTCTTACCGTGTATTGTGGATCCCCCGATAGAGCGGTCACTTGTCTCTTTTTACAAATCAGATCACTTAGAAGCAAAACATCAAATGCTCCTTCTACATCAGATAGATTCCATATGTCAAAGCCTCCACCGGGTATAAAATGCCAGCAAAGCAAAGAGACATCTCATGGATCGGTATGTTAAAAATAAAAGGGGGTTTATTAACCACTTCCCACCCAGGCCAATTCTGACATTTCTCTGCTACATGTAAAAATCATCATTTTTTTTTTTTTGCTAGAAAATTACATAGAACCTCCAAACATTATATATATGTTTTTTTTTTTTTTTTTTAGCAAAGTCCCTAGAGAATACAATGGCAGTTTTTGCAAATTTTATCTCACACGGTATTTGCGCAGCAATTTTTCAAGCGCGAGTAAAGTTAGCCCAATTTTTTTGCATAATGTTAAAGCTAAAGTTACGCCGAGTAAACAGATACCCTACATGTCACGCTTCTAATTTTTTTACTGGTTACTAATTGTGAGTGATAGAGGAGATCTAGGGCTAAAATTATAGCTCTCACTCTAACGTTTGTGGCGATACCTCACATGTGTGATTTGAACACCGTTTTCATATGTAGCGGGACTTATGTATGTGTTCGCTTTTGTGCGCGAGCTCACGGGGACAGGGGGCGCTTAAATTTTGTTTTTTTAACCGGTTCCCGGCCGGCGCACGCCAATGTACGTCGGCAGAATGGCATGGGCAGGCATATTGACGTACCTGTACGTCCCTTTAAATTTGCCGCCCCGCCATCGCGAGCGCACCGCCGGCGGCATGCTCGCGTGCCGGTCGGGACCCCCGTGAGTCCAGGTCATGGGTCCCGTGGACTCGATCGCCGTGGGCATACCCGCGATCGTCTCATGGGGCGGCTGAATGGAGAAATGCCGTTGTAAACAGCATTTCCCCATTCTGCCTAGCAACTAGTGATGCTAATCTCTGCTCCATGTGATTGGAGCAGAGATCAGTGTTCACTAAATGAAAGCCCAGCCCCCCACAGTTAGTAACACACCCCTAGGAACACTTAACCCCTACACTGCCACCCACTGGTTAACCCCTTCACTGCCAGTGTCATTTACACAGGAATCACTGCATTTGTATAGCACAGATTTCTGTATAAATGACAATGGTCCCAAAAATGTGTCAACAATGTCCGATGTGTCCGCCATAATGTCGCAGTCACAATAAAAATCGCTGATCGCCGCCATTACTAGTAAAAAAAAAATTATTAATAAAAATGCCATAAAACTATCCCCTATTTTGTAAACGCTATAACTTTTGCGCAAACCAATCAATAATTGCTTATTGCGATTTTTTTTTACCAAAACTATGTATATATGTATCGGCCTAAACTGAGGGAAAAAATGGGAAAAGAGGGAAAAAATGTTTTTTTATATATTTTTGGGGAATATTTATTATAACAAAAAGTAAAAAATAATGCGTTTTTTTTTCAAAATTGTCGCTCTATTTTTGTTTATAGCGCAAAAAATAAAAACTGCAGGGGTGATCAAATACCACCAAAAGAAAACTCTATTTGTGGGAAAAAAAAGGACGTCAATTTTGTTTGGGAGCCACGTCGCACGACTGCGCAATTGTCAGTTAAAGCGACGCAGTGCCGAATCGCAAAAAGTGGTCTGGTCTTTGACCAGCAAAATGGTCCAGGGGCTGAAGTGGTTAAAACGTTAAAAAAACATATATTTTTTGATCACTTTTATTCCTATTACAAGAAATGTAAACATCCCTTGTAATAGGAATATGGCATGACAGGTCCTCTTTACAGTGAGATCGGGGTCAATAAGACCCCACATCTCACCTCTAGGCTGGGAAGCCTGAAATAAAAAAAAATAAAAAAACGATCTCGGCTTCCCAGCTGAGGCAGCGTCATTTGTTGTAATGCAGAGGCCGGGCATGACGTCATAACCTTGCGCCCCGCCTCCAAAACTATCATATAGACTCCAGTGACCATCTGGTCTGCCGGAAATCTCTATGGTAAACATCCGGGGGGCAGCGGATCCGTTCTCCGACTCACCGATGGAAGCGGTGAGTCGGTAGGAGCACCGGAGGGCGGTGGGGGGGGCGTCCAATCTCGCAAGCCACAAGAACGATCAAGCGGCGGAACAGCCGCTATGATTGTTCTTATGGTGGACATCGCCGGCTGAAAAAGCCAATATCTGAATGATGCCTGTAGCTGCACCCATCATATAGATATACCCGCACAAAGTCAAGGAGGTCATATGATGGCCGGTGGGTGGGAAGTGGTTAAAAGCTAAATGCAGAGTACACACTCACCATCAAAGAAAGTAGCTGAACGGCCGCACTCCGAACGCACACTTTTAATTTGCGGCAAAACAATGTTAACAAATCCAAAACTGTCACATCATGCTCATTGTAGTTGGTACAGAAGAAAAGGCTGACGCGTTTCACATCATGGTAGATGCTTAATCATAGCTAGTAACCATAATTAGACTGGAGATATATATCGTGAGATAAAACCAATGGGGGAAAACAAACACCCCCTAAAAACCCTTCCCATATCTAATCAGACTGAAGTGGAAACCTAATGTGAAGGGAGATGGACAGCATGTGAAAACAGAGAAACACAGAGTAACAAACTCGCAAAAATATATGACATAATATAATAGTGATGATAATAATAAATTTGTTTAACCCGCTTGCTGACTAGCCACCGTCATTATACAGCGGCAGGTTGGCACGATCCCGCGAGCCGTCGTAGCTATACATCGGCTCCTTTAAGCGGGATAGCAGGCGCGCGCACAAGCCCGCTGCACTGCGGGGGTGCCGATGCTGGTGGCCGACGGTTGCGATGACCATTGCCTTGCAGGGTTTTTTTTTTTTTTTTAACGGCTTGCTGACAGTATACAGTACATATATGGCGGCAAGGCAACCTCTCTGTGCAGAATCACGTACAGGTACGTGATTCTGCACTTCGGGGTCTGGGGCGCACACCGGCCGCGACCCGCTCCCACTGTGATTGGACACAACGGGAGCCAATCAGCGGGTCTGGCGGACACCATATCCGCCGGGACCCGCCGATCTTTCCCAACAGAGGCAGATTAGCGGTCTGTCTATGTAAACAAGGAGATCGCCGTTCTGTTAGTAGGGGAAGACAGAGATTTCTCCGCCGCAATAACGCAGTATAAGTCGCTGATCACCGCCATTACTAGTAAAAAAAAAGGTAAATTTCATAAAAACATCCCATAGTTTGTAGACGCTATGACTTTTGCGCAAACCAATATACGCTTATTGGGATTTTTTTATTTATTTTTCTACCAAAAATATGTAACAGAATACATTCACAGATATGACTAGGCATGATGGGAATTGTAGTTCCTGAATAACTGGAGGTCCGTAGTTTGAAGACCCATGGAATACATATTGGACTAAATTGATGAAGAAATTTGATTTTTTTACATTTTTATTTTTATTGGGTATGTTTTATAGCAGAAAGTAAAAAACATATTTTGTTTTTCCAAAATTGTCGCTCTTTTTTTTGTTTATAGCGCAACAAATGAAAAACGCAGGAGGTGATCAAATACCACCAAAAGAAAGCTCTACTTGTGGGAAGAAAAAGGACATCAATTTTATTTGTGTACAGCGTCGCACGATCACGCAATTGTCAATTAAAATAACCCAGCGCTGTAGCGCAAAAAATGAAATGGTTAAGTATACTATTGCTTTAATAAATGCAGGCGGACATTTATTTGTGTCTTTTATATCTGCATGGAGTTCATCATTAAAGTGGTTGTAAACCCTTACAACCAACTTTGACCTACAGGTAAGCCTAGATTAAGGCTTACCTGTAGGTCCAAGAAATATCTCCTAAACCTATACGGTTTAGGAGATATTTACCCGAAGACATCGGCGCGCAGGCGCACTGGGCAGACCACAGATCGCGGCGACATGCCGCGAGTGTCGGCTCCCGTGCGCATGCGCATCACAGCGCCAGAGCCGCGAGACCCGGAAGTCGCTCCGGGATCCATGCCAGCGGCGAAGAGGAAGACGGAGGACTGCTTCGGGGGCTTCGTTCGCAGGTAAGTTATTCATAATGAGCTAGTATGCTATAACTAGCTATGAACTAGCTCATTATGTCTTTGTCTTGCAGGATTTTTTTTTTCAGGATTTTTTTTCAGCTCCCCGTCCCCACCGTTGTCGTGCCCCCCCCCCCCCCTCTTAGTTGGGATACTAATACTTTGTTATTGGTCGTTTGCGGTAAGTGATCACCGGTGAGGGCTCTTTCCACGCAAAGACAAATACTCAGCCCTGACGTGTTAACAGCTGTGCAAACAGATTTTTGCCATACTTCGCTAAACTGAAACAGACGCTCCGCCGCGGCCGGGCCGGGTGTGAGAAGCTGCCGTCCACCTTCTATGATATAATGCGCGCGGCCACGCTCTCTCCACCAGGAAACATCCATTTGGCCTTGGCCGTGTTTTATTTGGTCCCGAGCGCGGGGGGAACCCGACCAAACAGAATATTATTGTAATGATTAACGTTTTCTTATGATAGGGTTTAAAAGTACAAGCGGTGTGAGGCAGAGTTCGCGGCTGCAGCCTTGACAGGAAGATTTTTATCCCTCTTCTTTTTTTTTTCAGTTTCACGGGGATTTGAGGCAGGTATGTTTCATCGAAGCAGAATTCCGGATCACTCCGAGTCCGACAACCCAGCCAAAGCTACTGCATCAGAATCTGATGATATATGGATGCTGGAGTGGCAAACCCAATAATGCCGCGTACACCCGTCCGGACTTTCCGGCAGACTAGGTCAGACGGAATCATTCCATCGCATAGTCCGATCGTGTGTGGGATAGTGCGATCTTTTTTCTTTAAAAAAATCAGACGGACCTAGAAATAGAACATGTTTCAAATCTGTCCAACTGACTCGATTCCTATCGGGAAAACCGTTCGCCTGTATGCTGGTCCGACGGACTAAATACGACGCAAGGGCAGCTATTGGCTACTGACTATTGAACTTCCTTTTCTAGTCCCGTCGTACGTCATCACGTTCAAAACGAACGGACTTTAGTCTGTTTGTGTGTGGGCAAGTCCGTTCGTTCGGAAGTCCATCGTAACTCTGTTGAAAGTCCGTCGGGAAGACCGTCCGACCTTTTCTGCCAGAAAGTCCAGTCGTGTGTGCGCGGAATAAGAGTCTCTTTTGTCTACTGGGGGCCTTCATATCTGGTGTGCTGAGTTCCCAGGTCTGTACACCTGCTGTACCAATTATGCGGAGTTCCCGGTTCTGTACACCCACTGTACCCATTATGATGAGTCCCCATCATCCCTGTGCTGAGTTCCTGGGTCTGTACAACTGCTGTACCAATTATGTGGGGTTCCCAACATCCCTGTGCTGAGTTCCCAGGTCTGTACACCTCCTGTACCCATTATGAGGGGTTCCCACCATCCCTGTGCTGAGTTCCCGGGTCTGTACACCCGCTGTGCCCATTATGAGGGGTTCCCACCATCCCTGTGCTGAGTTCCTGGGTCTGTACACCCGCTGTGCCCATTATGAGGGGTTCCCACCATCCCTGTGCTGAGTTCCCGGGTCTGTACACCCGCTGTGCCCATTATGAGGGGTTCCCACCATCCCTGTGCTGAGTTCCCAGGTCTGTACACCCGCTGTGCCCATTATGAGGGGTTCCCACCATCCCTGTGCTGAGTTCCCGGGTCTGTACACCCGCTGTGCCCATTATGAGGGGTTCCCACCATCCTTGTGCTGAGTTCCCGGGTCTGTACACCCGCTGTGCCCATTATGAGGGGTTCCCACCATCTCTGTGCTGAGTTCCTGGGTCTGTACACCTGCTGTGCCCATTGTGAGGAGTTCCCACCATCCCTGTGCTGGGTTCCCTAGTCTGTACACCTGCTGCAAAAAACAAACAATCAAGAAACAGCGCAGCAAAGAAACTTGTGATATGGTATGAAAAAACACATAAAGATCATTTATTAAATATAAAAAAACGATTTCCGAATTCTGTACCACTAAATGGATTAAAATACTAGTACAACAATGGGAACGTAAACTTAGATCAGCAGAGGAATCAGTCAGGGTAAGAGAACAGGTCATTCAGGAGTTCAGTGCATCCTGTCTCTTCACAAAATGGATGGAAGTTCAGGATAAAAATATTAAAAAAGATGAAGACCTCATGATCAGTAAAAAAAAAACAGCAAACTAGAGAGAGACATTATGGATTATAAATCTGGCCACATCTTTGAATGGAAAAAGAGAAACACGACCTCTCCAATGAACCATACCCAACACCAGTTGGGTAAGGACCATGCTCGTACACATCAAAATACTGAAGCCCCACATAACACCACCAAGATTAAAACTAAAAGTAACAAGACAAATAAGTCCAGTAGAGAAAAGAACCCCACTACCAGTAAGGGAGCTAATAGGAACATTGGGCCTAATCAATCTAAGCCCCTGTACACACGGTCGGAGATTCTGCCAACCAAATCTGACGGATTGTGTCCGAAACTGTTGCATACACACGGTCGGACTAAGGCCGCGTACACACGGGCGGACTGTTCGCCCAACTAAGTTCGTCAAACAATCCAACAAACAGTCCGTTCAAAATTAGCATGAACGGACTTGACCACACACGATGAACGAACAGTCCGCTGAAAACGTGCGCGATGACGTGTACAGCACGTACGACGGGACTAGAAAAACGACGTCCTATACACTGCAATGCAACCTTCGGCCGTGTAAACCCTTTCTGAGCATGCGCCATACTTAGTCCGTCCAACTTGCCTACACACGAGCGGACTGTCCGCTGAAACCAAGTTTGGACGGACAAAACCAAGTTTGAACGGACTGTCTTACGGAAATTCCGTAAGACTTTGTTCGTCAGACTGTCCGCTGAAACAGTCCGCTGAAGCCCACACACGAGCGGACTGTCCGCTGAAACACTGTTCAGCGGACTAAGTTGGGCGAACAGTCCGCCCGTGTGTACGCGGCCTAAGTTGTCGAAAAATCCGATCTTTCAGAACGTGATGACGTAATTTCGTTACGATGGGACTAGATTCAGGCTAGTAGCCAATAGCTTTGATGTAGGAATTTGATCTGAGCATGCGTGGCACTTGGTCCGATCAAAATTCTCTACACATGATCGGATTACGTCCGACCGGCCCAGTTGGTTGGGAAATATTTCCAACATGTTGGAAAATTGGGTCCGACGGAGATTCGGACGGAATCAGTCCGATGCATACCACACACAGTCGGATTATCTGACGACACGGTCCGATAAGACGCATTCCGACGGATTCTCCGACCATGTGTACAAGGCTTAAGACCAGTAAACTTGGGTATCAGAAGGAGACAGGTTGTGCCTCCGACCCCCCTCGGGGGCCTAAAAGAATATTCAACCACTCAGAAAAATGGTGCAGATCACACTCCCCATATAACAACCAACTCTCCAACAGTTGGCACCTCACCTAGCGTTCCTACAACCTCCACAGGGTCGTCCGAGCAATCGGATGTTAACAATTGTAGATTGCCCATTTTCTCTGTAGTCACATCAAATAAATATAGCCCTTTAGCAAAAGACTTGGATAAATATATCAAAGAAGGAGCCCATCCCAAATCTAGCGAGAGGGTATGTGCTCCTAATGAAAGTAAGACAAAAGATAGTACCACAGAGATACCTCCCAATTTTGAGGAAGGTTTTTTAGTCCTATCTCCAAAGGGAGTCACGTTCGCGAAAGAAAAGAGAAAACTAGAAGAGGCTGCAGGGGAGGGCGAAAACTTAAGGCAAAACAAAAAGGAACGGGTAGAGATCCAATAGAAGAAAGCACCATAAAAATCTTCAACTTATCATCACACACCCTGACCCCATATGAATTAGCGTTATTGAAAAAAGGTCTAAGCTTTTCGCCATCCAGAGGACCAAATAAATTCGGTCTTTTCAAAGATTTGAACAAATTCGTTCGATCCCTCACCCTTAAAAGACACTTTGCAAAGAAAATCACCAATAACAAAAACGGTGATCCGACACCATAATTAGGCAAAATAAATATAAACGCTACCTCTCAGGATGGCATCTTAAGAATCCTCGAAGAGTTGTGGAGTGAGAGTAACATCTCCAGCCAGACACAGTACCCCTTTATAGAGCCAGCGGTAACACATACCAACTTAAAACCAGTGTCCACTTTCAATCCAACTCAATCCAAAGGACCTTATATAGAAACTTTCTATCAAGCGGTCTATAAAGAACTTATAGAGTTATGCAACACCACTAACAATAAAAAACAGGCAAATTTAGACAAATTAGAACAACAGGCCCTTGCAGACCTTACTACTAACAAAGACATTGTAGTCAAGCAAGCTGACAAAGGAGGTAGTTTGGTCATACAGGATATGGGCGACTATCTGGGTGAAGCCAATCGTCTGTTATCCGACACGACAACATACCAAAAACTCACAACTGACCCCCTTCCAACTTACCAGTGTGATCTGATCATCATGATTGAGAAAGCCCAAAAAGATGGGGTGCTGAATTCTAAAGAAAAGGGTTTTCTCCTTCCCAAAGTCTGCAGCACTCCATACTTTTACCATCTTCCCAAAGTTCACAAGTCTCCCATTAATCCTCCAGGAAGACCGATAGTGGCCAGTATCAATAGCTTTACCAGTGGTCTATCGGCCTACGTAGACCATATCTTACAGCCCCTGGTGGTTCAACTTCCCTCGTACATTAAAGACTCTAGCCACGTGATTGAAATCATGGGAAACTACAAATGGTCCGATGACTATATGTGGGCTTCTTTGGATGTTAATTCTCTCTATACCTCCATACCTCATGAAGTTGTACTCACCGCAGTACAACATTTTTTGAGCACTAATGAAGATATGAACTCTAAACAGACCGAATTCTTACTATTGAGTATAGAGTTCTGTCTGAGACATAATTATTTCACCTTCCTAGATCAATTCTATCTTCAGCTCCAAGGCACAGCCATGGGAGCCAGCTTTGCCCCGGTATACACAAATCTTACAATGGGTTTCTGGGAAGAACAAAAAATCTGGAGAAATAATCCCTTTGCCGAATATATCGTGTTTTATGGTCGATATATAGATGACATTCTGCTCATATGGAGCGGCGGAGTTGAGATTTTCTCCTCCTTCGTTAGTTTTTGCAACGATAACCCCATGGGTTTATCTTTTACAGTCATCGACCAGAACCAGCTGGTCTTTTTGGACCTTGTTTTATCTCACGATGAACAGAATGTCACCACCAGTAATCATATCAAACCTACATCCGGCAACTCTTATCTTCATTATAAGAGTTGCCACCACCCAGTTTGGAAGAAAAACATCCCCAGTGGCCAATTTCAGAGGCTGCGCAGAAACTGTACCTCAACCAAGGACTACATACAACAAGGCCAACAGATGGCAAAAAAGTTTATAGAAAAGGGCTATCCAGATGACCTTAGACAAATATAAAGAAGGGTAGTTATGGCGCTCTCCTGTTTTTATATCTACTAGTTGTCTGCAATAGTCTCGCCTTATTTTTAAATTATCCACTAGTAGCTGACATGTGAAAAAATTATGAAACTAAAAATATAAATAAAAATCCTTATGTGCAGTTTTACAACCAACAGTAAATACCGTGCTTAAAAATATGTAACAAAAATGCTATTTGGATTGAATTACTATATGCTGATGTGCAATTACAATATACATCCTATAGAAGTACTTTTGTGCGTTTTTTTCCTAAAGTGCGTTTTTTCAAATCACATGATGAATAAAGTGCTAAGTGCCTAAAATAGTGCCACAGCTTCAATAGGTGCAATAAAGTGCTACGTGCTAATGTAAATACATAAGTACAGTGCTTCGTATTCAATAAATAAATGAAAAGTCGCTACCAAAAAAATAACAACAGATAAAATAAAAAAATCGCTATATGAAAAAATTAACAAAATTGGAGATACAAATTAATACAGATGTCCAGCAGCAGAAAAATGATATTAGAAAGTCCTATCTGGGACAAAAAGTGACAATGTGCTTCAGTGCTTGGTGACTTCCTGGGTTGCAACCGGTGCGATTCCCATGCATAAAGGCAATAATCCGCACTCACCAGCTCCCCTGCCCCTTGAGGGGTTAATGCGCCTCCACAGTGTAAGCCCCTGTGTCGCTATATGGAGCTGCTTCAGTTACCATCCAGTGATGTCCCTCATTAGAAACAAAATGATGCAGACATAGTGTGATCCCGTTTAAAACAACATTTTATTAGATGCATAAGAGATTTACTCACAAACTGAAGGGTAAAAACAATGCTTCAGTGTATTTCCTGCTCACAGCTTTTGAATTCACCGCCACCGCCGCCGTAATGAGAGAGTGTACACCTTAGGCCACGCCCTACGCGTTTCGTCATTGGACGTCGTCTGGAGCGCTCCAGGCGACGTCCAATGACGAAACGCGTCAACATGGGGGGTGCCTTGGGGAAGGGGGGCCGCGCGGCCCCCCCACCCAAAGCACCTTGTCCCCATGTTGATGAGGACAAGGGCCTCTTCCCGACAATCCTGGCCGTTGGTTGTCGGGGTCTGCGGGTGGGGGGCTTATCGGAATCCGGGAGCCCCCTTTAATAAGAGGGCCCCCAGATACCGGCCCCCCACCCTATGTGAATGAGTATGGGGTACAATGTACCCCTACCCATTCACCTGTAAAATAAAGTACAAAAAAAACACAACACACAAGGGTTAAAATAGTTTATTGCACAGCTCCGGGGGTCTTCCGTCTTCGGGGGTCTTCTCGCCGGACTCCTCCTCTATCTTCTTGTAGCTCTTTTACTAGCGGAGGAGCCCGGCTTTCTTCCTCGCCGCCGCCCTTCTTCCGACTTCAGGGGTCTTGTCCCCCTCTTCGGTTCTTCTGCCGGGCCACCGCCTGTAAAAGAGCTAGAAGAAGGCGTGGTGGCCCGGCAGAAGAACCGAAGAGGGGGACAAGACCCCTGAAGTCGGAAGAAGGGCGGCGGCGAGGAAGAAAGCCGGGCTCCTCCGCTAGTAAAAGAGCTATAAGAAGATAGCGGAGGAGTCCGGCGAGAAGACCCCCGAAGACGGAAGACCCCCGGAGCTGTGCAATAAACTATTTTAACCCTTGTGTGTTGTGTTTTTTTTGTACTTTATTTTACAGGTGAATGGGTAGGGGTACATTGTCTTCTGCCGCCGCCGCCGCCTTCCGTTCTTCTGTCCTTCTCTTCTTCTTCTTCTTCAGATGTTGCCTCGCCGAGTCCTCCGCTCACAATGACGGGGACCGGGCACGCGGCGACTTATATATACATCAACCCATGTGACATCAACCGAAGACCCCGCCCCTTGTCCCTATATAAGTCGCCGCGTGCCCGGTCCCCGTCATTGTGAGCGGAGGACTCGGCGAGGCAACATCTGAAGAGGAAGAAGAAGAGAAGGACAGAAGAACGGAAGGCGGCGGCGGCAGAAGACCGGGCCACCGCCTGTAAAAGAGCTAGAAGAAGGCGTGGTGGCCCGGCAGAAGAACCGAAGAGGGGGACAAGACCCCCGAAGTCGGAAGAAGGGCGGCGACGAGGAAGAAAGCCGGGCTCCTCCGCTAGTAAAAGAGCTACAAGAAGATAGCGGAGGAGTCCGGCGAGAAGACCCCCGAAGACGGAAGACCCCCGGAGCTGTGCAATAAACTATTTTAACCCTTGTGTGTTGTGTTTTTTTTTGTACTTTATTTTACAGGTGAATGGGTAGGGGTACATTGTACCCCATACTCATTCACATAGGGTGGGGGGCCGGTGTCCGGGGGCTCTCTTATTAAAGGGGGCTCCCGGATTTCGATAAGCCCCCCGCCCGCAGACCCCGACAACCAATGGCCAGGGTTGTCGGGAAGAGGCCCTTGTCCTCATCAACATGGGGACAAGGTGCTTTGGGGTGGGGGGGCCGCACGGCCCCCCCTTCCCCAAGGCACCCCCCATGTTGAGGGCACATGGCCTGGTACGGCTCAGGAGGGGGGGCGCTCGCCCCCCCTTTCCTGGCCGGCCGGGTAGCGTGCTCGGACAAGGGTCTGATGTGGACCTGGGGAGACCCCCATGCCGATTTTTTTCGGCGTTGGGGTTCCCCTTTAAGTCCATACCAGGCGGCGGGGCCAGCGACGTATCCTTCGCGGGCCCTGCCTACCTGGAGACGCGCTCGAAATGAGTGGACTTTCCTCCGCGTGTGGGCGAGTCCGTTCATTTCAAAAGTAGGGCGGATAGTACGGCGGACTTAGTACGCCGTATTAGTCCGCTGAAAAAGTGCCGTGTGTGGGCAAGTAGCCCGTTCGGACAGTCTGGCGGGAAGTCCGCCAGACTAAGTACGTCGGACAGACGGCTACGTGTGTACGCGGCTTAATTCTCATTTTATTTCCCTTATTTTAATATATATTATTTTTTTACATATATTTTTCATTCTATTTTACCCATACACATACCAATCTTATGTCATCATTATCTGCTTCTTTGTTTTTTCCAGTTAACTGCTTTTCATATGCTCTCACATTGATACACATTCATGCCCAATTACCTCCAGCTTAAATGTGTTAAGTGACACACAAGGGGTTAACCCAGTCCACCTTGTCTTTCCCCCCCCCACACACACACAACCCGATGCCTCTTATCCCTCGTGTTGCCGAATGCCGCTCCAGCTTTGAAAAAGCGCATGTGCACGAAACATGTAAGCAGGCCAGTCGGCATGGCAATCCTCCTCACTACGGAGCCCTCCACGTGACAAGCAGCCGCTCAGACAAGTGGCACTATACGTCAGGCTTGTGCGTTGCGCTCCAAGTCTCTAGTCACGCCAGGCAGACGCCACCTTGCGTCCAACTTCGTTCAATACCACTCAGCGTGCACCGCACCTCCGTCCCAGAGTCTGAACCATCACACGGAGCAGGACAGAATACCTCCCTTCCACCCCACAGGCTCAGAGCGGCGGCGCCCCAGTCCCGCAGTCCATCTACTAAAAGTGAGTGACTTCAGGAACACAGTTCCATTTATCTGCACTTGACTAACTTCTGCTTCTCCCCTTTCTGGGTGAGGATTGTTCACAATCACCACGTCCCCATGTTCCAGCTGATTGGTGGCAGTGCAGCTTCTCTATTACCTTAAAGTCACAAACAAAAGACTTCAGGGGCGATTCATCACAAAACATCTGTCAGTTTACATTCTTTACAATCCATGGATTTTATGCTTTTAAGATCCCAGGAGGATCAGATGTCTTTGTCATTGTTTTTTTATATTTAACCACTTGCTTACTGGGCACTTAAACACCCTTCCTGCTCAGACCAATTTTCAGCTTTCGGTGCTCTCACATTTTGAATGACAATTACTCAGTCATGCAACACTGTACCCAAATGAATTTTTTGTCCTTTTTTTCCCACAAATAGAGCTTTCTTTTGGTGGTATTTGATCACCTCTGGGTTTTTATTTTTTGCGCTATAAATGAAAAAAGACCGAAAATTTTGAAAAAAAAATGCATATTTCTTTGTTTCTGTAACAGAATTATGCAAATTATTAATTTTTCTTCATAAATTTTGGCCACAATTTATACTGCTACATATCTTTGGTAAAAATAACACAAATTAGTGGATATTATTTGGTCTTTGTGAAAGTTAGAGAGTCTACAAGCTGTGGTGCGAATCGCACAAAATTGATCACATCTGATGTACTGGTGGCCGATCTCACTTCTTGTGA
The DNA here is from genome assembly GCF_037356315.1 of Lithobates pipiens. Taxonomy (NCBI): domain Eukaryota; kingdom Metazoa; phylum Chordata; class Amphibia; order Anura; family Ranidae; genus Lithobates; species Lithobates pipiens. The sequence goes on along the minus strand of NW_027507764.1, from coordinate 19,291,038 downwards.
CCTGATCAGGAAAGTACAAATACCCTCCAAATGACCCCTTTTTGGAAAGTAGACATTCCAAGGTATTTAGTAAGAGGCTTGGTGAGCTTTTTAAAGTTGCCATTTTTTTCCCACAATTCTTTGCAAAATTAAGATTTTTAATTTTTTTAATTTTTTTCCACAAAATTGTCAATGTAATAGGTTATTTCTCTCACATGGCATGTGTATACCACAAATTACACCCCCAAAAAAATTCTGCTACTCCTCCTGAGTATTACAATACCACATGTGTGGGACTTTTTCACAGCCTGGCCACATAGAGAGGCCCAACATGCAGGGAGCGCCGTCACGTGTTCTAGGAGCATAAATTACACATCTAACTTGTTGACTACTTATTACACTTTTGAAGGCCCTGGAGCACCAGGACAATGACACGTGACACTGATGACAGATGGCACTGATACGTGGCAATGATGACACTTATACGTGGCACTGATGACACATGGCACTGATGACAGATGGCACTAATATGTGGCACTGATGACAGATGGCACTTATACGTGGCACTGATGACACGTGGCACTTATGCGTGGCACTGATGACACGTGGCACTAATATGTGGCACTGAAGACACGTGGCACTGATGACAGATGGCACTAATACGTGGCACTAATACGTGCCACCGATGACAGATGGCACTAATACGTGGCACCGATGACGCGAGACACTGATGACAGATGGCACTGATAAGTGGCATTGATGACACGTGACACTGACAACAGATGGCACGTGACACTGACAGGTGGCACTGATGACAAATGGCACTGATACGTGGCACTGACAGGTGGCACTAATATGTGGCACTGATGACAGATGGCACTATGTGGCACTGATGACATGTGGCACTGATGACAGATGGCACTTATACGTGGCACTGATGACAGATGGCACTGGGGACAAATGGCACTAACAGGTGGCACTGGGGACAGATAGCACTAACAGGTGGCACTGGGGGCAGGTAGCACTGGGGTGGATGGCACTGGGGCAGATGGCAGTAGGATGGATGGCACTGGGGCAGGTGGCACTGGGGTGGATGGCACTGGGGCAGGATGGCACTGGGGTGGATGGCACTGGGGCAGGATAGCACTGGGGGAGGATGACACTTTTTGTAATTTTTTTTTTTTTTACACTCACGGCCGCTGCAGCCGTCCATCTCTCCCTCCTCACACGCTGTCTGTTTACATATGAGATCATCTCCCATTGGACACGCCGATCGCGCTGTAAACGGCCGCTGTGATTGGCCGTTTACAGCGATCTGTGTTTGCCTGTCTCCGGGGGACACGGCAAACACAGAACTTCCCCGATGCGCGCCCGTGGCGGCGCGCATTGCGGAAGTAAATAACAGGACGTCCAGGGATGGCCTCCCGGACGAAAGCGCCTGCTCTACGGCCGTCATTCGGCTATAGGGCGGGCGCGAGGAGGTTAATAAATGATCTTTATGTGTTTTTTCATACCATATCACAAGTTTCTTTGCTGCGCTGTTTCTTGATTGTTTGTTTTTTGTATCTTATCCCACCAAGTCCAAAGTGGTTTAACAGCTGCACATTGACACCAACTATAGGACATCATTTTAAATAACGAGTATCTTATCATATGGATAACCGTTCTCAACAAAGGGATTATTCATTTGAGCGCCAATGACTTTTATTGTTTTTGTTGTACACCTGCTCCACCCATTATGAGGGGTTAATTTTGTTTATTGAAAAATCTTACAAACAACAACTTATATACAATAAAACCATAATAAATAAAACATAATTACAAAATAATTGAACATGACTATACAAAAAAAACAAAACAAGAACATAATAAATGATGCAAACCAAATTGCGCACAACATAATTTCTACGAGAGAGCCAGACTAAAGCCTCATACACACACGATCGGATTTCCCGCAGACAAAACGGCAGACTTTTGTCTGAAGAGCATTGGCCAGGAACTTGCTTTGCATACAAACGGTACACAATTGTCTGCCAACAAATATGAACGTAGTGACGTACTACATGGATTTTCAGCTCTTGAGTGCCACCCTTTGGGCACCTTCTGCTAATTTCGTGCTTGATGAGCATTGATTCCCGGGCATGCATGTTTGTACTTTGGACTTTTGTCCGACGGACTTGTGTACACACGCTCGGACAATAGACCATTGTACACGGAAAATTTATAAACCTGTCATCCAACATTTGTCCACAGAAAGTTGGCCAACAATTGTCTGATGGACCGTACAAATGGTCGGATTTTCCGCCTGTCATCACACAATTCCCATCAGAAAATTCGATCATGTGTACGAGGCTTTAAGAACATCACCGTCACAATGCATGTAGCCTTTTATCAAAAATATATTTTATCTGAAAATCTAGGGGAGTGAAAGAAGAATACAAAGAAAAGCCGCACACACCGAGATCAACAGGCAGCAGCTACAGAGTCCTGATATTCCTCCACACCCTTATCCAGGCCTCCTGCTTTCACATGTCTTTCTCAAGACCCTGAATCTTCCCAACCTCACCCAGAATGTTCTGCATCACCACTTCCACAGGGAGGATTTTACTCCGTAAGCACCTGACACCGTGTACTCCACGTGAAATAACGGACTACTAGACTAACTAAAAAAGTGTTTCCAAATCATAATCCTGACGAGTCTGGAATGCCCCATATACCCACTCTGCATAACTCATATGGGGGGAGGAAGTGTATACTCAGAGCCCTCCCCACTCTATTGTACACCTCTATATTAAAAGGGCACTGAAGTAGAAAGTGATCCGTGGACTCCACCACTCCTCCACACTCCACTCTCGGGCAGCCCCGATCAGCCCTCAAGGGGGTACCGGTTCTTCACCGTGATCTTAATAAGGTCCCGATAGTCAACTCAGGGTCTCAGGGAAAATCTTTTTTTCTGCACAAAAAAGATACCGGCATCAGCAGGAGATGTGGAGGGCCAAATGAACTGTTTCTTCAGACTTTTGTCTATGTAGAGCTTCTAGTTCAGGTTCAGAAAGGAGATACAGTGGTGTGAAAAAGTGTTTGCCCCCTTCCTCATTTCCTGTTCCTTTGCATGTTTGTCACACTTAAGTGTTTCGGAACATCAAACCAATTTAAACAATAGTCAAGGACAACACAAGTAAACACAAAATGCAATTTGTAAATGAAGGTGTTTATTATTAAAGGTGAAAAAAAATCCAAACCATCATGGCCCTGTGTGAAAAAGTGATTGCCCCCCTTGTTAAAACATACTATAACTGTGGTTGTCCACACCTGAGTTCAATTTCTCTAGCCACACCCAGGCCTGATTATTGCCACACCTGTTCACAATCAAGGCATCACTTAAATAGGAGCTGCTTGACACAGTAAGGTCCACCAGAAGATCCTTAAAAGCTACACATCATGCCGAGACCCAAAGAAATTCAGGAACAATTGAGAAAGAAAGTAATTGAGATCTATCAGTCTGGAAAGGGTTATAAAGCCATTTCCAAAGCTTTGGGAATCCAGCGAACCACAGTGAGAGCCATTATCCACAAATGGCGAAGACATGGAACAGTGGTGAACCTTCCCAGGAGTGGCCGGCCGCCCAAAATTACCCCAAGAGCGCAGCGACGACTCATCCAAGAGGTCACAAAAGACCCCACAACAACGTCCAAGGAACTGCAGGCCTCACTTGCCTCAGTTAAGGTCAGCGTTCATGCCTCCACCATCAGGAAAAGACTGGGCAAAAATGGCCTGCATGCCAGAGTTCTAAGGAGAAAACCACTGCTGAGCAAAAAGAACATCAAAGCTCGTCTCAATTTCTCCACAACACATCTTGATGATCCCCAAGACTTTTGGGACAACATTCTGTGGAGCGATGAGACAAAAGTGGAACTCTTTGGAAGGTGTGTGTCCAAGTATATCTGGCGTAGAAGGAACACTGCATTTCATAAAAAGAACATTATACCAACAGTGAAATATGGTGGTGGTAGTGTGATGGTCTGGGGCTGTTTTGCTGCTTCAGGACCTGGAAGACTTGCCGTGATAAAAGGAACTATGAATTCTGCTGTCTACCAAGAGATCCTGAAGGAGAATGTCCGACCATCTGTTCGTGTACTCAAGCTGAAACCAACTTGGGTTCTGCAGCAGGACAATGATCCTAAACACACCAGCAAGTCCACCACCGAATGGCTGAAGAAAAACAAAATGAAGACTTTGGAGTGGCCTAGCCAAAGTCCTGACCTGAATCCTATTGAGATGTTGTGGTATGACCTTAAAAAGGCCGTTCATGCTCGAAAACCCTCTAATGTAACTGAATTAGGACAATTCTGCAAAGATGAGTGGGCCAAAATTCCTCCAGGACGCTGTAAAAGCCTCATTGCACGTTATCGCAAACGCTTGGTTGCAGTTGTTGCTGCTAAGGGTGGCCCAACCAGTTATTAGGTTTAGGGGGCAATCACTTTTTCACACAGGGCCATGATGGTTTGGATTTTTTTTCACCTTTAATAATAAACACCTTCATTTACAAATTGCATTTTGTGTTTACTTGTGTTGTCCTTGACTATTGTTTAAATTGGTTTGATGTTCCGAAACACTTAAGTGTGACAAACATGCAAAGGAACAGGAAATGAGGAAGGGGGCAAACACTTTTTCACACCACTGTAGATCCGTCCAAACGGAATTTCCGCTCCCAGTAAATGTTCAATGGGACAATCATACCTCCTATGCGGGGGGAAGAGTGCCTGCACCCTTCTTGTTAAACACGTCCAGGTATTCGTGTTAAGCAGCAGGAACTAATTTCAAAGTTTCAGGATAAGGTTGTAGACTCAAGAGAGGGGTGGTGTTGGCCATATTTCTGGGAAGGCAGTGTGTCAGACAGTAGTCGGAAGTGAAGGAGACGTCTCCTGTAAGCCAGTTAATGAGTGGATTATGGGCTTTTAAACATGGGATGCCAAGGATGACAGGAAACATAGGTGATGTTATGACATCCAGCTGGAGTAGTTCGTGGTGACCTGTGGTAGTTTGGCAGAGGATAGGTGTGGTCTCTTGAGCAACAGGACCAGATTTAATGCCAGAGCCGTCGGCCAGATGGACCTGGAACCCTTGCTTCTTGGCACATACAGGTAGCTGATGCAGAGAGACAAATGTGGAATCTACGTAACAACTACTGGCCCCAGAGTCTATAATAGCTAATACAGGAAGTGTCCTTCCCGAGTGTAAAAGTTCTATAGAGAGAGAAACATGTGACTGATCTCTTCCAGGAAGATACATCATGTGTGGTGGACATGGGCTAGGTCTGTTGAGTTTTAGCGGGCAAGTCCGTATAAAGTGACCAGCCTCCCCACAATAGAGGCATAAATTGGTTTGCTGTCATTGAAGGTGCTCAACAGGGGAGAGAGGAGGCCTACGAAAACTCCTATGGTGAATTTTAAGCCATTCCTTCTCTCCGGGAACTGCAGCCAACAAAGGAGCAGAAGATCTAGGAGTCACAACAGGGGTTCTTTGCAGTTTTTCGGATTGCCTTTCCTGTAATCGTTGGTCAATCTGGATAGTTAAGTTAATCAGATCTCCAAAAGATGTGGGCATACCCACTCTGGCAAGTTCATCCTTTAAGGTATCAGAAAGTCCTAAGCAAAAACTGGTGGCGAAGTACAGAGTGGATCCATAGGGTATCAGCACTCAAGATACGGAAATCGGTTATATAGTCCTCGACAGGCCTTGAGCCCTGTTGCAACTTGCCGAGCTTGGATTCTGCATTCTGATGATAGAAAGGATTGGCGTATAGCTGGGCCATGGCTGTAAAAAATGAGTCAGTGGTTGCCAGGACAGGGTCATGTTGTTCCCGGAGATGGTGGGCCCAGGAAAGTGGTTCATTAGATAACAGGGTAATGATGAACCCCACCTTGATGTCCTCTGAAGAAAAGGTCCGGGGCAGCAGAGAGAAGTGCAGTTCGCAGGAATTCCCGAAGGTATGAAACTTTTCACGTCCCCAAAAAAACGTTCCGGAATAGGCACTCTGGGTTCCGGAGAGGGAGCAGCCTCCTGGAGAAACATAAGCTCCGTTTGAGCAGAAGAATCTGTGATTGCCGGGAAAGCAGGGGCCAATGCGATTTTCAACTTGTCCGAAAGTCAATGTTCTATGAGACTTAGATTTTTCTGTAGACCTTGCACTGTATATGTTAGTGCAGTTATTGATCAGAAAATGTCCATTGGTGGGGAGACCTCCCTTTCAGACTCCATCCATGGCTGACTGGTACTGTCACGTACCTGGTAGGAGTCTGATATGACGAGGTCGGCCTCCCTTGTATCTCCGACCCAAGCTCCACTGAATGTGGAACAGGTGGTAGCTAGGGTTAGGAGGAACACGAGTGCCTGGGTATGTTGTTTGCAGAACTTGCAGTGAAGGCTGTAGGGTAGACGGATTTGGCAGAACAACAGGCAGAAGCCTGATATGAGATTCAGAGGAGCCGCTGATGTTAAGGCGGCACTCCAACCAATGTGCAAGTTCAGGTGTCGTGTCTTGTCAGGACTTCCCGAGGACTGAAGACGGAAGCAGAGTCTTGAGGATAGCGGGGTTCGGTAACAGGCGGGCAACGAGGTATAAGACATCAGGCAGGAGCAGAGTCAGATCAGGCCAGGATCAGGAAACCAGAAGTCACAGGTATCAGAGTCCAAAGGCAGAGTCAGGGCAAGCCGGGGTCAACAACCAGTATCAAGCAGGTTTTCAGGCAGAGATCAGGACAAGCTGAAGACCAGTCAGCACTGTTTGTGAGCAGAGCACCCTTTAAATAGCCCGTCTGACGCGAATTGTGATTAGGGGCGCGCTCTTGCGCGTGCACGCCGTTCGCATCATCGGTTCTAGAAGTCAGTTGTGGTCTGGGCACGCCCACTTTCATACTTTCTGCTGACTCTGTCGGTACCTGCACCTCCTCATTGATTGGGTCACTTTCCATACAGGAAGCGGCTCCTCTCCTTATTCGGCTGAATCGTTCCTTGTTTCTATCTTTTTCTTTAAATATTCTCTGGAAGCACAGGAGCTAAGGAAGCAGCAACCTCACACCTCACTGTCAAGGAGTAGAATGGCAGTTTCCCACCATCCCTGTGCTGAGTTCCCGAGTCTGTACACCTGCTGTGCCCATTGAGGGGTAAAGTATATATATATATATATATATATATATATATATATATATATATATATATATATATATATATATATTAACTTGCTTTTGTTGACAGCAGTTTAGACATAATGGCTGTGTGTTGAGTTATTTTGAGGGGACAGCAAATTTACACTGTTATACAAGCTGTACACTCACTACTTTACATTGTAGACAAGTGTAATTTCCTCAGTGTTGTCACACGAAAAGATAGAATAAAATATTTACAAAAATGTGAGGGGTGTACTCAACTTTTGTGAGATGCTGTGTGTGTATATATATATATATATATATATATATATATATATATATATATATATATATATAAATAATATATATACAGGGCAGTAGAGCAGTGGTTGATGTTAGTAGGGCAGAGGTTGGTGTCAGTAGTTTATTTTAATTATAACTTTTTTACAATTTTATTATTTTTTATAATACTATTTTTTTACAACAATTTATTATTATTAATTTATTTTACAGTTTTTAGGAGCCCCATTGGTAGACTTTGGTGAAATATCTGGGGTCTAAACAGACTCCTGATGTCTCACTTTTGAAACAGAGCAAGGGACCGAGGAAAGAGATTCCCCAGTCCCTTCCTCTGCAGCCAATCAGCAGTACAGCATGATTAGGGTGTGCCCAGGCACATCTGGCACACCTTGTGTACATGCCTATGGCTGTTATGAGCCCACCCTTATATAAAAAGAGGGCTAGGTTACCCATTCCTTCAAATTATTGGCTCTTGTGAACCAGCTGACCCAGGGCAAAGACCGCGTACTGCATTATAAGGCCGCAAAAGTTTTCCACCAAAAGTTTGCAATTCATGAACTTTGCAAATCCAGGGGATTCTCTGCAAATTCTTGGTGGTGACAAACCTGACCCTCATCCGTAGGGAATAAACATTAAAGAAAAAACTACTTACATTAAGTTCAATTCAAGAAGCTTTAACTCAAGAATCTTTATTTAAGCCATGTTATTGACATTTTTAAATCTCATTGGACTCAACTTAACCAGTTGCCCGTAATTGCCGCCTCATCAGTGGCAGCTCATCAGGGCACATCAGCGAAGGAGAAAAATTACTTATTTACAAAATTTACTGGCAGAAACTAAAAAAAAAAAAACGTTTTATTTTTTTCCAAATTTTCTGCCTTTTTTTTGTAAGAAATATAATTCCCAGGAGTGATTAAATACCACTAAAAGAAAGCTCTATTTGTGTGAAGAAAATAATAAAAACTTCACATGGTTACAGTGTAGCACGACCGCGCAATTGCCATTCAAAGTGTGACAGCGCTGAAAGTTGAAAAATGGCCTGGGCAGGAAGGGGGTGAAAGTGTCCGGTATTGAAGTGGTTAAAATACATTTTCTTATCTTGGTTTGTCGGCCTTGTAAAACTGACCCTATTGAGAGGTATCTTAAGGAATCAGCAGGGCCGGACTGGCCTACTGGGATACCAGGAAATTTCCCGGTAGGCCATTGGCTCCGGGGCAGCTTTAATCAGTGGCTGCAGCGCTCCCCTCCCGCCTCCTTCTCTTGTTTGTCTCATGCCGCATACACACGATCGGACTATCCGGTGGACTTTGCAGCTGAGGTCCGCTGGACTTTCCGAACGAGCAGACTTGCCCACACAAAACCAGACTTTTCTGGCGGGCTAAGTCCGGCGGACAATCCGGCGGACTATGGCGGGAGTCCGCCGGACTTTTGAAATGAACGGACTTGCCCACACACGGAGAAAAGCCCATTCATTTTGAACATGGCTCCAGGTAGCCAGGACTAGTGAAGGAAGTCAATGACGCCACCTCCATCGTGAGATTGACACCTCGCTGGGCCCGTCACCTGGTATGGATTTAAAGGAGAAGCCCTATGCTAAAAAAAACGGCGTTGGGGTCCCCCCAAAGTCCATAGCAGACCCTTATCCAAGCACACAGCCCAGCCAGTCAGGAAAGGGGGTGGGGACGAGCGAGCGGCCCCTCCTCCTGAGCTGTACCAGGCCGCGTGCGTGCCCCCACCCTATGTAAATGAGTATGTACCCCTACCCATTCACCTGGTTAAAAAAAGTGTAAATAAAAAAACAACACAAGTTGTCAAGTGGCAAGTGGCACTGCATCTGGTGGCAAGCTATGGGTGGCAATGGGTGGCAAATGGCACACTGCATCTAATGGCAAGCTATGGGTGGCAAGTAGCGCACTGCATCTGGTGGCAGGCTATGGGTGGCAAGTGCCACACTGCATCTGGTGGCAGGCTATAGGTGGCAAGTGGCACACTACATCTGGTGGTAATCTATGGGTGGCAAGTGCCACACTGCATCTGGTGGCAGGCTATGGGTGGCAAGTGGCACACTGTATCTGGTGGCAGGCTATGGGTGGCAAGTGGCACACTGCATCTGGTGGCAGGCTATGAGTGGCAAGTGGCACACTGCATCTGGTGGCAGGCTATGGGTGGCAAGTGGCACACTGCATCTGGTGGCAAGCTATGGGTGGAAAGTGGCACACTGCATATGGTGGCAGGCTACAGGAGGAAAGTGGCACGCTGCATCTGGTGGCAGGCAACGTGGCAAATGACGAGCAGAATTTAGTGGCAGGTGAAGGTGGCAAGTAACAAGCTGCATCTGGGGGCAGGCGACGGTGGCATGCTGCATCTGGTGTAAAGTGACAAGCTCAGGGTTCCCACTGATTCTGCATTATGGTGAGTTGAACTATTTCATGATATATCACAATGTGGTAATAGAAATAATGTGATTTGACCATCCTGACACCATATCTATCATGGTATCGGGATGATTTAAATGCTAACAGCAGCCATTTGCCCGACAAATCACCCGCCGCTGAATTCCCCGTCAACCCTAAGACTACATTGCCCCCCTCATCTTTTTTTGGGAAGGGGGGTGTCCCTGAAGGGCAGTTTTGAAATGTGGTCACCCTAAGCAGGAGATGCACTCTGTGTATGTGATCCAGGGCAGGCAATGGTGAGGCTACATTCATGGACAGTGAGGCTGCATTTGATGGACACAGTGAAGCTGCACTGATGGGCAGTGAGGCTGCATTCATGGGCAGTGAGGATGCATTGATGGGCACAGTGAATCTTCAATGATGAGCACAGTGAGGCTGTGGTGATGGGCACAGTGAGTCTTCAATGATAGGCACAGTTAGGCTGCATTGATGGGAACAGTGAAACTGCAATGATGGGCACAGTGAGGCTGCATTGATGGGCACAGTGAGGCTGCGGTGATGGGCACAGTGAGTCTTCAATGATGGCCACAGTAAAGCTGTATTGGTGAGCACAGTGAGGCTGCACTAATGGGCACAGTGAGTCTTCAATGATGGGCACAGTGAGGCTGCAATGATGGGCACAGTAAGGCTGCAATGATTGGCACAGTAAGGCTGCATTGATGGGCACAATGAATGTTCAATGATGAGCACAGTGAGTCTTCAATGATGGGCACAGAGAGGCTGCAATGATGGGCACAATGAGGCTGCATTGATGGGCACAGTGAGTCTTCAATAATGGGCACAGTGAGGCTGCAATGATGGGCACAGTGAGGCTGCAATGATGGGCACAATGAGGCTGCATTGATGGGCACAGTGGGGCTGTGGTGATGGGCACAGTGAGACTGCATCAATGGGAACAGTGGGGCTGCATTCATGGGCAAGGTTAGAGTCACTGATGGGCACAGTGAGGCTGCATTTATGGGCACTGTAAAGCTGCATTTATGGGCACAGTGAGGCTGCATTTGATGGGCACTGGTGATCTCTTGTATCGTGTCCGCAGTCTCTGACCATCTCTTGTCTTATATGATGTCTGCAGTCTCTGAGGGAGTCTGGAGAGGAATCAAGAGGGGGAGTGCTGCCAGGATGGGGGTCATGGGAAAAGTCAGACATGTGTGGACTGTGGAGAGGAGACTACAGGATAAAACCAGAACCACCAGGCTGGAGCCGACTGACTGAGCCCTGCACTGTGCATCTGAGAGAAGGTTAACAACGCTGCCAGGCCGGTCTGAGGGCCTGGCTGCACTATGCTTTCATATCTGTCACTACAATACACTCTTCAAATGTGGTTTTCCCTTTCATGAACAAGAAAATAATGACATTATGCTGTTGGGCTTGTATAATAATGCTATGTGGCTGGTATGACATTTTTTCCAGGGTTGGGTTTTATTCCCAGTCTGGCCCTGGGGAACAACATTCTGCAATGAAGAGCTTCTTGAGAATATTTATGTAGTCAGGTGCAGTCTATTTTCTCCACTGCAGGTGGTGCCACAGTTGCAATGCAGATGGGCAGGAAAGATAAGAGGAACTTGGTTCCTCTATGGTTTCCTAGGTCACAGGGAGGCAACTATGCGATTGGATGCCGGCACCTCATATGACTTTGGCGGTCATCTTGGGTCAGGCAGAGTCTATTTAAGACCCTGGCTTCCGTGCTTGGTGCACATTTTGAAAGTGGCTAGTGCAGGGACAGGATCCCCATCTGTCAGGGACAGTGCTTACCATCAGGGAAAGGTTACAGAAAAGTATGGAAAGTGCAGGCACTACGCCAACCATCCAGGAAACCTTCTCTTTTTGGTTCGGACTGGCTAGGCCACATTCTTCTCTTCTTGGCAAACACTGTCGGCACCACTGAGTCTCCAGACAACTATCTGGACAACGCTGTTTGACTCTGGAAGAGGCTCTGGGCAGGTAGCCTCCCTGCTGGACCTGTGCGTTGTTGGACTTTCTACAATGTGCACATTTTTGCTCTTTGCTAACCTTTTATGGCTGTGGTATTTGGTTGCTCTTTATGCCTGTGTGGGGGCACCCTTTCACTTATGAAGCATTGTGATTTCACGTCAGGATATAAGGAATAACCTTACCCTTTACAGTGATTTGGCAGAGATGCCCGCGGGTTTAGGATTGGATCTTCAAAAGGTAAAGCTTTGTTGAAGAACAGCATGGACACTAACAACGTGTTTTGTGTTGCACTTAGCCATTCATAGGACACCCCTAATAATCTTGTCTACTATTCATCTCCTTGCTGGGGGCCCTTCCTAGGGAGCTACCAGGTGGAACCCAAACTAAGGCCAACATATTAACCCCTTCCTATAAACTTATTTAGTTTAGAGCAGCAAGGCTTATAGCAGTGTGGTTGACATACTGGATACCATAGTCCTCAGGAACATTGTTAACAAGACCCAAGCCTCATCTCTTTCTCCTTCAACTGAAACCCATGGGTGCCTCTGCCCAATCCCTCTAAGGCTGGGTTCACACCGGAGCGTTGCGGGAACGCAGCGAATCCGCGGCGTTTTCCCGCATCGCATGCCTCCCGCCGGCAGTTCACACTGCCCTATGCGGACTGCTGGGAGTGTCAGTGAAATGTTAATGACACCCCCAGATCAGTCCGCATATCGCAGTGCGATCTGCAAACTCGGACAGGAATCGGATCGCATGGTGTGAACACCCATGCGATCCGATTCTGCTGCGGACCAAAAAAAGGGTCCAGTGCGAGTTTGCGGTGGGTGCGATGCGAATTCAGCCATACTATCTGTATGGCTGAACTCGCATCGCACAGAGATCGGATGTGATTTGCACTGCAGTGCGGTGCGTATCACATCCGGTTCTCGCTGCCGCAGCGGTGTGAACCCAGCCTAAAGGGGGATCTTTCTTCTTTATACCCATAAAAACCTTGGAATTCTTTAGCTCTGTGTTTGTTCCAGGTCAATGACTCAAAATGCACTGAATCACATTCTCAAAAGGAGAGGTCATCATTGACAGCCTACATAATCCTCATGTGACAGGTGCACTTTAAGTCATGTTTTCTGGGGAATCCGCTGCTCAAATGACTCATTTTTAAGCTGGGGAATCACATCATTAATTTATGTTTTAAATTCGGTAATATTATTTCTTTTCTGGCACTAGAACACCAGCTTCTTTCCTACTGGGTCTTAACTTACACGAGTCCAAGAATCAAATTCTATTACTGAACGTGGATAACATAATCGGCGCAATGAAGGAGTGCGGGTAACACAAACCCACCGCCTTACCGAAAAAAATGATCTTGGACCAAAAGTGAAATCACAAATGAGTAATTGTGTAAACTCCCAATAAATGCCGAAGATCCCCAGGACAAAACATTGAAAAGACCTTCATTTGTGACCAGCTCCACCAAAAAAATGATTTTTCTGGCTTCAAGCACGCATCAGCGTCTTCCAACTCCAGTGCTGACGTCATGCTATGGTAATCTTTGTCTCCTCCTCTCCCCATAAGGCCATTATGAGTACGTTCCTCTTACTGTTGGACTACACAATCTTTTTTTTTTTTTTGTCTTGTCTATTAGGGAGAATTTATAAGGGCAGGGTGTGATATGCTGGCCAAAAATGGGAATTCCATTGTTTAGCTAACCCCAGGGGATTTAGACCTTATGCGCATGAGCATATACATTTAGGAAGGATTATGCCAACAGGATGCCAGAAGCAAGATCCTACACAAACAGTGGTCCATAGTGCATCTCCACTCACATGGGCATACAGGTGCATCTCATAACATTACAATATCATCAAAAAGTTAATATATCTCTGTAATTCAATTAAAAAAGTGAAACTCATATTTTATATAGATGTGTTACACACAGAATGATATAGTTCAAGCAGTCAAAGCTGTTATAGCTGCAAAGGGCGGAGCCAACTCAATATTGAACCCTACAGACTAAGACTGGGATGCCATTAAAGTTCACGTGCGTGTATCTCCTAAACAGTGCATGTTTTGGAGATATTTATTGTGCCTATAGGTAAAAGTTATGCATGGGAGTTTACTCCCCCTTTAATGTGTAGGCACTGGTGTAGAATTACTTTGGCCATTATGACATTCGAAAAGGGGGGGGGGGGGGGGGTGTACGAAGGGACAGTAGTATGGAGACCACACTACTCCAGGTTCTGCTGTCACTTTCCTCATGTAAATGTAAATGTAAATCGTATATCATATATACAGTATATATAGATCCATATATAGATTTATATATACTGTCTATATGTACAGCCCTCAAAATTTCCACTCACCTGCTCACATTTGACGAGTGGAAATTAGCCGACGGCGAGTGGGGAGCAGGGGTGGACTGGGCTGACAGTTTCCTGGCTAATCGCTTCTAGCAGTGTTTCGACCTTTTTTACAGGGCATCAGAGTGGCCGGGGGGGGGGGGGGGGGGGGGGAATGATAGGCTGTATTAATGGACACTGATGAGGCTGCAGTTATTGACACTGATAAGCTGTACTGATGGGCACTGATAGGCTGCATTGATGGGCACTGATAAGCACTGATAGGCTGCACTTATGGGCACTGATTAGGCTCTTGTGGCACTTCACAAAGCACACTTAAAGCGGAGCTCCACCCTAAAGTGGAGCTTCCGCTCATTGGAACCCTCCCCCCCTCCGGCGCCACAATTGGCACCTTTCAGGGGGGAGGGGGGTGCAGGTACCTGTACAGTACAGGTATCTGCACCCACTTCCGGCATGGATATCCTCAGAATCTACGCCCCTTTCCGCAGAATCTACGCCCCTTTCTGCAGGTCCCCCGCTGTCTGCTGGGAAACACACGGATCCCAGAGACAGCGGGGACCATCCTTATTGCGCAGCGCGACTCGCGCATGCGCAGTAAGGAACCGGGAAATGAAGCCGCAAGGCTCCACTTCCTGATTCCCATACCCAAGATGGCGGCGGCAGCACCCGAGAGACAATTTGAGAGATCGGCTTTGGGTGCCAACATCGCGGGCGCACTGGGCGGGTAAGTGTCCTTATTTTAAAAGTCAGCAGCTGCAGTATTTGTAGCTGCTGGCTTTAAAAAAAAAAAAAAAACGGCGGACTCCCACTTTAACTAGATTGTGGTGATCGGCTTCTCTATCCAATTCAAGCTAGAAGCCCTGCAGTTGATACTTTTCAGGCTGTAGTTGAGAGAGAGCTAATTGAGCTAAAACAATGTTGTTCATGCCTCTCGGATGAACAGACATCAAGATGTCTGTTGAAGAAGGAGTGCGACTTGTGACAACAACCAAGCATGCTCTCGAAACGCGTCCCTTTGAGATGATGTCATCCCGCTGAGCCAGCTGTATCTTGCGTTCCAAGCCTCAGTTTGAGGCCGCCTTCCGGAGCCGGCCATACCACCTGTCGGAAGTGTTATCAGCAATGATGTTTACAGCATGGACTTTGGGATACTCGTCATGACATTCAATATACTATGCCTGCTTTTTCTCATCTAAATGTGAGTACTACTATTTTATATATTAAAGCCGTGTTTTAAAACGACTGCACCCAGAGGCGCCTCTCCTCTTGTTTTTTTCTACAAACAATACCCTATCATGACAACATGAAAAAGGTTTTTGAAATCTGCAAATTTATAAAAAATAAAAAAATTTAAAAATCCAATGTACATAAGTATCGCCTTTGTTCAATACTTTGGTGAAGCATCTTTGTCACCAATTACAGCCTCAAGTCTTTTGGAGCATGATGCTACAAGCTTGGCACACCTATTTTTGGGCAGTTTCTCCCATTCTTCTTTGTAGGACCTCTCAAGCTCCATCAAGTTGAATGGGAATCGTTGGTGCACAGACATTTTCGGGATCTTTCCAGAGATGTTGAATTAGGTTCAAGTCTGGGCTCTGGCTGGGCCACTCAAGGACATTCACAGAGTTGTCTCATAGCCACTCCTTTGTTATCCTGGCTGTGTCCTTAGGGTCGTTGTCCTGTTGGAAGCTGAACCTTCACCCCAGTCTGAGGTCCCAAAAGCGCTCTGAAGTAGGTTTTCATCAAGGATGTCTCTGTACATTGCCGCATTCATTTTTTCTTCAATCCTTACTAGTTTCCCGATTTCTGCCACTGAAAAACATCCTCACAGCATGATGCTGCCACCACCATACTTCACTGTAGAGATGGTATTGGCCAGGTGATGAGCGGTGCCTGGTTTCCTCCAGACATGACACTTGCTATTCAGGCCAAAGAGTTTAAAGTGGGGTACCCCCTAAAAAAAAAAAAATTAAAAGTCAGCAGCTACAAATACTGCAGCTGCTGGCTTTTAATAATCGGACACTTACCTGCCCCAGGGTCCAGCGATGCGGGGGAACGAAGCCCCCCCCTCGCTCCCCGCTCTGCTCGCGGCGCCGTCATGCATACTGTGGGCACCCGGCTGTGGCTTCACAGCCGGGCACCCACTGCGCATGCCGCTCGCGCATGCGCAGTGGGTGCCCGGCTGTGAAGCCACAGCCGGGCACCCACTGCGCATGCGCGAGCGGCGCAGGGCACCGTGATACGCCGTACAGTCACCTGGGACACATGACAGGTCCCAGGTGAATGTGCGGTGCGAGGGGAAGTGATGTCACCAGCCCGGGCAATGAGGAAGGCAGATTAAGAGGGACCCCCTAGCAACCGGTATTTAGAGGTGAGTAAAAAAATTTTTTTTTGCCAATTTTTTTTTATTTATTTTTTTTTACGAATTTTAAGCAGTTTTAATTTTTTGGTGGCAACACCACTTTAATCTCTGTTTGATCAGACCAGAGAATTTTATTTCTCATGGTCTGAAAGTCCTTTAGGTGCCTTTTGGCAAACTCCAGGCAGACTATCATGTGACTTTTACTGAGGAGTGGCTACAGGCCTGATTGGTGGAATGCTGCAGAGATGTTTGTTCTTCTGGAAGGTTCTCTTCTCTCCACAGAGAAATGCTGGAGCTCTGTCAGAGTGACCATCGGGTTCTTGGTCACCTCCCTAGCTAAGGCCATTCTTCCCGGATCGCTCAGTTTGGCCGGGTGGCCCGCTCTAGGAAGAGTCCCGGTGGTTCAAAACTTCTTCCATTTACGGATGATGGAGGCCACTGGTCTCGTTGGGACCTTCAATGCTGCATAAATTTTTCTGTACCCTTCCCTAGATCTGTGCCTAATACAATCTCGGAGGTCTACAGACAATTCCTTGGACTTCATGGCTTGGTTTGTGCTCTGACATGGACTGTTAACTGTGGCACCTTCTATAGAGAGGTGTGTGCCTTTCCAAATCATGTCCAATCAACTGAATTTACCACAGGTGGACTCCAATCAAGTTGTAGAAACATCTCAAAGATAATCAGTGGAAACAGGAGGCACCTGAGGCTCAATTTTGAGTTCCATGGCAAAGACTGTGAATACAGTACTTATGTACATGGGATATAATAATTTTTTATTTTTTAAAAATTTGCAAAGATTTCAAACAAACTTCTTTCACATTGTCATTATGGGGGATTGTTTGTAGAATTTTGAGGAAAGAAATGAATTAATCAATTTTGGAATAAGGCTGTAACCTAACAAAATGTGGAAAAGGTGAATCACTGTGAATACTTTCCGGATGCACTGTATATAATGTAAAAAGCAAAGTAGGGTGCGGAATCACAATGTTTTTATTGCTGTATAAATCTCCTGCCAAGAAAATGAGCCGTCTGTGCATCTGTTTACCAAAATATTTGGTTATATCTTCCTTCCTAGCTATCTTCTGTAAATTACCAAATGCCTTGCCCCCCCCCCCCCCCTTATGTAATGGAGATGGGCCGTGTCTGTAGTCCATATCAGGAACAGGGGTGACAACCATGGCTCCCTTCTATAGATACAGCTGAGGAGTGATTTCGCCACCCAGGAATAGGAAGTGTGATATTTGCAGGATCACCAGAAGAAAATAAGCAAAATAATAAAACAAATAAGCAAATGTTCCCGCATAAAAGGAAAATGAATGCAGCCACCACACCAAGAACCAGTAAGCTGCAATATGTTACATTTTTGCGTTGGAGTTTAGATACACTTTAACGTATGGCTCCACCAAAGCGGTCTAACACAGGGCCTTCAGTCCTCGATGAATGATCCTGTCAAGGTTGAAATACGGAGGTGATTAGGAATGGTTAGGAAATACGATGGTGATTGTTCTGTTATAATCTCGGAATAAAGTTTTGTTATTCAGAGATTCAGATGTATCCAAATTTTCAAACCACAATAGTAATGAATTATAAGGAATCCAAAATAAATTTTAACGACACAAACCATCCAAATTCGTAAATGAGTTTGAATTTAGAAATGGAAACATATTACAATAAGTATGGTAAGGTATAAAAGTGAAATATTATTATTATTATTACAATACAGGATTTATAAGATGAGTATTCCTACTTAGGCTGCTTTATAGAATAGAAAATAAAAGAACTGAACAGAATAGAATAGTAACGCATTTCCAGGAATCCAAAATAAATTATAATGAAACATTTGTCAGGGTTGGGCTCAGCCCTTTCCTTCTTTGAGCTGGCCGCTCAGCTATCGGCTAATTGCCAACTCCTATCTCTCCAAAGTTACTCAGCTGTTGATGATTTCCTGCTCAGTCCTGCCTACTTAAGCCGTCCAGTCCAGAGGATCTCTGCCTTTGCCTTGGTCAACATCTCAGAGATGCTCTCCTGCATTCCTGTTTAAAGACTTGCTTTTCTGACATCCCTGCTGGCTCCAGATCCTGCTTGCTTTTCCACTACATTGATCCCCGACTTCTGGCTTGGCTGACTTTCCGTTCCTGAACTTTGGCTATGTTTTGACTACGTTTGTTCTTTTTACTTTATTATTAAAGTGTGATTTAACTATACTTCTGTCTCAGTCTGATTTCATAGTTTCTGACAACATCAACACAACCGTATCAACATTAGATAGCTCCAGCCATTCTCAACTCTCTGTCTATATTCATTGTACTGCTTTAGCAAGTTTGTCGGACAAACGCAGGAGGCCAAAATTACTACATCAAAAGCAGAAAAGGATCCTACTCAATGTTCTAGCTATTGGCTAATTTCCTTGATAAATGTGCGGAGAAGGCCTTTGATCGTTTAGATTGGAAGGTTATGGTAGCATCTTTGGAACAAATAGCTATTCCGGGAGAATTTATACAAAAAAAGAATGTCCCTCTATACTGCCCCAACTGCCAGGATAAGGGTTAATAGGATACTATCTTCGCCTGTAAAAATCTCTAATGGGACAGACCAAGCATGTCCATTATCACCATACTTGTACTTCTTGGCCATGAAACACCTGGCTGTTGCTTTATGGTCCAATCTCTCTAGTCAGGGGGTTAAGGTGGGCAATCGAAAAATAAATGTTAGAAATTATCTTCCCATTCCAATGGGAATAGCAATCTCATAAATATTTAGGGGTCAATATTACCCCCACAGAAGAATAAAATGCATGAACTGAACTATCTTCCCATGTTGAACTCCACGAATAGTAGACTGCAGTCTAATGCCGGGTACACACGACCGGACTTTCCGGCAGACTAGGTCCGACGGTCTTCCCGATGGACTTTCGGCGGACTTGCGATGGACTTTCCGAATGAATGGACTTGGCCACACACAATCACACCAAAGTGCAATGGATTCGAACGTGATGACGTACGACCAGACTAGAATAAGGAAGTTCATAACCAGTAGCCAATAGCTGCTCTAGCGTCGGTTTTCGTCCGTCGGACTAGCACACAGACAAACTGATTTTTCGTCTGGACTTGAGATTTGAGACCGTCAGAAAGATTTGAAACATGTTCTAAATCTAAAGTCTATCTGATTTTTCGACAGCAAAGGTCAGATGAATCACACACACAGTCTAATTGTCCGACGGATTTGTTCCCTTGGACCTTTGCTGTCGAAAAGTCCAGCCATGTGTACACGGCATTAGGCCACAGGAGACACTCTTGGCTTGGGAGAATGGCAATATATAAGATGGATATTTTGCCTCTTTCTTGTATCTATATCAAACGCTACCTATAGTCCTTCCACTGGCTTTCTTTCGGTCTTTAAGATCTAGCCTACTTCAATATCTTTGGTCGAACTCTTCGGTTAGACTTTGTCATGATATTTTAGTAAAGTGGAACAGGCTTACTGCATATAGAACTGTCAGGGAAGACGTCTGCAGTCTACAGCTGCTGCCCCTGGGCGCGTACCTGTGAGCAGGTACCCACCAAGAATGAGTTTCAAAAGTGACAAGCTGCTGCTTGGTCTACAGCGTTACCTGAAACCTGATTCCTGTTGTATGACTTCTAATACCGAACTGGCATGCGCCTGACTACCCCTGCCTGCCTCCTGCCCTGATCTCTGGCTTTCCACGAACTGATTCCTGTCTCCAGTTACACCTGTTGCCGAACTTGCTTGAGACCCGATTACGCCTCTGCCTGCTGTTTATGCCCGGTCTGCCCGTCTGTTGCCGAAGCCGGCCTGTGATCAACTACGCTCTTGTCTGCTGTCTCTGCCTGATCTGCCTGTCCGTTGTCTACCCGGCCTTTCTGACCTTGCTCCCTGCCACCAGCCTGCTTCAAGCTCCGGTTTCCGGTGGTGGATCTCGGCCTGTCTTCTGCCAGTCTGCCAGCCATCTGCCGACTTCTCAGCCTGCTACCCACTGTGTTTCAGTTTCCTGTTCCTGAGTTCCCGGCCTCTACTGGTACAGACTTCTGGACTGATCAAGGCACCCTTACCCCGCTGTGCTCTTGAGCCTGCTGTCTCACTATCAGCGGTTCTCGAACTGGAGCTGTACAAGAGCCTTCCTCCGCACGTCAGGCTCACTCACCAGGTACGTGACAGGAACTTTATTACATAGCATCAGTATTGAATAGAATATTGGACTGGTTCTATCATGGGCAAGTAAAACAATGGGTAGCTATCGAACAGCAAATAACATCTGTCCCTCTGACCTCTCTTCCGTGGATTGCACTTAAATCTCACCCATCTAGATAAACACTTTCACCCTTGACCCAAACCCTATAAAAAGTCTGGAACCAGACTGTCCGAAAGTGGGGTGTTTCCTCAATACCAGGCCCACTCGCCCCGATTATGGGTAATCCAGAATTTCTGCCCGGCCTGTCATCAGATAGGCCCTTACGATGGACACCTTTTGGCTCCTTCATCATGTAAACAAGCTCTTGCGCCTAAAGGACTTCAAGCGTTTCATACAATAATGACTACCAAGTGCAATTATCCGGGCCGATGGTTTCATTACCTTCAGCTCCAACACTTTTATATACATTTATCTAGAACGGGCTCACTTCATAGAGACCTACCTGTATTTGAGTCTCTCTGCAGTGGGCAGACAGTGTGTTCCCTCACTATCTCTACGATATTTGGTATACTCCTATCCAATGCATTTCCCTCAGGACTGGGCCTGGACTGCAGGAGAATGGAAGAAATCTTCCTTTTTAACTTTCAAATCTAGTTCCTCAACTTATATACAAGAGAAGAACTATAAAATATTAACGAGTTTGTATAGATGCCCGGCGGGGTTCCAACAGAACATCCTCAATCTGCCTGGAAAAGTGTTGGCACTGCGGGGGGGAGATGTAGGCACAATGATTCACATCTGGTGGACCCCCCCCCCCCCCCCCCGGTTTAAAGCATTTTGGGAGTCTGTATACAAAATCTACTCCTCTATCACCGGCACGCTGTATCAGAGGTCTCCAGAAATAGCTCTACTCTCTATTTTCCCGGGATCTATGCGAGAGGCTAAAAAAGGTTTACTTCCCTGGCTCCGAATACTTATACCTAGACATTGGAGTACACGAGCTGCCCCTACTATCAAAGAGTTGGCAGCTGAAATGCACCACTTAAAGAGAATGGAGGAAATATCGGCAAATTTACAGGGATGCTTCCCCAAAGTATATGGCAGTGTGGTCATCCTGGGTTGAATTTTCGAGTTCTGATATCTTAAGATCCTTGACATGTGAAGGACCTAACCCACAGTCACTTTAGCCACCCGTTAAACATAATATTTAACCCCTCCAAATACCCCCAACAAATGACATGACGAGATTTTGGAGTAAATGGCCTTGACGCCCTTTTATTAACAATTAAATAAATAACATTTTAAATAACTCTTAACCAACTTTTATATACTATTAGGGTCTTTTGAGGGAAACACCCACCACTGGTCACTGCGCCAAACTTCTTTTAACTTTAGGCCTCCGGTCGCAAGCCCCCGGACCTGGAGACGGGACTCAACTTTCGCAGTGACCTACCTTTTACCCCTTCCTGGTTAACCCCTCATTAACCGGAAGGTACCTGATAACCCCAATCCACATATGGGTACCACCCATGTTAACCCCATCCCACAGATGGGTACCAACCATGTTAACCCCCATCCCACTGATGGGTACCAACCATGTTAACCCCCATCCCACAGATGGGTACCAAACATGTTAACCCCCATCCCACAGATGGGTACCAACCATGTTAACCCCCATCCCACAGATGGGTACCAACCATGTTAACCCCCATCCCACAGATGGGTACCAACCATGTTAACCCCCATCCCACAGATGGGTACCAACCATGTTAACCCCCATCCCACAGATGGGTACCAACCATGTTAACCCCATACCACAGATGGGTACCAACCATGTTATATATGCATATAACATCCATATTCTCCTCCTCCAAAGCCCCAACCACTGCACAAGCTGTCCTTACTGCCCCTATTATAATTAACCATACTCGGGAGGGTGGGTGGGAATCTTCTCCTCCGCCGCTCATTAATGACGTCACTCCCCTTCCTTCCTCATAGCTTCCTAACTCGAGCGCCTCCCCTGCTTCGGCCACTCCCCCTTTCTTAAAGGGGACAACTTTTTCTCCAAAAAGCATGACTGTGCTGTCCACACCTGTCATGCCGTCCCTATGCCAATCCTTTCCTCTCCTTCTGCTCCGGGACTCTCTTTCTGTGAATAGCTTGTATCTCCTAGCGTGGTGTGAAACTAAACTGGTAGTTCAGCGGGATCACCCTTGGTTGGGAAGGGGGCTTTCCAGACGTGTGTCTTTTTTTTGTGGGTTCTTTCTTTCTTTCTTTCTTTCTTTCTTTTCGTTTTCCACTTTCCTGGGCAGTTCTTGGCCCATGGTGAATATTCAATAGCACTAACGAATTTCGACAAATGCATTAATTCTGAAATATCCCAATTAACGAAAACCCATTTAACATATTTTTCCGAATATTCGGAAAGTCGAATATTTGAAAATTCTGAATTTCGAAAATTTAGAAATTCGACATTTTAAAATCCGATAATTCTGAGATTCGAAAAAAATCCCAATATTTTGAAATTTGAAAATCGGAGAATAAGAATGAAAATCTGAAAATTCCAAAGAACAAAAATCCAAAAATAAGAATGAAAATCTGAAAATTCGAAAATGAGAAAATCTGAAATAATAACTAACTAATAATAAGTTAACTATTACTAAACTATTCAATTATAGGTATTGGAATTTCCTTTCAAATTTGGCTGATAGTGAATTTATTGTGAAGTTACGAATTATCCAAAATAACGAATGCCGTATATAAATGAATGGAATGTAACAAATTACTTTTTATTATTATTATTTATTATTAATTTGTTGAGTTTCATTCGTTATTTTGGATAATTCGTAACTTCAGATAAATTCGTATTCGTTACGTTCACTAACAGCCAAATTTGAAAGGAAATTCCAATACCTATAATTTAATAGTTAGTTATTATTCCAAATTTGCGGATTTTCTTTCTTATTTTTGGATTTTTGAATTTCTGAATTTTTTCGCATTTTCAAATCTTCGAATTTCCGAATCTTAGAATTTTTGAATTTCCGAAATTTTCTAATTTTCGCATTTCCGGATGTTCTAATTTTCTGATTTCGAATTTTTGAATTTACAAATTTACAAAAAAACAAATAAAACTAAAACACATTTTTTCATCAGTGCACATGTCTAAATAGTTACAGAGGAGGTCTCTTTCTAGAATCATTGCTCTCGCGCTAATGTTCGCAGCGATACCTCACATGTGGGGTTTGAACAGCATTTTCATATGTGGGCGGGACTTACGTATGCGTTCCTTACTGCGTGCGAGCTCACAGGGACAGGAGCACTTTAAAAAAAAAATGTATTATTGTTAATTTTACTTTTTGACACTTTTTTAAAAAAAAAACTTTTTTTTTGATCACTTTTATTTCTATTACAAGGAATGTAAACATCCCTTGTAATAGGAATATGGCACGATCGGTCCTCTTTACAATGAGATATGAGGTCAGTGAGACTCCACATCTCACCTCTAGGCTGGGAAGCCAGAAATTAAAAAAAATAAACGATCCTGGCCTCCCTGTTTGAATGCAGAGGCCGGGCGTGATGTCATAACATCACGCCTGGCCTCCGAACGATCATAGAGACTCCGGCGACCATCTGGTCCACCGGAAATCTCTATGGTAAACATCCAGGGCCGGCGGATCCTGTCTCCAACTCACCGATGGAAGCGGTGAGCCAGTAGAAGCCCCAGAGGGCGGCAGGAATGGGGGGGGTCACCTCTCGCCGCCTGTAAGAACGATCAAGTGGTGGAACAGCCGCTGTGATTGTTCTTATGGCGTAGGGAATCGCCGGCTGAAAAAGACGATATCTGAATGATGTCTGTAGCTGCACCCATCTTTTAGATATCCCCGCGTAAAGTCAAGGACGTCATATGAAGGCCGGCGGGCGGGAAGTGGTTAAAGAGGGATTCCGCCCAAAAAAAAATATTAAAAGCCAGCAGCTATAAATACTACAGCTGCTGACTTTTAATAAATGGACACTCACCTGTCCCGGGTTCCAGCGATGCCGGCAGCCGAGGCCGATCAACCGCTCGGGCCTCGGCTGCTGCCGCCGCCATTCGAAGTGAGGGAATCAGGAAGTAAAGCGAATCGGCTTCACTTCCCGGTTCCCTACTGCGCATGCGCGAGCCGCGCCACGCAATAGGAGATCTCCGCGCTGTCACTGGGACCCGTGTGTGTCCCAGCAGACAGCGCGGCAGGGCAGGAAATGGCGTAGACTCCCGTGGGAGTCTATGCCTGGAAGTGGGTGAAAATACCTGTCTTTGACAGGTATCTCCACCCCCCTCCCCCCTGAAAGGTGTCAATTGTGACACCGGAGGGTGGGGGGGGGTTCCGATCAGCGGAGGTTCCACTTTAGGGTGGAATCCCGCTTTAATATAGAGAATACCATAGACCAGGTGGTCCCCAGTAGTCTCTATGACCTTTGAAGGCCCAGGCACGACGTTGTGACATCAGGTCCAGCCCCCGCAGTTGTAAACCCTGCCGTGTATTCGGCTGGAAAGCCGGAGATTGTTTTTTTTTTTTTTTATCTCAAGCTTTCCAGGCTAGAGGTGAGATGTGGGGTCTTATCCACTTTAAGACCGGACCATTTTGCTGGCTTAAGACCAGAACACTTTTTGCGATTCAGCACTGCGTTGCTTTAATTGACAATTGCGCGGTCATGCGACGTGGTTCCCAAACAAAATTGACGTCCTTTCTTTCCCACAAATAGAGCTTTCTTTTGGTGGTATTTGATCACCTCTGTGGTTTTTATTTTTTGCGCTATAAACAAAAATAGAGCGACAATTTTGAAAAAAACGCATTATTTTTTACTTTTTGTTATAATAAATATTCCCCCAAAAATATATAAAAAAACATTTTTTTCCCTCAGTTTAGGCCGATACGTATTCTTCTACATATTTTTGGTAAAAAAAAAAAAATCGCAATAAGCGATTATTGATTGGTTTACGCAAAAGTTATAGCGTTTACAAAATAGGGGATAGTTTTATGGCATTTTTATTAATATTTTTTTTTACTAGTAATGGCGGCGATCAGATATTTTTATTGTGACTGCGACATTATGGCAGACACATCGGACATTTTTGACACATTTTTGGGACCATTGTCATTTATACAGCAATCAGTGCTATACAAATGCAGTGATTCCTGCGTAAATGACACTGGCAGTGAAGGGGTTAACCAGGGGGTGGCATTGTAGGGGTTAAGTGTTTCTAGGGGTGTGTTACTAACTGTGGGGGGCTGGGCTTTGTGTTAGTGAACACTGATCTCTACTCCAATCACATGGAGCAGAGATCAGTGTCACTTGTTGCTAGGCAGAACGGGGAGATGCTGTTTACAACGGCATCTCCCCATTCAGTCTCCCCGTGAGACGATCGCAGGTACCCCGCGGCGATCGAGTCCGCGTGACCCGCAACTGGACTCACGGGGGTCCCGACCGGCACACGAGCACGCCGCCGGCGGCGTGCACGCAATGGCAGGGCGGCATATAAAAATGGACGTACCTGTACGCCAATATGCATGCCGTGCCATTCTGCCAACGTACATCGGCGTGCGCTGGTCGGGAACTGGTTAAAGGCCCCAGATCTCGCTGTAAAGAGGACCTGTCATGCCCTATTCCTATTATTTGTAATAGGAATAAAAATTATCAAGAATTTTAAATTTTTTATAAAGGGAAAGTGTAAAAATAAAAAATAAATTAATTTAAAGTGCCCCCATCCATTTTTAAAGTGAGCTCGCCCACATATGTAAACGGCGTTCAAACCACACATGTAAGGTATTGCTGTGAACATTAGAGCGAGAGCAATAATTCTACTGCAAAGCTTCCTCTGTAACTCTAAACTGGTAAACTGTAAAAAAAAAAAAAAAATGTAAAGCCTCTCCTATGGAGATTTTTAAGTACCGAAGTTTGGCGCCATTCCACAAGTGTGCGTAATTTTAAAGTGTGACATGTTTGGTATCTATTTAATCGGCGTAACATCATCTTTCATATTATACAAAAAAATTGGGCTAATTTTACTGTTTTTTGTTTTGCTTTTTTTATTTATGAAACGTTCCCCCCCCCCCCCCCCAAAAAAAGCGTTTGAAAAATTGCTGCGTAAATACCGTGTGACATAAAAAGTTGCCACCATTGTATTCCCTAGGTTCTCTGCTAAAAAACAAAACAAAAACATATATAATGTTTGGGGGTTCTGAGTAATTTCCTAGCAAAAAAAAATAAATTATGACTTACATGTTGGAGAGGAGTGCCAGAATTGGCCCGGTATGGAAGTGGTTAAAGTGTATATAAATCCAGAAAAAAAAAAAAAAAAGAGAGGAGGAAATTATAATGAAACAAATTATCCATATTCAAAAATGAATTAGAAATCGCTAATCACCGGCTCTGTAATCATGTGATCGGCTGTGTCCAATCACAGCCGATTACATGTAAACAAGGAAGTGCCAGTAATCGGCTCTCCTCGCCTCACACTGACAGAGTGTGTGGCGAGGAGGGCCGATCAGCGGCATTTCCTCGCAGGGGACAGTGAGATGTAATCAGGGCACTGATGATCAGTGCCCTGATTACATTAATAATTACATTAGAGCGCCACCAGTGCCAGCAACCCATGCCAACCAGTGCCAACAATCAGTGCCCACCACAGCCAGAAATCAGTGCCCATTAGTGATGCCAGTCAGTGCTGGCTTTCTGTGCTGCCTATCAGTGATGCTCATCAGTAGAGCCCATCAATGCCCATTAGTGCCACTCATTAGTGCTGCCCATCAGTGCCGCTTATCCATGCCAGCTATCAGGGCCTGTCAGTTCCCACCAGTGCCATTTATCAGTCCTGCCAATCAGTACTCATCAGTGCCACCTATCAATGCCCACCAGTGCCATTCATCAGTAACACCTATCAGTGCCCATCAGTGCAGCCTATTAGTGCCCATCAGTGCCGCCTCATCAGGGGACAGTGAGAGATGTAATCAGGGCACTGATGATCAGTGCCCAGATTACATTAATTACATTAGAGCGCCATCAGTACCAGCAACCCATGCCAACCAGTGCCAACAATCAGTGCCCACCACAGCCAGAAATCAGTGCCCATTAGTGATGCCAGTCAGTGCTGGCTTTCTGTGCTGCCTATCAGTGATGCTCATCAGTAGAGCCCATCAATGCCCATTAGTGCCACTCATTAGTGCTGCCCATCAGTGCCGCTTATCCATGCCAGCTATCAGGGCCTGTCAGTTCCCACCAGTGCCATTCATCAGTCCTGCCTATCAGTACTCATCAGTGCCACCTATCAATGCCCACCAGTGCCATTCATCAGTAACACCTATCAGTGCCCATCAGTGCAGCCTATTAGTGCCCATCAGTGCCGCCTCATTAGGGGACAGTGAGAGATGTAATCAGGGCACTGATGATCAGTGCCCTGATTATATTAATTAAATTAGAGTGCCACCAGTACCAGCAACCCATGCCAACCAGTGCCAACAATCAGTGCCCACCACAGCCAGAAATCAATGCCCATTAGTGATGCCAGTCAGTGCTGGCTTTCTGTGCTGCCTATCAGTGATGCTCATCAGTAAAGCCCATCAATGCCCATTAGTGCCACTCATTAGTGTTGCCCATCAGTGCCGCTTATCCATGCCAGCTATCAGGGCCTGTCAGTTCCCACCAGTGCCATTCATCAGTCCTGCCTATCAGTACTCATCAGTGCCACCTATCAATGCCCACCAGTGCCATTCATCAGTAACATCTATCAGTGCCCATCAGTGCAGCCTATTAGTGCCCATCAGTGCCGCCTCATTAGCGCACATCAGTGAAGCAGAAAAATTACTTATTTACAAGATTTACTGACTAAACTAAGAAAAACTATTTTTTTTTTCAACATTTTCTGACTTTTTTTTTACATTTTTTTATTTTTTTGTAAAAAAATAAAAATCCCAGCAGTGATTAAATACCACCAAAAGAAAGTTCTATGTGTGTGAACAAAATAATAAAAATGTCCTTTGTGTACAGTGTTGTATGACCGCACAATTGTCATTGAAAGTGTAACAGCGCTGAAAGCCGAAAAATGGCCTGGGCAGGAGGGGGGTGAAAGTGCCCGGGTAGATAAGTGGTCAACAAACAAATCTGAAACTAAACCCATTTTACATCAGGCACATCTCTAAGGACCACGCCTCCAGACTGACGGCCCACCCATCGAGGCATTTCCGATATTTGCATAACTCCTCCCAAGAGCCAGCTCCCCCTGCTTGCCTCAGCCCTGAGGGCCCTTGGGAGGAGTCCTGAGGGCGGAGTGCTGGGGGTGTTTTCAGGCCCCTCCCACCAGCCATGATCTGCCGGTGTTGTGCCATATAGTGTCCGGCCATCATATAGTGTCCGCGCCGTACTGCGCATGCGCAGTACGGAGCAGACGAAGCTTCGAAAAATCTCCGAAGCTGAACGGCGCCTGCGCCGTGAGTGGAGGTGGTAGCCCCACCATCCAAGCGGACATAGGGTTGTGAATATTAGAGGGCCCCCCGCGGGCGAGCTTCCTACTCTATGTCCACTTGGATAGTGGGGATAGAACCTGGACTCACGGCGCAGGCGCCGTTCATCCTCTGCAATTTTCGGAATCTGTGTTGCTGTGTACTGAGCATGCGCAGTACACAGCAGACACTTTTGGATGGAGGACCTTATATGATAAGACACCGGCACGGCATAGAGAAGCACAGAGACCCGGTGATAATGTCCCCGGATCTAAAATAAGGCCAATGAAAGACTTGATTAGTATGCTGATGGCGGGGGAACCAGAGGAGGGAAAACATCAGCAGACTAAACCTCAGCTTTCAGTGGCCCGAACAGTAGAGAGACGTCTTGGCTCTGCGCCAGCGGGTCGGAGAGAAGTCCCCCCCTCCTCCCCCCCCCCCCCCGGGGTAGGGTGAAGAAACATCCACCGCCGACATCAAATCTAAGAGCTTCATTTCTGGAAGGCCTCACGGGCGCGTCTGCCAGGCCCGACGTCTGCGGGCAGATCTGACTTCTTCTCCGTGTTGTCTGGCGTCCTTCGAACTCTCACGTCTCACTTTCCACATTTTCATGTTTAGAGGGGGGGAAAAAATAAACAATCCCCCTACAAGTGTGCAGCTTAAACTTGTGACCCCCCCCCCCCCCATCCGAGGTCACCTCTCCTGTTCTGTCATGATGTAGCCCCCCCCCGAGTCATCGCTCCACCCATGGACGGCGCGGTCATGTGATTAATAGCGGCGTCATTTAT
Source organism: Lithobates pipiens (assembly GCF_037356315.1). Classification (NCBI taxonomy): domain Eukaryota; kingdom Metazoa; phylum Chordata; class Amphibia; order Anura; family Ranidae; genus Lithobates; species Lithobates pipiens. The sequence goes on along the minus strand of NW_027507764.1, from coordinate 19,261,083 downwards.
CGGTACAGCAAATTCATTCTGCAAATTGGGTGATGAAGTCGCGAGTCATTGGAATTTATTGTAACGTTTGTCTTGTGGATACAAAGAAATGTACTGGAGAGAACGATCGCATCACCGGAAAGACCACACAACGATCAGACGCCTGAAATGCACCATGTTACCAAAAGTATCGGGACGCCCGCCCTTACACGCACGCACACGCACACACACACACACACACACACACACACGAACTTTAATGGCCTCCCAGTCTTATGCCGCGCACACACGATCGCACATTCCGACAACAAAATCCACTGGATTTTTTTTCCGACGGATGTTGGCTCAAACTTGTCTTGCACACACACGGTCACACAAATGTTGTTGGAAATTGCGAACGCCAAGAACGCGGTGACGTACGACACGTACGACGAGCCGAGAAAAAATGAAGTTCAATAGCCGGTGCGGATCTTCTGCTTGATTCCGAGCGTGCGTGGCACTTTGTGCGGCGGAATTGCGAACAACGCATTTTGTTTGTTCGGAAAATTTTGGAACCAGATCTCAAATTTTGTGTGCGATGGAAATTCAGATGGAAACTGTCCAATGGAGTCGACACACCGTCAAAAAGCTCCCATCGAACATTTTCCGTCAGAAAATCTGACCGTGTGTACGCGGCATAAGACCCCTTTCACACTGGGACTCTTTGCAGGCACTACAGTGCTAATAATAGCGCCTGCAAAGCGCCCTGTGTCTCCAATGTGAAAACCCCCGAGGGTTCTCACTGGAGCGGTGCGCTGGCAGGACGCTAAAAAAAATTCCTGATAGCAGCATCTTTGGAGCGGTGGAGGAGTGGTGTGTGCACCATTGAAATCAATGGGAAGCGCGGCTATACCGCCGGCAAAGCGCTGCTGCAGTGGCATTTTGCAGGTGGTTTTAACCCTCTCTTGGCCGCTAGTGGGGAGCTTTTACTTCCCCCCCCAAGCACTGCGAAATTGACACTAAAGAGCTGCTAAAAATAGCGTGAGTTGTCCCAGCGAGTTTGGGGTGGAGAAACTTGACTGGCCTGCACAGAGTCCTGACCTCAATGTCTTTATGGACCTTGCTTTGTGCACTGGTGGGCAGTCATGTTGGAACAGGAAGGGGCCGTCTCCAAACTGTTCCCACAAAGTTGGGAGCATGAAATTGTCCAAAATGTCTTATGGCTGATGCCTTAAGAGTTCCCTTCACTGGAAATAAGGGGCCAACCCCTGAAAAACAACCCCCACAATATAATCCCCCCTCCACCAAATGATTTGGACCAGTGCACAAAGCAAGGTCCATAAAGACATGGATGAGCGAGTTTAGGGTGGTGGAACTTGATTGGCCTGCACAGAGTCCTGACCTCAGCCCGATAGAACACCTTTGGGGTGAATTAGAGTGGAGACTGCAAGCCAGGCCTTCTCGTCCAACATCAGTGCCTGACCTCACAAATACTCTTCTGGAAGAATGGTCAAACATTCCCCATAGACACCCTCCTAAACCTTGTGGACGGCCTTCCCAGAAGAGTCAAAGCTGTTATAGCTGCAAAGGATGGGCCAACTCAATATTGAACCCTACGGGCTAAGACTGGGATGCCTGACCTCAACCCGATAGGGCGGATAGAACACCTTTAGGACCGTGCATTGTGCACGGGTCCAAATCATTCCATACACACAGAAGCGAACGCATGTGTACATCGCGCCCACTTCCGTAAACGGCGTTCAAACCACACATGTGAGGTATTGCCGCGTGCGCTAGAGCAACAATTCTATACCTATATAGAATTCTAGCACTAGGCCCCCTCTGTAACTCTAAACATGTAGCCTGTAAAAACTGTTAAAGCGTCGCCTATAGAGATTTTTAAGTGCGGAAGTTTGGAGCCGTTCCACGAGCGTGCGCAATTTTAAAATCGTAATGTGTTGGGTATCTACTTGATATTCCCATCGCACACATTCCTGGATAAGCTCGCAAAATTTGGGTGCTGCAGCAACAACCAGCTGGATACTGGTTCAAGTCACAAGGTAGATATTTGCCAGCACACACCAAGGATCGACACAAAGTAGCGTCCAAACGGATAGTTTATTGCACAACATAAGAAGACTGCAACGTTTCGGGGGCACGCAGGACCCCTTCGTCAGGCATGGACGAATGTTTCGGAGTCACACAGGACCCCCATGCCTGACGAAGAGGTCCTGCGTGACCCCCGAAACGTTGCAGTCTTCTTATGTTGTGATTTTGCAATAAACTCTCAGTTTGGACGCTACTTTGTGTCGATCCGCGGTGTGTGCTGGCAAATATCTACTTTATGTTAGGTATCTATTTACTCGGCATAACGTCATCTTTTTAACCGCTTCAGCCCCGGAAGATTTTACCCCCTTCCTGACCAGAGCACTTTTTTTTGCGATTCGGCACTGCGTCGCTTTAACTGACAATTGCGCGGTCGTGCGACGTTGCACCCAAACAAAATTAATGTCCTTTTTTTCCCCACAAATAGAGCTTTCTTTTGGTGGTATTTGATCACCTCTGCGGTTTTCATTTTTTTTCGCTATAAACAAAAAAAGAGCGATAGTTTTGAAAAAAAAAAAAAACAATATTTTTTACTATTGGCTATAATAAATATCCCCCAAAAATATATAAAAAAAAAACTTTTTTTCCTCAGTTTAGGCCGATACGTATTCTTCTGCATATTTTTGGTAAAAAAAAAAAAAAAAAAATCGCAATAAGCGTTTACTGATTGGTTTGCCCAAAAGTTATAGCGTCTACAAAATAGGGGATAGATTTATGGCATTTTTATTATTCATTTTTTTATTAGTAATGGCGGCGACCTGCGATTTTTATGGTGACTGCGACATTATGGCAGACAGTTCGGACACTTTTGGGACCATTGTCATTTATACAGCGATCAGTGTTATAAAAATGCATTGATTACTGTGTAAATGACACTGGCAGGGAAGGGGTTAAACACTAGTGGGCAATGAAGGGGTTAAGTGTGTCCTAGGGAGTGATTCTAACTGTGGGGGGGGGGGGGGGGTGGACTACAACTCACATGACAGCGATCACTGCTCCTGATGACAGGGAGCAGTGGATCTCTGTCATGTCACTAGGCAGAACAGGGAAATTCCTTGTTTACATAGGCACCTCCCTGTTCTGCCGCACTGTGACACGATCGCGGATCACCGGCGGACATCGAGTCCGTGGGTCCTGTGGGCATGGTCCCAGAGCACGCGCCCACAATGCCGCTTCTTAAAGGAGATGTACCTGTATGCCCATTTGTGCAGCCATGCCATTATGCCGATGTAGCGCTTGAAGTAAAAGGGTTAAAAGCCTCTACAAGGTCATCAATTTAGAGCTAATCGCAAATAATGGGCCTAGAGTTATTGATTTCAATCAGGGTGGATTTAATTTAAGCACTTGCCAACCAGCCGCCGTCATTATACTGCGGCAGGTCGGCACGTTCCCGCGAGCCGTCATAGCTATACGGCGGCTCCTTCGAGGAGGGATAGCAGGCGCATGCCCGCGCCCGCTGCACTGTGGGGGTGCCAATGCTCGTGGCCGACGGTCACGATGACCGCCGGCCACGAGCGATCGCGGGCACGAGAGGCAGAATAGGGACACAAATCCCTGTTCTGTGAGGAGATGACAGATCGTGAGTTCCTACGAGCTGGGAACCATGATCTGTCATCCCATCTAGGCACTTCCCTCCCCCTACAGTTAGAACACACACAGGTAAAATCTTCCTACACATCCTGCTGCAGATCCAACAGATAACACCCTTGTTCTGGTATTGCTCTCTTCATTAGCTGCGAACCACTGATCACCTGGCAGTCTCAGAACAGTGTTTATCTCCAATGAACTCCCATATTCTCGACTCCATCAAGTGGCCGTTGCTGAGTCCATCATTTCTTCCATTCTGGACTCCTCCCCTGATCCATTCAGGCATTCCAGTTGGGAAATCTCAGTGGGACCTCCATGTGTAGCGGTACCCACATGGGGGCTGCTGGTTTGTTCTACTTCCCATTGGCTATCCCGGTTACTCAGGGCTACCCTTACCTCTGACACCTCAGGTTCCATGCTTTCAGTAAAAGGTCACACACACATATGTGATTGAATAATATAATTAGTTTACTGAAAATAGATTTAGTTAAATGGAGAAACACCTCTCAACTTCACTTATAAAAAATAAACAATTGTAACAAAGGTATTACAAAATGTTCACTCTAACACACACTGAATAAATGGTGCGTGCAGACCCGTCTCCAAGTGGGACTAATGCTCAGGGTGATAAGACCTGGACACTGGGCACTTTCCCACTTCCAGTACGGCCGTGCAGACACACTAAACCCACAGCACACTATGCAATGTTATTAACCACTTCAGCCCCGGACCAATAAACACCTTAAGGACCAGAGGTCTTTTTCCAATTTCGCACTGCGCTGCTTTAACTGGTAATTGCGCGGTCATGCAATATTGCACCCAAACGAAATTTGCGTCCTTTTCTTCCCACAAATAGAGCTTTCTTTTGATGGTATTTGATTGCCTCTGCGATTTTTTTTTTTTGCGATATAAATGCGAAAATTTTGAAAAAAAAAGATATTTTCTTCTTTTTGTTATAAGAAAAATCGAATAAACTAAATTTTAGTCATACATTGAGGGCAAAATTTATTCAGCCACATGTCTTTAGTAAAAAAAATGTCAATAAGCGTATATTTTTTGGTTTGCGCAAAAGTTATACCGTCTACAAACTAGAGTACATTTTCTGGAATTTACACAGCTTTTAATTTATGACTGCCGATCTCATTTCTTGAGGTGCTAAAATGGCAGGGCAGTACAAATCCCCCCCAAATGACCCCATTTTGGAAAGTAGACACCCCAAGGAAATTGCTGATGGGTATGTTGAGCCCATTGAATATTTATTTTTTTTGTCCTAAGGGATTGAATAATGACAAAAAAAAAAAAAAAAAAAAATTTTTACAAAAAGTTGTCACTAAATGATATATTGCTCACACATGCCATAGTTATATGTGGAATTGCACCCCAAAATATATTCCGCTACTTCTCCCGAGTATGGGGATACCACATATGTGGGACTTTTTGGGAGTCTAGTCGCGCACGGCACCCCGAAAATCAATCACCACCTTCAGGATTTCTAAGGGTGCAAATTTTAGATTTAACTCCTCACTACCTATCACAGTTTCGAAGGCCATAAAATGCCAAAATAGCACAAACCCCCCCCAAATGACCCCATTTTGGAAAGTAGACACCCCAAGCTATTTACTGAGAGGCATGTTGAGTCCATGGAATATTTTATATTTTGCCAAAAGTTGCGGGAAGATTACAAACTTTTTTTTTTTTTGCACAAAGTTGTCACTAAATGATATATTGCTCACACATGCTATGGGCAGAAGTCAAATTACACCCCAAAATAAATTCTGCTGCTTCTTCCGAGTACGGGGATACCACATGTGGGGGACTTTTTGGGAGCCTAGCCACGTACGGGACCCCGAAAACCAAGCACTGCCTTCCGGATTTAAATATAAAATGCTACCAAAAAACCTGTTAGCGATGGCAGGGATCAGGCCTGACTCTGCGATCGCTGCAGTTATGTGTTTAGTGTTTTGTAAGTGACAGTGATCGATCGATACTGCACTTGGGTGGGCTGGGCAGAGGGGCAAAACGCAGGTGCTAGCAGGTATCTGGGCTGATCCCGCTAACAATGCGTTTTTTTGGAACCCTAAACTGCTGGGGGCTCTAGTATAGATCTGATCAGATCAGATATTGATCTGTTCAGATTCTATAGCACTACGGGAGGTGTATGCTTTGCGTGTGGGTGTTAGCAGTACTGGCACTAACCTAGCGCTGCCTGGGGCGACGCAGACCCTGACCCTAAAACCTAATTGATATCACCCGCCGGGTGATCAGGGGGTTAAACCTTTATTGGGTAATAAATGGTGGGTGCCCTGATGCTATAAAAAACAAACTAACCAGAGTCACCCGTAACACTTATACGGTGATCAGTGGTGAAAGGGTTAACTAGGGGCAATCAGGGGGTTCAAATTTTTATTAGGTAGTATATGGGGGTCCCTGGCGCTATATAAAAACCTGACGGGGAACCTAAATAACTAACTGGCTAACCAGCGTCACCAGTGACACTTATACTGTGATCGCTGGTGAAAGGGGGTGAAAGGGTTAACTAGCAGCAATCAGGGGGTTAAAACCATTATTGGGTAGTATATCGGGGTACCTAGCGCTATAAAAACCTGGCGGTGAACCTAAAAAAATAACTAGCTACCTAGCGACACTAGCGACACTGATGCAGCGATCAGAAAAATGATCGCTTAGTGACACTGGCAAAAGGGGGTGAAAGGGTTAACTAGCGGCAATCAGGGGGTTAAAACCATTATTGGGTAGTATATCGGGGTACCTAGCGCTATAAAAACCTGGCGGTGAACCTAAAAAAATAACTAGCTACCTAGCGACACTAGCGACACTGATGCAGCGATCAGAAAAATGATCGCTTAGTGACACTGGCAAAAGGGGGTGAAAGGGTTAACTAGCGGCAATCAGGGGGTTAAAACCATTATTGGGTAGTATATCGGGGTACCTAGCGATATAAAAACCTGGCGGTGAACCTAAAAAAATAACTAGCTACCTAGCGACACTAGCGACACTGATGCAGCGATCAGAAAAATGATCGCTTAGTGACACTGGCAAAAGGGGGTGAAAGGGTTAACTAGCGGCAATCAGGGGGTTAAAACCATTATTGGGTAGTATATCGGGGTACCTAGCACTATAAAAACCTGGCGGTGAACCTAAAAAAATAACTAGCTACCTAGCGACACATGCAGCGATCAGAAAAATGATCGCTTAGTGACACTGGCAAAAGGGGGTGAAAGGGTTAACTAGCGGCAATCAGGGGGTTAAAACCATTATTGGGTAGTATATCGGGGTACCTAGCGATATAAAAACCTGGCGGTGAACCTAAAAAAATAACTAGCTACCTAGCGACACATGCAGCGATCAGAAAAATGATCGCTTAGTGACACTGGCAAAAGGGGGTGAAAGGGTTAACTCTAGGGGCAATCAGGGGGTTAAATCTTTATTGGGGGGGTGATAGGGGGCTACCCTGGACCTAACACTAACTGTCCTGACAGTTTTTACTGTCACAACTGACACTGAATGCATTGATCAGTAAAGAAATGATCAATGCAATCAGTGACACTGTGACTGGGGGGGGGGGGGGGGGGGCGGGGGGGATCGGGGGGCGATCGGGGGGGATCGGGGGGGGGGGGTTTGTGTGCCTGTGTGTACCTACATGTCAGTGTAGTGTTGGTGCACACTTACTATTAGTCTTCTCCTCATAGTTCGGTCAAAAAGACCGCCCCGAGGAGAATGACATCACTTCCTCCTTCCTGTGTAAACAATACACAGTGGGAGGAAGCTTCTCATTGGCCAGGAGCGATCCAGAGGGGGTGGCCGAAAACCAACGGCCATCCCCTCATCACAGAGCGCTCCTGGAGCGGACCGGACCGCCGTAACCAGCGGGAGGGGGTCCGATCGGACCCCCCACCCGCTGGAAGGCAATCACGTACATCTACGTGATTGTGCCTGCCTGTGCCATTGTGCTGACGTACATTGGCAATACGGCGGTCCTGAAGTGGTTAAACAATACAACACAGTATAATTGACCAAGAGCTCCCCCTGCGGTGTAATGCAGCCCTTTGCATGTAGAAAAAACACAAGGCCTTACAGTAAGTGATATAGTCTCCTGTCTTCTTTCTTCAGCTAGCCATTATACTGCAGTATTTGTATTCCAGAGAGTTAGCAGATGGTAAAGTAACATAAAGTAGTGGATAACAGCAACTCCAGTTATGCAACACACTTATAAGTTCCTTCTGTGAGAATACACCTGGACTGTCAATCAATATCTAGTGGAGTACAGGCTTTGAGGCTTGGCGAACATGGTCTGATTAAATGAGACCGATTCGTGGAACTGCAGGTCTCAGCAGCACCATGAAAATAGTCTTGTGTTAAGTGCTTTATATAAATTCTGGGCAAAAGCCCTCTCACCACACCAGGCCCGGACAATTGTACCACTGCGTCTCTGTGATCTCAGTCCCGATTCCAAGGGCTCTGACACACCACACCGCTCTGTCAGATGAAAGATGGTTCTTGTCAGGCTCCGTCAGGCTTCCTGGATCCTCCGACCCGGTAACACCCTGTTCCAGCACTCTGTTTCCAACACCTCTCCAGTGGCATCCACTTCGTTCCACGCCGAACAGGCCGCACTCTTCAGAACACTCCCACACAGGCCCCTTCAGTCAGGTCACACATCCCAGGAAGAAGAGAACAAAACATGGCTGCACTGGGCCTTTTATTATAACATGGGTAGGTAAGTGAGACACTGTGGGTAAGTAAGTCTTTTCCAGATAAAACTTTAAGTCACTTCCTGTATATACTCTACAGCAGGAGGCTAGTTGCTCAGTAAGAGCCTGGAAGCTAAGTTGACAGACACCATGTGAATCCACACTCGTATGGTATCCCCGGACCGGCTACAAGATACTGGTACCATACGAGGGTTCTCTAACTTCAAATATCCTTCAGTTACAACCAAGTCTGTGGCAGAGACTTTTCATTTACAAGTTCTACAACCAAGTCTGTGACAGAGACTTTTCTCTATCCGAATCATCTATCGGTTGCTAATTCTGCTGAGAGGAGATTTATCCGATGGCTGCAATATCCAGTTGCGAATGGCTATTCTCTGGATGCTATGGTGAGAGATTTATGCAGTTCCAAGAGTACCTGAACTTCCTACCCATACCCACTATCCTTTATTGAGAGACTGTGTTTTTTTCTACCATCTTGCAAATAAAAATCCCTAAAGTAGATCCAGTGTCAGTCTCTACAGTTCTTTGGGCATCTACCTCGGGAAACCCATAGACACATACGAGGTCAAGAAGGTAACGGTAAGCCCAAATTTAACCAGCAGCTCCTTCAGGGGTCAGTGCTACACTTAAGAACAATACAGTGCTGGTTGATATGAAAACTCCCTGCATTGCGTCCTAAATTTGACAAAGCATGGCTACATTTAAATCATTGATTTTTATCCACCCTGATCTCAATTATAACACTCCATTAGCTTCTTTCCAGGCCACAGTGGCCCTTAAAAGCGACACTTGGAAGTGTACACAACTTCAAGAGTTCTTACTAGATAGGGGAGATCAGCAAACATATGTTCTCTAGTCTCCCTCCCCCCCCCCCACTACCCAGCAGCACCCGCTATACCACTCCTGGCAGTGTTGGCCAGTGGAAACATATTTTGGGGGGGTGGCAAACAGTATTCCACCCCCTCGGGTTGGTCGGTCGGTAGCACTTACCTCATCTTCGGTGGATTCCCTTGCTCGGCGGCCTCCCGTTCACCTGCTGTTCTCCTGTGGCCTCTTGTTCTCCGGGTCATTGCAATGGCTTCCGTTTCCTCCCTCCTCCTTGGCAGTCAATCAGGAGTCTTCTCTTTTCGGCCACCCGCTTCTGATTGGCCTCATTGAGAATCAGTGTTTCAACAGCGAATATTAATTTGCTGTTGTAACACACCTGGGTGGAATCGGAGCACACTCTCTGCATCCTGAGCCCACCCGATTTTGAAGCCTATTAGAGTCTCTGACTCTAATCAGCTGCTTCATTAAAAAAAATCTATCCATTGCATATAGGTGGGTGGAGTATAGAGAGGGGGCAGCTCCTGGGTGCTCCTAATGGACGGGTCTCCACTGAGTCCTGGGTCCACAAATGGAAAGATGGCAGTGGGGCTTGTGGAGGGCAAGGTGGGCGAATGCACCAAGGAGGAAAGGAAGCGATGAGGTGGGTGTACAGCCAACAGTCAGACTGTCATAGTTACACACCAAACGCAAGTGCATGTAAAACCCCCTGCTGCTGCTGACGTACAGCATAGGTATACTGTAGGTGACATCCAAAGGGTTAAAACCCAACTTCCTGGTCTTCTTAAATCCTTGGTCTAGGCTCTAGGGGTAGGTGAAAAAGCCACATTATTTACCTTTCCCTCACTCCAGCACCCTCTTCCTCTCCCTCCAACACTCCAGGTTGTATGTGGTCCCTTGGCATCATCATGTACAATGCAGGGCTATTAGGTCTACATTGTATGTGAAGGAGGCAGGAGTGTGACATCGCTCGGGAGAACCCTACAGAAGAGGCTGTGCCATGTCTAATTTTGAACAATTTTTATTGGGATAGGCGGGGATATTTTGCATTGGGAAAACAGGGGGTTGAAGAGAAAAGGTGAGAAATTCTTGCTTATGGATGTTTTTGTAGGGTCTTAGCTGCGCCGCCTCGGGTATCTCCACTGCTCTGGCCTTTCAGCAGTCTGGTCAGTGTGCAGCAGATGTGCTCTCATCTGTACCCTCAACCAAGAGGAAGAACCTAGCTAAACAGTCTCAGAAAAGCAGCGCCACTGCTCCTCCTTGCCCCAGTGTTTCTTGGGATCTATAGTGCAAATGGTCCATAAGCTTCACAATATGGCTTACTTCCTGGACTTCAGCTCCCATAATCCTCAGCATTCTACATAGAAGCCCATAGGCTTCCCTGGCTATAGTGCTCCCTCTGCTGACTGGAGGGGATAATGCAACACAACATTCAGCATAACAACAGAAAGTTAAAGTAAACTGATTGTAAATAGGGAGATGTCTCCTTCTCCATGTTTCTGTATTCCAGAACCTGGTTACAGATCAATCATAAATCCTGGGAAGAAGTGACAAGCATCCATTGCAGAGCGGGAAGGGGGGTGTGCTTTAGTTCCAAAGTGGATTAGCAGCAGCCAAGGCACACACAGGCTAACCGGGTACTGGAACAACATGAACAGGAGCAACAATTGCAAAGAAGCAGGAAGGTCGAAGGTTGTAAATGATATGGTTGCACACTGGTTAGAGGCTGGCACCAGTTGGAAGAGGCTTGAGCTGGACTGTGGCTGGCACAAAGAGAGACTGGACTGTGGCTGACATAAAGACAGACCGGACTGCTGCTGGCACAGAGAAAGGGTGGACTGCGGTTGGCACAGAGACATGCTGGACTGCTGTTGGCACAGAGAAAGGGTGGACTATGGCTGGCACAGAGAAAGGGTGGACTATGGCTGGCACAGAGACAGGGTGGACTATGGCTGGCACAGAGAGAAGCTGGACTGTGGCTGGCACAGAGAGAAGCTGGACTGCTGCTGGCACAGAGAGAGGCTGAAATGTGGGTGGCACAGAGAAATGCTAGGCTACTGCTGGCACAGAGAAAAGCTGAACTATGGCTGCCACATTGAGAGACTGGACTATGGCTGGCACAGAGAGAGAGACTGGACTATGGCTGGCATAGAGAGAGACTGGACTGCGGCTGACACATAGAGAAGCTGGACTATGGCTGGCACAGAGACAGGCTGGACTGTGGCTGGCACAGAGAGCAGCTGGGCTGTGGCTGGCACAGAGAGAGACTGGATTGCGGCTGGCACAGAGAGCAGCTGGACTATAGCTGGCACAGAGACAGGATGGACTTTGGTTGGCACAGAGACAGGCTGGACTGTGGCTGGCACAGAGCAGCTGGGCTGTGCCTGGCATAAAAAGGGTCTGGACTGTGGCTGGCATGGGGAGTGGCTGGAATGTGGGTGGCATAAGGAGAGGCTGGAATATGGCTGGCATAAAGAGGCTGGACTGCGACTGGCTTAAATAGAGGCTGGACTGAGGCTGGCATAAAGAGAGGCTGGACAGCGGCTGGCATAAAGAGAGGCTGAACTGTGGCTGGCATAAAGAGAGGCTGAATTGTGGCTGGCACAGAGAGAGGCTGGACTGTGGCAGCCATTTTTTGTAAAATCTCATTGTATAACCGAAGAGGTCGGGCTTGTAGAAAAGGATGTCACTCTTCTGGTGTGTCTATGGCCCTGGGGATATATTGTCATGAATTGGCCCATGGTGGGCATCAAAGCGGGGGAGATCAGATTACACACACTGCACTTTGGACTATTACTGCACAGTTTAACTAAAAGAAGTGTTTTTTTTGCACATATTTTCAAGATGTTTTTTTTTTTTTTTTTCAGGTCATTCGTTATGATCGCAATTTGTAAATTCGAAAATTCAAAAATTTGTAAATTCGAAAATCCTAAAATAAGAAAGAAAATCCAAAAATTATAAATAAAAAAAAAATGATAAATTATAGGTATTGGAATTTCCTTTCAAATTTGGCTGTTAGTGAACATAACCAATATGAATTTATCCGAAATTACGAAATACCGAATGCCGTATGTAGACGAATGGAACTTTGCGAATTAAAAATAATAAATAACAATAATAATAACAATAAAAAAAATGTTTTATTATTATTATTTATTATTCATTTGTTACGTTCCATTTGTTTAGATGCAGCATTTGTTATTTCAGATAATTCGTAACTTTGGATAAATTCGTATTCGTTACGTACACTAACAGCCAAACTTGAAAGGAAATTGTAATACCTATCATTAAATAGTTATTTTCGAATTTTCGCTCCTCTCGAATTTTCGAATTTACGAATTGCAATCATAAAGAATGACCTGAAAAACCAAAATAAAAACAAAAAACGAATGAAACTAAAATGAACTAATTTTTCGGCAGTGCACATGTCTACTCCTTGTGCGGGGTGCCTGGTCTCGTCTCCGCCCCTTCATGTGGTTTCCTATAGTGGGCGGGGCCTGCTGAGCTCCTCCCACAGCTCTGCACAGGTTATCTACAGTGGTGGTGTCACTGCTACATTTACAAGGTAATATTTGGGTTTCAGTGGGCATATGGAGCATACTGGTGTTATGGCAGCAGATAGCTCCAGAATCATTGGTGGATTCGCCACGGGGTGCGTCGCACAGAAGTAAACGCATTAACCAATTCAGCCCCGGAAACCCCCTTCCTGACCAGAGCACTTTTTGCGATTCGGCACTGCGTTGCTTTAACTGACAATTGCGCGGTCGTGCGACGTGGCTCCCAAACAAAATTTAAGTCCTTTTTTTCCGCACAAATAGAGCTTTCTTTTGGTGGTATTTGATCACCTCTGCGGTTTTTATTTTTTGCGCTATAAACAAAAAGAAAGAGCGACAATTTTGAAAAAAAAAAACGCAATTTTTTTACATTTTGCTGTAATAAATATCCCCCAAAAATATATAAAAAAACATTTTTTTCCCTCAGTTTAGGCCGATACATATTCTTCTACATATTCTTGGTAAAAAAAAAAAAAATCGCAATAAGCATTTATTAATTGGTTTGCGCAAAAGTTATAGCCAAAATAGGGGATAGTTTTATGGCATTTTTATAAATTTTTTTTATTTTTTACTAGTAATAGCGGCGATCAGAAATTTTTATCGTGACTGCGACATTATAGCGGACACATCGGACACTTTTGTCACATTTTTGGGACCATTTTCATTTAAACAGCGATCAGTGCTATACAAATGCACTGATTACTGTGTAAATGACACTCGCAGTGAAGGGGTTAACCACTAGGGGGCAGTGTAGGAGTTAAGTGTGTCCTGGGGAGTGTGACACGACACTGATCTCTGCTCCCGATCACAGGGAGCAGAGATCAGTGACACTGTCACTAGGCAGAACGGGAAGATGCTTGTTTACATTACCATCTCCCCCGTTCTTCTTCCCTGTGAGGCGGTCGCGGGTATCCCCGTGGCGATCGGGTCTGCGGGACCCGCGATCACACTCACAAAGCTTGCTGCGGGCGTGCCGGCTGGCCGCCTCTTAAAGGGCCACGTACAGGTACGTTAGTTTGCCTGTACGAGCCCCTCTGCCGAGTGTGACATGTTGGGTATCTATTTACTCGTCGTAACATCATCATATACAAAAAATTTAGGGTAATTATTGTGTGTTTTTTTTTTTTTTATTAATGAGTATTTCTTCCATAAAAATTGCTGCGCAAATACAATGTGACATAAAATATTGCACCGATCGCCATTTTATTCTCTAGGGTCTCTGCTAAAAAAAAAAAAAAAAAAAATTTAGGGTAATTATTGTGTGTTTTTTTTTTCTATTAATTAATGAGTATTTCTTCCATAAAAATTGCTGTTCAAATACAATGTGACATAAAATATTGCAACGATCGCCATTTTATTCTCTAGGGTCTCTGCTAAAAAAAAAATATATATATATATATATATATATATATATATATATATATATATATATATATATTTTTTTTTTTTTTTTACCAGAGACCCTAGACTCTAGGGTCTCTGGTAAAAAAAAAAAAAAAAAATTAGGGTAATTATTGTGTGTTTTTTTTTCCTATTAATTAATGAGTATTTCTTCCATAAAAATTGCTGTTCAATTACAATGTGACATAAAATATTGCAACGATTGCCATTTTATTCTCTAGGGTCTCTGCTAAAAAAAAAAAAAAAAATATATATATATATATATATATATATATATATATATATATATATATATATATATATATATATATATATATATATATATATATATATATATATATATATATATTTTACCAGAGACCCTAGACTCTAGGGTCTCTGGTAAAAAAAAAAAAAAAATTATATATATATATATATATATATATATATTTTTTTTTTTTTTTTTTTTTTTTTAGCAGAGACCCTAGAGAATAAAATGGTGATCGTTGCAATATTTTTATGAAAGAAATACTCATTAATTAATAAAAAAAACACACACAATAGTTACCCTAATTTTTTTGTTTAATGTGTATAAAAAAAAAATATATATATATACATATATATATATATATATATATATATAATGTTGGGGGGGGGGGGGGGGGGTCTAGCAGAAAATACAAATTTACACTTGTAAACAAAAATCTCCAGAAAAGGCCTGCCCAGCAAGCGGCTAAGAAGAGACAAAAAGTCTGCCAACACGGGGAAAAGATTTGTGTTTCTGGACCAGGTGAGGAAGTATCTTCCCCACAATAGTCCATCCTTGGTGGCCGGAGTTCTGCCTTAATAAGATTATTTTCAGAACCGGAGGGTTATTCAGGAGACGAACCTGAGAATTTCTCCAGCCGCGTCTGACCATTTCCTAGAAACCGGTAAATATATTTGGTGCATTGAGCGCGGGACGAGGGGAAGGTGTGAAAAAAACAACAAAAAAAAAAAAAAACGCCGTTCCTTCCACCCGGGTCACGCTCCAGTACAAATATTATTGCGTCCATACGGCAGAGATGCCTTTTTAATCAGCCTGTCTTTGTGTTGGCCGGCGATCGACATACATTAAACAATGTTTCATTTTCTGGCAGGGCCCGGGCGCCCCGGGAACGTCCAAGTCGTTCATCTAAATTCCCATAATAAAGAGTCGGATTTAAAGAATATCAATCTGCTAATTCTGTAACAATGGAGGGGGGTCGGCGGAGGATTGCGCGGATGCCGCGGAGGGGGGGGGGAGCGCCGAGGGTCATAAATATTGTGTTTTATAGTGAGAAAATGAAGGGAATAATGAGGCAAGAGACTCACAGAGGTGGAGAGGGGTGGAAGCGGCTCCATTTGTTTCTCTTTTTTGTATTTTTTTTTTCTTCTAAAAGTACTCAGCTGGTGTAAACCTCAGACATGAAATCTGAACAAAGCACATCCCTCTATAGTGTGTGCTTGTCTCAGTCCAGAGCACTAGGTGTCATTTCTGCCTGCTGCCTCTTTCCTCTGCTATCAGCACAAGTCACTGACATATTTTCCTGACACCAAGAGAAAAAAAGGTGACAGCACACAGCCTGTGATTGACAGCCTCAGCTCTGTTCCTCCCCTCCAATCGACACTCAGAGCTCTCCTCACTGAGCTCTGCAGAGTGTAGCTTCAGTTATTCGCCCCCTTTTTTTCTGGCCGCTTAGACAAGCTTTATGAGGTGACAGGGGAGGGAGCTCCAGCACACAGCCTGTGATTGACAGGCTCAGCTCTTTTCCTGTGTGGAGGGTGTGTTCCTCCCCTCCAATCAGCTCTTAGAGCTCTCCTCACTGAGCTCTACAGAGTGTAACTTCAGTTATCCGCCCCCTTTTTTTCTGACCGCTCAGACAAGCTTTATAAGGTGACAGGGGAGGGAGCTCCAGCACACAGCCTGTGATTAACAAGCTGAACTCTATTACTATGTGCCGTGTGGAGGGGGGGGGTGTCCCTCCAATCAGCTCTCAGAGCTCTCCTCACTAAGCTCTGTAGGGTGTGACCTCAGTTATCCACCCCCTTCTTTTCTGACCGCTCTGACCCCCTACTTTATCATTCCTTCCAATCCCCCACTCGGCACCACTGCTCCTCCCCATATTTCACTTGGCCTTATTTTTTTTCTCAATCCCCCACTGGGCACCACTGCTCCTCCCCATACGTCACTTGGCATTATTGTTCCTCTCAATGTCCCACTGGGCACCACTGCTCCTCCCCATACGTCACTTGGCATTATTGTTCCTCTCAATGCCCCACTGGGCACCACTGCTCAATACTTTTGTCCTCCCACAGGCCCCCCTTCCCCTTCCCTTGCTAATATTGTTCCCCCCTCCAACCACTAGGCACTATTGTTCCCCTCGTTAAGTCCTAGGTACTATTGTTATTGTTCTTTTCCATCTACCACTGGGCACCATTGTCCCCCTCAACCCTCTGTTGGGTACTATTGTCCACTCCACCCCCTCTCAACACTATTGTCTCCCCACCCCCTGTTTGGCAATATTGTTCCCTCACCTCCCACTGGGCCCCAATGCTTCTGCTCACACCTCACTGGGCACAATTGTTCCTCCCCATCTCCCACTAGGCACCATTTCTCCTCTCCATACTCCCCTTGGCACAATTGTTGCTTCTCAACCCCTACCGGGCACCACTGCTCCTCCCCACACTTCGCTAAGCATTTCTGTTTCTCCCCATTCCTCATTAATCACTATTGTTGCTTCCATCTCCCACTGGGCACTATTGTTTCCCCCACCCTATGTTGGGTACTATTGTCCACTCCACCCCCTCTCAACACTGTTGTCTGCCCACCTCCTGCTGGGCAATATTGTCCCCCCACCTCCCACTGGGCACAACTGCTCCTGCTCACACCTCACTAGGCATTATTGTTCCTCCCCACCTACCACCTACCTAGCATCAATGTGGCCTGATCGACCCCCATTATCGCCCCGTTGAGCACCAATGCCCCCACCACCATGCCTCACTGGCACAAATATTTTTCTCTTTTTCCTTTGACTACCAATGTCAGGGCATTCATCCTTCCACAAAAACCAGCTCCAGGCATTCTTTTCCCCCCACTGATTACCAACTCCTTAAAGGGAAACCTGTTGCTTTGCCCTGTATGGGCTAACCACCGAGTCATTTTAAAGTACCCAGACCAGATATCTTACACCCACTGTTATTGGTTGAACTGGAGGTCTGATCCCTGATATTTCTGTAGCACCCTTTAGTGTGCAACTAGTGTAGTTTTTTTGTGACTCATGGCAGTTATGTGTCTGTTAAAAGGGGCGGGTTACTGTAGGTCAGGCTGGAGGACTCTACAGGGCAGGTCTCTGGTACTTCCCCCTGGTTCTAGAAGCTTGGAGAAGCTTCTGGAAGCTAGTGGGCAGAGGCCAGGAGTTCCTGATCTGCATACTTGAGGGAATCTGGCCAATGCTCCGACAGAAAGCTGGGCAGGGTGGCTGGATCAGCCCTTAAATATTGTGGAGCCTGGCCAGCAGGGGAGTCGGGTGGGAGATGGAGTGAGGAAGCTGTGTCATGTGGCCTTAGAGGAGACCCTAGATTTAGTGGGCTCCACCTCCAGACTTTTGCAGCTGAGAAAGGAAGAAGTACAGACAGATCTTTACTATCCTGTGGTCTTGGTTGGAAGACACCCTGGCTTGTGGAAAAGGACATGTACAGTAGGAGGCCTGAACAGTCGTCTCTTCTAAAGCAGCAGGATTTCCATATCCCTGGAAATTTTCCACATTTCCCCATACCAAAAACATAAATGTATTTTATTAGGATTTTATGTGATAGACCAACACAAAGTGGCACATAATTGTAAAGTGGAAGGAAAATGATAAATGGTTTTCAAATTAAAAATCTGAAAAGTGTGGTGTGCCTTTGTATTCAGCCCCCCTTTACTCTGATACCCCTAACTAAAATGTAGCCCTTAGAGGTTTGTTAGAGAACCTTAGTGAACAAACAGCATCATGAAGGCCAAGGAACACACAAGACAGGTCAGGGATAAAGTTGTGAAGTTTAAAGCAGGGTTATGCCCTGTACACACAATCAGACGATTCGGACAACAAAATCCATCGGATTTTTTCGACGGATTTTGGCTCAAACTTGTCTTGCATACACACGGTCACACAAAGTTGTCGGAAAATCCAATCGTTCAGAACGTGGTGACGTAAAACAAGTACGTCGGGACTATAAACGTGCCAGTAGTCAATAGCTTCTGTCTAGTAATTTATTCTGAGTAGGGATGAGCTTCATGTTCGAGTCGAACATACGTTCGACTCGAACATCGGCTGTTCGCCCGTTCGGCGAATACCGAATGTTATGGGCCGTTCGCGCCAAATTCGTGTGGCGCTCACGGCCCACAATGCACTGCGCCATCGCAGTGCATTGCTGGCTCATGATTGGCCAAGCATGCACTGTGACCCCGCATGCTTGGCCAATCACAGCGCCGGCAGCGAGGAGAGCCATGATTGGCCACAGGCAGGATGCCTGTGGCCAATCATAGCTCAGGCTGTGTAGTACACGCCCCACACTATATAAGGCCGCCAGCACGGCGGCCTTGTGTAGTGTGTTGGCGTCTGTAGGAGTTAGTGGGTGTTCTGTGTACCTTCAACACAGTATACACCATTCGTTATCTGCCAATTTTGCGTTCTTGCTCTTCTGTAGTGCAGTATACACCATTATATCCACCTATATAGCTAGCTATCTTGCTCTTTTTAAATAGAGCTTGCAGTCAGTTGCAGGAGATTGTGCGTGCTGTCTGCGTGCCCTGACCGCAGAATACACCGTTATATCCACCAATATAGCTAGCTATATTGCTCTTTTTAAATAGAGCTTGCAGTCAGCTGTAGGAGATTGTGGGTGTTGTCTGCGTGCCCTGACCGCAGAATACACCGCTATATCCACCTATATAGCTAGCTATATTGCTCTTTTTAAATAGAGCTTGCAGTCAGCTGTAGGTCAGCTGTAGGAGATTGTGCGTACTGTCTGCGTGCCCTGACCGCAGTATACACCGTTATATCCACCTATATAGCCCCCCACCCCAAAGCACCTTGTCCCCATGTTGATGAGGACAAGGGCCTCTTCCCGACAACCCTGGCCGTTGGTTGTCGGGGTCTGCGGGCAGAGGGCTTATCAGAATCCAGGAGCCCCCTTTAATGAGGAGGTTCAGATCCCGGCCCCCCCACCCTATGTGAATGAGTATGGGTTACATGGTACCCCTACCCATTCACCTGAGGGGAAAAGTGTTAATAAAGAAAACACAACACAGGTTTTTAAAGTAGTTTATTAGACAGCTCGGGGGGTCTTCTTCCGACTTTGGGGGTCTTCTCGCAGGGCTCCTCCGCCGCTATCTTCTGCTCTTTTGCCGCTCTTTTGCTAGTGGAGGAGCCCGGCTTTCTTCTTCGTCGTCGCCGCCGTCCGGGGGTCTTCTATCAACTTCAGGGGTCTTCTTCCAACTTCGGGGGGTCTTGTCCCGCTCTTCCGTTCTTCTTCTCCGCTATCTTCTTCCAGCTCTTTTACTAGCGTTGGCCCTGGTCTTGTCGTTGTCGCCGCCCTCTTCTTCTTCTTCCGATGTTGACACGACGCGCTCTCTGGCCTTAATGCGGGGGACGCGTTGTGCGGTGACTTATATAGGCATAAGGGGCGGGGTCACCGGGTGATGTCACATGGTGATCCTGCCCCTTATGATGTCACCGCCCCGGGTGACTGGGGCAGAGGTTCACCTTCCAGCAGGACAACGACCCTAAACATACAGCCAGAGCTACAATGGAATGGTTTAGATCAAAGCATATTCATGGTGTTAGAATAGCCCAGTCACAGTCCAGACCTAAATCCAATTGAGAATCTGTGGCAAGGCTTGAAAATTGCTGTTCACAGACGCTCTCCATCCAATCTGACAGAGCTTGAGATATTTTGCAAAGAAGAATGAGCAGAAATGTCTCTCTCTAGATGTGCAAAGCTGGTAGAGACAAAAAGACTTGCAGCTGTAATTGCAGAGAAAGGAGGTTCTACAAAGTATTGACTCCGGGGGGCGCCATACAAATGTACGCCACGCTTTTCACATATTTATTTGTAAAAAATGTTGAAAAACATTTATCATTTTCCTTCCACTTCACAATTGTGTGCCACTTTGTGTTTTTCTATCACATAAAATCCCAATAAAATACATTTATGTTTTTTTGGCTGTAACATGACAAAATGTGGGAAATTTCAAGGGGTATGAATACTTTTTCAAGGCATTGTACATCGGGGGGGTTTATTAGCATACTTGTAATAGCGATGAAGTTAAATGCAACAAAAATAAATACATAAATCAAAAGGTGTTAAAAAATGTAAACTATAATAACATAAATAAAAATACCAAAAAAAAAAAAAAAAATGAAACCAGGCATCAGAAGAGGAACGCACGCGTCGGGCATGCACATGTAATGTCGGGGCCCCGATGATATCGGCTCTTTCCTTTTTCCTTTCCTGGTGGAGTTGTGTCTTCCTGTTGGATGGTGGAGGGGGGGAGGGGGGGATCTATTGTGGGATTTCCAGGCCGGCGTGTGCTGGGTTTCCGGCCTCGCCGGACGATAAAAGGATTAATGAGGTTGCAGTAAATTATAATCTGCGGAAAGCAGAATGTTAGGGGCCCCCGATAACCCCCCCCCCCCAACACTCCAAGTGCTACGAGGACGAGTCCAGAGACCGAAGGCGAAAGATCGGAAATCATCTTCTCATTGTGTGATGTGATCGAATATTATATAATATAATATATTCTTACATTTGTTTTTTTTCTACATCTGACTTATGTGTCTGAATATTCCTTGAATGGGGTCTGAGGGTGGATTGTGCAGCACTGGGGCAATTAGGGCTCTGCTGATGTGCGCAGTGCTGGCAGACTAAAGCTGGTCAGTATATGGTCAGTTTTTATTTTTCCAACCAGCTTCTGCTGAACGGACGACAACAGAACACCCAGACCCAAAGTCACCTGGTTCTGGTCCATTTATATTCTGCTTAAAGCGGAGGTCCACCCTAAAATGGACCTTCCGCTCATCGGAATCCTCCCCCCCCTCCGGCGCCACAATTGGCACCTTTCAGGGGGGAAGGGGGTGCAGTTACCTGGATAATCCAGGTAACTGCACCCACTTCCAGGGTAGCTCTCTGCGGAAAGGGGCGTAACTTACGCCTCTTTCCGCAAGTGCCCGCCCCTTCCCGCAAGTGCCCCGCTGCCTGCTGGGAAACACACAGCTCCCAGAGGCAGCGGGGAGCGTCCTTATTGCGCAGCGCGATTCACGCATGCGCAGTAGGGAACCGGGAAATGAAGCCGAAAGGCTCCATTTCCTGATTCCCATACCCAAGATGGCGGCGGCAGGACCCGACAGACGACCTAGCGATCGGCTTCGGGTGCCGACATCGCGGGCGCGCTGGACAGGTAAGTGTCACTATTTTAAAAGTCAACAGCTGCAGTATTTGTAGCTGCTGGCTTTTAAAAAAAAATAAAAAACGCGGAGTCCCGGTGGACTCCCGCTTTAACACTGCTCCTCCTTTGACTGGCCTGCACACAGTCCTGACCTCAGCCCGATCGAAGACTTTTGGGATGAATTCGCATGGAGGCTGCTAGCCAGGCCTTCTTGTCCAACATCAGTGCCTGACCTCACAAATGCGCTTCTGGAAGAATGGTCAAACATTTCCCATAGACACACTCCTAAACCTTGTGGACGGCCTTCCCAGAAGAGTTGAAGCTGTTATAGCTGCAAAGGTTGGGCCAACTCAATATTGAACCCTACGGACTAAGACTGGGATGCCATTAAAGTTCATGTGTAAAGGCAGGTGTCCCAATACTTTTGGCAATAGAGTGTATTTTGCTCTGCACCCTAAGGCACCTAGGCAGTGCATGACAATGCAAGCGCATTTCCATGAACCACAACGCACAGGTGTGACCATCTTCCATAAACGTACGTTAACGCACATGTGATAACGCATTACAATCTATCAGCCTTTATGGGTCCTAAGGGTCCGATCACACCTCTATGCACTGTTTAACACATGCATTTCCAATGCAGGCCAATGCATGTACACAGTGGCGCCGCTATGGGGGGGCAGGGGGGGCAGACCGCACCTGGGTGACACCTGCCAGGGGGGACACCAGTTTACCATTGTAAATGGTTCTGTACGATGTGCTGAATTACACTGAACATTTCTGACACGTTGACATGTGTTATTATAGAGCCTAATGATAACAATAGAAGCACATTGTTGACAACGCACATAAAAACGCATGAAAGGTGCGATCCCTGCCCTGGTGATGAATGGACTGCTGTTCACTGTCAGCTCAGTATGACGGTCAGGAAAGATCATCTTAGGACCTGACAAAAGCTTCACTGCAAGAGATGTTCGTAAAATTCCCCCTAAAAACAGAAAATGTGTCCGTTACTGTAGAGGGAGAGCGCCCCCTACTGCAAACTTAGGGAATGACACCAAAGATATCTTTATAAAAACGATCGATCTTAACCAGTTCAGCTCTTATACCCTCACATAGACCAGAGCAAATTTCTACATTTCGAATAGAGGTCTGTTTTGTTTCGGCAGTCATTTTTGAAATGAATAAATAAGAATTCCAGGGAGTGATTTACTAAAACTGGAGAGTGCAAAATCTGGTGCAGCTCTGCATGGAAACCAATCAGCTTCCAGTTTTTTTTGGGGTTTTTTTTTTTGTCAAAGCTTACCCGCTTCCCTACCGGGCACTTTCACCCCCTTCCTGCCCAGGACAATTTCCAGCTTTCAGCGCTGTCACACTTTGAATGACAATTACGCGGTCATACAACACTGTACACAAATGACATTTGTATCATTTTCTTCACACAAATAAAGCTTTCTTTTGGTGGTATTTAATCACTCCTGGGTTTTTATCTTTTGCTAAAAAAAAATAAAAAATACCAAAAATTTTGAAAAAATAAAAGTTTTTTTTAGTTTCTGTTATAAACATTTGTAAATAATTTGTCTCCTTCACTAATAGACTGCACTGATGGGCACTGATGAGGAGACACTGATGGGCACTGATAGGTAGCACCGATGAGGCAGCACTGATGGGTACTATTAGGTAGCACTGATGAGGCAGCACTGATGGACGCTGATAGGTAGCACTGATGAGGAGGCACTGGTGGGCACTGATAGGTAGAACTGATGAGGAGGCACTGATGGGCACTGATGAGGAGGCACTGATGAGGCAGAACTGATGGGCACTGATGAGGAGGCACTGATGGGCACTGATAGGTAGCACCGATGAGGCAGCACTGATGGGTACTATTAGGTAGCACTGATGAGGCAGCACTGATGGGCACTGATAGGTAGCACTGATGGTCACTGATGAGGAGGCACTGGTTGGCACTGATAGGTAGCACTGATGAGGAGGCACTGATGGGCACTGTTAGGTAGCACTGATGAGGCAGCACTGATGGGTACTGTTAGGTAGAACTGATGGGCAGTGATAGGTAGCACTGATGGGTACTGATAGGTAGCACAGATGGGCACTGATGAGGCAGCAATGATGGGTACTGTTAGGTAGCACTGATGGGCACTGATAGGTAGCGCTGATGAGGAGGCACTGATGGGCACTGATGAGACAGCATGGATGGGCACTGATGAGACATCATGGATGGGCACTGATAGGTAGCACTGATGAGGTAGCACTGATGGGCACTGATAGGTAGTACTGATGAGGAGGCACTGATGGGCACTGATGAGACAGCATGGATGGGCACTTATGAGACAGCATGGATGAGACAGCATGTAAATAATTTGTCTCCTTCACTAATAGACTGCACTGATGGACACTGATGAGGAGACACTGATGGGCACTGATAGGTAGCACCGATGAGGCAGCACTGATGGGTACTATTAGGTAGCACTGATGAGGCAGCACTGATGGACGCTGATAGGTAGCACTGATGAGGAGGCACTGATAGGTAGAACTGATGAGGAGGCACTGATGAGCACTGATGAGGAGGCACTGATGAGGCAGAACTGATGGACACTGATGAGGAGGCACTGATGGGCACTGATAGGTAGCACCGATGAGGCAGCACTGATGGGTACTATTAGGTAGCACTGATGAGGCAGCACTGATGGGCACTGATAGGTAGCACTGATGGTCACTGATGAGGAGGCACTGGTGGGCACTGATAGGTAGCACTGATGAGGAGGCACTGATGGGCACTGTTAGGTAGCACTGATGAGGCAGCACTGATGGGTACTGTTAGGTAGAACTGATGGGCAGTGATAGGTAGCACTGATGGGTACTGATAGGTAGCACAGATGGGCACTGATGAGGCAGCAATGATGCGTACTGTTAGGTAGCACTGATGGGCACTGATAGGTAGCGCTGATGAGGAGGCACTGATGGGCACTGATGAGACAGCATGGATGGGCACTGATGAGACATCATGGATGGGCAGGGATAGGTAGCACTGATGAGGTAGCACTGATGGGCACTGATAGGTAGTACTGATGAGGAGGCACTGATGGGCACTGATGAGACAGCATGGATGGGCACTGATGAGACAGCATGGATGGGCACTGATAGGTAGCACTGATGAGGCAGCACTGATGGGCACTGATAGGTAGCACTGATGGGCACTGATAGGTAGCACTGATGGGCACTGATGGGCACTAATAGGTAGCACAGGTGGGCACTGATGAGGCAGCAAAGATGGGTACTGTTAGGTAGAACTGATGAGGCACCACTGAAGGTCACTGATAGGTAGCACTGATGGGCACTGATGGGGAGGTGCTGATGGGCACTGATAGGTAGCACGGATGGGCACTGATGAGGCAGCGTGGATGGGCACTGATAGGTAGCATTGATGAGGGAACACTGATGGGCACTGATAGGTAGCACTGATGAGGCAGCACTGATGGGCACTGATAGTAGCAATCTCAATCTGCCATTTCTGCGATTCATTCATGTAAGGGCTCTTAAACATGTGCGGTCCGCCCGATGGACTCCGCTTTGCTTATCGGGGGATGGATCCGCTGCGCATGCGGGTGACAGGTCCGTCTCCGCTCACTATGCAGAGGAAGACCTGTCAGAGCCCCGCTCTCCTCTATGGGGAGATCGGATGGAAACAGACCCCCTGTCCATTTTCATCCAATCCCATCCGATCTGCCAGACGGGTGGAAAACAGGACCACTGGATTTCACGGAGAGGATCGGATAGCAGCGGGTGTCAGCGGACAGGTCACCTCTGACATCCGCCGCTCCATAGGAGTGAATGGAGGCTCCGATCAGGTCTGCCTGAAAAACTGACAAGTGGACCTGATGGGAAAGCCGGTGTGAAAGGGCGCCTAACAAGTGCAGAGCCGTTCTCTGCTCACTCAGCTGTCAAAAAAAAAAAAGACCATCAACATTGTCAGCTCTCGGAGATCACTATAAACAAAGTATCATTTGGTTCTTTTAGGTAAAAGGAATGAACTTGGGTCTGTAAGATTCCTTTCACACTAATGCCGCGTACACACAGCCGGACTTTTCGACAGCAAAGGTCCGACTGAACTAATCCGTCGGACAATTCGATCGTGTGTGGGCTCCATCGGACCTTTGCTGTCGAAAAATCAGATGGACTTTAGATTTAGAACGTGTTTCAAATCTTTCCAACAGACTTGAGTCCGGTCGAAAAATCAGTTTGTCTGTATGCTAGTCCGACGGACGAAAACCGACGCGAGGGCAGCTATTGGCTACTGGCTGTGAACTTCCTTATTCTGGTCCGGTCGTGCGTCATCACGTTCGAATCCATCGGACTTTGGTGTGATTGTGTGTGGCCAAGTTTGTTCATTTGGAAAGTCCGTCGCAACTGCGCTGAAAGTCCGTCGGGAAGACCGTCGGATCTAGTCTGCCGGAAAGTCCAGTCGTGTGTACGCGTGGCATTAGGGTGCTTTTCAGGTACTTTTGTGCTAAAAAAAAAAAAAGTGCCTGAAAAGCTCACAAAAATCTATTTCCATTAAGTTCAATGAAGGCTTTTACACTGGGGCGGTGCGCTGCCTAGGCGGTCCAAAAAGTCCCGCAAACATCATCTTTGGAGCATGTTTGGAGCCCTTACAAAAGCCCCTCAAAAACGCCCCTGTCCATTGAAATGAATGGGAAGAGCTTCAAAAGCACCTGAAAAGCACCAAAAAATTGTTCTTTTGAGTCACTTGACCATTAAAAAAGCACCACAAAAGTGATTGAAAAGCGTCAGGAAAGCACAGCAAAAAGACCCAATGTTTTATGGGCAGTTTTCGAGCGCCTCGGTGTAAAAAAAGTTCTAAAGGAGGTCAGTTTACCACTTAAAGAGGGATTCCACCTACAAAAAAAATATTAAAAGCCAGCAGCTATAAATACTACAGCTGCTGACTTTTAATAAATGGACACTCACCTGTCCCGGGTTCCAGCGATGCCGGCAGCCGAGGCCGACCGATCGATCGGCTCTCGGCTGCTGCCGCCACCATTCTAGGTGAGGGAATCAGGAAGTGAAGCGAATCGGCTTCACTTCCCGGTTCCCTACTGCGCATGCGCGAGTCGTGCAGCGCAATAGGAATTGTCCACGCTGTCTCTGAGACCCGTGTGTGTCCCAGCAGACAGCGCGGCAGGACAGGAAATGGCGTAGACTCCCACGGGAGTCTATGCCTGGAAGTGGGTGTAAATACCTATCTTTGACAGGTATCTCCACCCCCCTCCCCCCTGAAAGGTGCCAATTGTGACACCGGAGGGGAGGAGGGTTCCGATCAGTGGAAGTTCCACTTTAGGGTGGAACCCCGCTTTAAAGACTAAACCTTTTGACATTGGTTGCTTACAAGTTAAAATCAGTATTTTTTACTAGAAAGTTACTTAGAACCTCCAAATATTATATATATATATATTTTAGCAGAGCCCTAGAGAATAAAATGGCGGTTGTTGCAATATTTCATTTCACAATGTATTTGCGAAGCGGCCTTAAGAGACTGGGCTGCAGGGCAGTATTCCAACATAATAACGACCCCAAACACACCTCCAAGTTGACCACTGCTTTGCTAAAGAAGCTGAGGTTAAAGGTGATGAACTGGCCAAGCATGTCTCCAGACTAGGGATGAGCTTTGTGTTCGAGTCGAATACCGAACGTTATGGGTCGTTCGTGCCAAATTCATGTGGCGCTCATGGCCCACAATGCACTGCACCATCGCAGTGCATTGCTGGCTCATGATTGGCCAAGCATGCACTGTGACCCCGCATGCTTGGCCAATCACAGCGCCGGCAGCGAGGAGAGCCATGATTGGCCACAGGCAGGATGCCTGTGGCCAATCATAGCTCAGGCTGTGTAGTACACGCCCCACACTATATAAGGCTGCCAGCGCGGCGGCCTTGTGTAGTGTGTTGGCATCTGTAGGAGTTACTGGGTGTTCTGTGTACCTTCAACACAGTATACACCGTTCGTTATTGGCCGATTTTGCGTTTTTGCTCTTCTGTAGTGGGTGTTGTCTGTGTGCCCTGACCGCAGTATACACCATTATATCCACCTATATAGCTAGCTATATTGCTCTTCTGTAATAGAGCTTGCAGTCAGTTGTAGGAGATTGTGCGTGCTGTCTGCGTGCCCTGACCGCAGTATACACCGTTATATCCACCTATATAGCTAGCTATATTGCTCTTTTGTAATAGAGCTTGCAGTGAGTTGTAGGAGATTGTGCGTGCTGTCTGCATGCCCTGACCGCAGTATACACCGTTATATCCACCTATATAGCTCTTCTCTAATTGAGCCATCTGCCATCTGCAGGAGTTAGTGGGTGTTGTGTGCCTCCAGCACAATATACACTACCCAATTGCTGGTTTTCCCATCTCCCTTCAGGCCATTACCATGTCTGGAAGGCCAACAAGGAGAGGCAGACAGGCGCGAGCCGATAAAAGAGGGCAAGCAGGCTCTGTGTCTAGAGACAACAGTGCTGGTCGTGGACGTGGTGCATCGTCATCATCAGCACGTGGCCATGGGACACGCTTGTCCTTCTTTTCGGCAGCTGGACATGTTGAGCCGCAACATGCCGAAGACTTGGTAGAGTGGATGACCAAGCCCTCTTCATCCTCCTCATCCTCTCTCACCCAGGCTCAGAGTACTAGCAAAGCAGCTGCCAACGCATCGTCTTCCCTCCTCTCAATGTCATCATCAGTGACTCCTTCCCTAAACCCACCACGTCCTCCTGAGGAGTCTCCTGAACTCTTTGAGCACAGTGTTGGGTACATGCTCCAGGAAGATGCCCAGTGTTTTGTAGGCTCTGATGATGATACTCAGCTAGAGGAAGGCAGTAGCGTGAGCGCAGATAGAGGGGATGCTCAAGAAGGACAGCAATCTGGCAGTCATGTTCCACAAGCTGCAGCATACTGCCAGATTTGCTCCAGCGATGAAGAGGGAGGGGATGATGAGGGCACTGACTCCACGTGGGTGCCTGGTAGGAGAGAGGAGGAGGAGGAGGAGGCACATGTCCAACGAGGCAGGATGCCCTCCGGGGGCCAGCTTAGGGGCAGCACACCGACTAAATCACACCGCAGAGCTCCGCCTGTGCAGGGCGCTGCCTCTGCGCGTTATTCTAAAAGTTCTTTGGTGTGGGCCTTTTTTGAGACGAGTGCATTAGATCGCACCGCTGCTATTTGCAACATATGTCTCAAGCGTATCTCGCGTGGCCAAAACATCAGCCGCTTGGGCACCACATGCTTGACCAGACATATGTTGACCTGCCATGCAGCTCGTTGGCAAGCATACCTCAAAGACCCACACCAAACAACAAAGCGGACCTCTCCTTGCTCCTCATCAGCTGGCATCTCCAACCCCACTAGACCTTCAGTCCTCTCTGAAACCTGCTCTGAGAGGAATGAAGGTGTAGAATTAGGTGGGGTCACAGCCAAGTGCTTCCGGGCACTCTGCTAGCAGTACACCCACGTCCGATTATAGCAGGCAAATGTCCCTGCCCCAGCTGCTGGACCGTCGAAAGAAGTTCACTCCCAGCCATCCACATGCCCAGCGGTTGAATGCTAGCTTGGCTAAATTGCTAGCACTTCAACTGCTGCCTTTTCAGTTGGTAGACTTGGCCCCCTTCCGTGAATTTGTACAATGTGCGGTTCCTCAGTGGCAGGTCCCCAAACGCCACTTTTTCTCACGGAAGGCGATTCCGGCTCTCTACCGGCATGTGGAAGGCAATGTCCTTGCCTTGCTGGACAGGGCGGTCAGCGGTAAGGTGCATATTACCACTGACTCATGGTCCAGCAGGCATGGATAGGGATGTTACCTGTCTTTCATGACCCATTGGGTCACTCTTCTGGCAGCTGGGAAGGATGCAGGACAAGGTGCAGTAGTGTTGGAGGTTGTTCCGCCACCACGCCTCCAAAATGCTACTATTGGTTGTGACACACCTCTCTCCTCCACCCCCTCCTCTTCTTCTTCCTCCATGGCCTCTTCCAGTGCTCTGTCCTCAGAACCAGCAGTGCTCCGTAGGCGTTCCAGGGGCTACGCAAGTACGCAGGCAAAACAATGCCATGCCGTGCTTGCGCTGGTTTGTTTGGGGGACAGGAGCCACACTGGGGCAGATATTTTGTCAGCTCTGCAGGGGCAGGCCGAGAGGTGGTTGACGCCATGCCAGCTTAAGCCAGGAATGGTGGTTTGCGACAATGGCACCAACCTCCTCTCCGCCCTCCGACAGGGACAACTGACCCATGTGCCCTGTGTGGCTCACGTCCTTAACCTGGTGGTGCAGCGGTTCTTGGGCAGGTACCCGGGCTTACAGGATGTCCTGAAGCAGGCCAGGAAAGTCTGTGTGCATTTCCGCCGATCATTTAATGCCTGTGCTCGGCTGACTGAGCTCCAAAAGGAGTTGAACCTGCCCAAGAACCGCCTTATATGTGACATGCCCACCAGGTGGAACTAAACGTTGGCCATGCTGCAGAGGCTGCACACGCAGCAGAGGGCCATCAATGAGTACCTGTGTGACTACGGCACCAGGACAGGGTCAGGGGAGCTCGGTTTTTTCTCACCACGCCAGTGGGGCATGATCAGGGATGCATGCACTGTCCTGTCACTGTTTGAGGAGGCCACAAGAATGGTGAGCAGTGACAGTGCATGCATCAGTGACACTGTACTTCTTGTCCACCTGTTGGAGCATACGCTGCGTGGAATAATGGACAGGGCACTTGAGGCAGAACAGATGCAGGAAGAGGAGGACTTCCTTGCCTCTCAAGGCCCCCTTTATCCAGACAGTGTTCCTGCTGTGCCACCCATCACACAGGAAGAGGATGAGGAGGAGGATAATTGTGTCAGCATGGAGGTGGAGGCTGGCACTCAGCAGCAGCAGCAGTCTTGTAGGGATGATTTACAGTCCCAAGAAACCTGTGGACTTGTACGTGGCTGGGAGAAGGTAGCTGCGGATCATGTTGTCCTTAGTGACCCAGAGGACTCCGGACCGAATGCCTCAGCTAACCTACGCTGCATGGCCAGGATCCTCGTATTCTTCGGATCAAGGAGAGGGACCATTACTGGCTGGCCACTCTCCTTGATCCACGGTACAAGGGTAAGGTTGCCGACCTTATCTTGCCATTGCAGAGGGAGCAGAGGATGAGACATCTCCGGGAGGCCTTGCAGAAAGGTCTGTGCAACGCGTTCCCAGAGACTGGGAGGTTACAAACTTCTGGTCCTGGACAACGTGTTGCTGAGGCATCGGTAAGAAGGAGCGGTGGAGAAGGTGGCCATCTGACCGATGCGTTCAGACAATTTTTTAGTCCGCAGCCCCAAGGTATGATCGGTTCCAGCACCCATCGCCAGCGTCTGATTTACATGGTGCAGGAATACCTAGGGGCAAGGTCAGACTTGGACACCTTTCCCACCGAAAATCTTCTGGCTTACTGGGTCTTGAGGATGGATCACTGGCCAGAGCTTGCACAGTATGCAATTGAGCTACTGGCCTGTCCTGCATCCAGTGTTCTTTTGGAACGCACCTTCAGTGCTTCTGGTGGCTTTGTTACCGATCACAGGGTGAGCCTGTCCACCGACTCAGTTGATCGACTGACCTTCATCAAGATGAATCAGTCTTGGATCACCACCAGCTACCAAGCACCTGAAGCTGATGTAACAGAATAATTTTTTTTTAAATATCACATCCCTTCAAGACTGCCTATGCTGATGCTGAGTGACTGTCCTGTTATGTTGATTGTCTATCCTCTTCCTCCTCCGCTGATATGTTGGAAGAACATTTTTGGTTCTGGGTGATGCCACCAGCCCAATTTTTCAGCCCCTGTTTAACAGGGGCGTTTAATTACAATTTTTGAAGCAATGCTTTGCAGCAGGGCTCATTCCTGCACCACAACTAGAGTATATGGGAGAGGTTGCAGTGTCGTGGCACCAGCACCAGTGCCAGCAGCCCAATTTTTCAGCCCCTGTTTAACGGGGGCGTTTAATTACAATTTTTGATGCAATGCTTTGCAGCAGGGCTCATTCCTGCACCACAACTCGAGTATATGGGAGAGGTTGCAGTGCCGTGGCACCAGCACCAGTACCAGCAGCCCACTTTTTCAGCCCCTGTTTAACAGGAGCATGTAATTACAATTCTTGATCTAATATTTAACACGAGGGCCCATTCCTGTGCCCACCCGGAGTAACTGTGAGGACTTATAGTGTTGTGGCACCAGCACCACAACCACCAAAGGTCAATTTTTCTACCACTGTTCAACAATGGCATGTAATTACAATTCTTGATATAATCGTTCACAGCAGGGCGCTCCAGCGCCCACCAAGAGTCACTTTGAGGGCTTACAATGTTGTGGCAACACCAACACCTTGTTCCGCCATTTCTGCAGAGCATATAGGGCAGGCCCCTACTTTCAAACATTCAACTTACAAACGTCTCCTACTTGCAAACGGAAGGAGACAACAGGAAGTGAGATGAAAAAAGACGGACGGCAAAACAAATTATACAGGGGTGATAACCCTTACCTATGTTTTCCAAAAAGCTTAAAAATAGATTTTTTGACTGGAGCTACACTTTAAAAATGTACTAGTTCAAAATTACAAACAGATTCTACTTAACACAACAAATCTACACAGTCCCTGTCTTGTTTGCACCGCCTGTATACTGCTGTTCTGAGTATATAGGGCCTGAGGGCCCCACGTCTTTCCTTTTTTTAATATGGGTACGGGGTTCCCCTTAATATCCGTACAAGACCCAAAGGGGCTGGTAATGGGCAGGGGGTGCTACCCGTGCCATTTTTCTCAATGATTTTCATCCATATTGCCGGAACCAGATATTACATTAAAAACGCAAGCAGTTTGAAATGACTTTTTTTCCATTAAATGTCATTTTGTGCAGGGACTGTTCTAAGCACGGGAAACACGTGGCACTTCACAGGCATACTACAGACACCCCCCAGGCACCATATTTAAAGGAATATTTCACTTTTTTTTCACTTTAATCGTCATTAAAATTAGTGCTTCCGCCAAAACTGCCATTTTTAAAAACATTTTAGGCATTGACCCATGTCCCCTGGGGCAGGAGCCAGGTCCCCAAACCCTTTTTAGGACAGTATCTTGCATATTACCCATTAAAATTAGCACTTTTTATTTTGAACGTTCCAGTCCCATAGACTTCAATGGGGTTCTAAAGTTCGTACGAATTTTCGGTCCGTTCAAAAGTTCTGGTGCGAACCGAACCGGGGGGTGTTCGGCTCATCCCTACTCCAGACCTAAACCCTATTGATCATCTGTGGGACATCCTCAAATGGAAGCTGGAGGAGCACAAGGTCTCTAACATCCACCAGCTCTGTGATGTCATCATGGAGGAGGGGAAGAGGACTCCAGTGACAACCTGTGAAGCTCTGGTGACCTCCATGCCCAAGAGGGTTAAGGCAGTGCTGGAAAATAATGGTGGCCACACAAAATATTGACACTTTGGGCCCAATTCGGACATTTTCACTTAGGGGTGTACTGACTTTTGTTGCCAGCGGTTAAGACATTAATGGCTGTGTGTTGAGTTATTTTGAGGGGACAGCAAATTTACACAGTTATACAAGCTGTACACTCACTACTTTACATTGTAGACAAGTGTCATTTCTTCAGTGTTGTCACATGAAAAGAGAGAAGAAAATATTTACAAAAATGTAAGGGGTGTACTTACTTTTGTGAGATACTGTATAAGGACACTTACCTGTCCGGGGATCCAGCGATGACCTCACCCGAGCTGATTGTTCACACAGCTTCTGGTCCAGGCGCCGGTATCTTAAGTAACAGAAACCAGCAGTGAAGCCTCGCAACTTTCATGACCAGTTAAAGCCCCGAAATGTTTTATGTGCTTTTATTTAATAGAAATAGAAAAGCTAGATTGATAATGATAAAATATATTAACAAGAACACTAACCTAATGCTATCACAGCAATAATAGACACAATCATAAAATACAATAAAAATGATAGAATTATAATATGGGCATTGTCAAGATAGATAATATAAAATATTTCACGGCCAGTTCCAGGCCCAAAATATTTTATCTTATTTGCAAAAATAATCTAAGATATAAGATAGCTGAACTTTTTTTCAGAGAATCTTGTCTGTTATTTGGGCTGAATATATTGTAACAATTCATCTATTTAATGAATGAATGAATGGTTGTAAACCTCAGACATAAAAAATATGAACAAAGCACATCTCTCTATAGAGTGCCTCAGTCCAGAGCACTAAGTGTCATTTCCGTCTGCTCCCTCCTTCCTCTGCTATCAGCATAGTCACTTCTAAAACATTTTCCTGACACCAAGAGGTAAAAAGGTGACAGGGGAGGGATTTTAATCCCACAGCCTGTGATTGACAACCTCAGCTCTTGTTCCTGTGTTCTGTGTGAAGGGGGGGGGGGGGGGGGTTGTGGTGTTCCTCCAATCAGCTCTCAGAGCTCTCTTCACTGAGCTCTGCAGGGTGTAACTTCAGCTCTCCGCCACCCTTTTTTCCTGAAATCTCAGACGACCTTTAAAATCCAGCACTTTGAATAGATGTAGAGAAGAAAAGCCCGAAGGCAGATACAACTTACGTAGGAGTTTTCTTTTTCTTTTTTCTTCTCTGTGTATCACTAGAGGCCAGACATTTCACTGGGTATATAGAAGGGTTTAAAACCACATTAACTATAAACTGCTAGCAATTTCAAACAGAGCAGTCATCATACTCCAATATCCTCGAAAATCAGTCCATTTATTGCACCAGAAGAATGAATCACTTTTTCGCCTAGATCAATGCACTTACGCGTTTCACCCTATTGTAGCGCTTAATCGTGGAGTTAGTGGCCAACTATTGGTAGATTGCCCTGAAGCCTGGAGCGGCCCCCCTCACCTGTAGTTTTTCAGGTTCCTTAAACCTGGACAGTTTTCTTAAACCCATTAGCATAGCGAGGGCTAATTATTACAAATTTAATAAGTATAAGTACACAGACGAAAGAGAACTGAAAACACAGTAAAAAAAAAAATATATAAAATTTCACTTTTATTCTTCTTTTTTTTTTTCTTTTTTTTTTTTTTAACTTTAGCACTGACCCCCAAAGGAGCGGCTGATTTGATTGGGCTTACCGTTACCTTCTCTACCTTTACCGTTACCATCTACCTCGGGAAACCTCTAGGGGTTTCCCGAGGTTGATGGCCCAAGAACTGCAGAGAATGACACCAGATCCACTTGAGGGATTTTTATTTGCAAAGAAGATGTAGACAAAACACAGTCTCTTAATGAGGGTTGGAGGGTTTAGGTAGAAAGTCCAGGTACTCTTGGAACTTAGTCAAATAAGAAGTCTCTCACATTAGATAATCCAGAGAATAGCCATTCACGACTGGATCCTCGCTCTTATCGGATAGTCCTTCTCTCACTAGGCCTAGGAGCCGATAGAGTGCTCAAGCAAAGCAAAGTCTCTGCCACAGACTTGTTGTAGAACACTTGAATAGCTGAAGGATGTAGAAAAACTTAGAGAACCCTCGTATGGTACCAGGATCTTGCAGCCGGTCCGCCGATACCATACGAGACCAGATTCGCTTGGGGTCTTTCAACTAAGCCTCCAGGCTCCTTCTGAGAAGCCAGCCTTTTGCATGGCCTTCTCCCGAAGAGTCCTCCCCTGGATGCTTCTCCAGTTGATTGTCCTCTCCACAACTGAGACGGCACTGGACCACCTCCGAATCCTCCTTCCAGTTACTTTGCTTCGGGCTAGCCAGCCCCGAGACTCGGAATTGGATGGATCCGCACCCCAGGCCATGAGAGCCCTGGGGGCTGGTCAGGAGGACCAGGACCAAAAGGACAGAAAAGCACCTCTGGACCGGAAACCCCGAAGCATGTGACGTCAGCACCTTAAGTACCCTCTCCCAGAATGAACAGCAAGAGGACACTCCCACTGGGCTGGTTCCGAGAAAGAATTGGCACTCAATGCACCTAACCGGACTGCGTTCTCGCACCTGGCAGAGATGACAGCGCCACCTATGGTCAAGCAGAACACAATGCAAACCAGCTAGACTGGTACTGAGACCAAAATTTGGTGTAAATTAACCCAAAACCAAACTGCAGTTCTAGGAATATGAAATGACAAAAACACATAGGGCATGCTCTTCAGGAGTCGGCGCTACACCAGTATAGACACATTGCAACAATCTCTTAAAAGAAAATTCTGGGGGGAAAAAAATCTCTCTCTCTCTCTCTCTCTCTCTCTCTCTCTCTCTCTCTATATATATATATACATATATAAATATAGCACCCTCTACCTAGTGTAGGTGCTAGATATAGAGTTTTTGTAGAGCAGATAAATTTAGGCAGGCTGTTTGTTTTGATCTGTGGGTTCTGCTAGCTTAATCTTTCCTTCTAGAAGCCTCTTCCTTCTAGAAGCTTCTAGAAGAAAGGAGTGGAAGAAAGGTGGAGCTGCCTGGGGTGTTCTAAGGAGCCCTGACCAATCTCCAACCTGGATTGTCAGGGGGGCAGGCCTCCTTAAATACTTAGAGTCAGCCAGCTGGGGGAGTGGTCAGGTGGAAGAACTGTAGATGGAGTGTTAGGTTGTCGGGAGCCTTGGAGGAAGCCCCCTACTCTTCTACCCTTCTGCCACTCTGTGCTGCTTCTGGTCCCTGGGGCCTCTCTTTCCAGGATCTTTGCTATGCGCGTCGGGACCCTTCGGGGTAAGACCACGCTATATTAAGATTCCTCTCAACTCAGCTCAACTCTGTGGGGGGTGACCTTGGGCTAAGGGGCACGGAGCTGAACAGGAACCATACACAACCCAAGGGGTGTCCTGAACAGGAGCAGGAGAGTACAGCGGGGGAATACTGCTGGGCAAGTCTCCAGGAGGGATCCACCAGGTGTCGGTGAGTGGCAGGAACAGTTGAGGAATGCCTGAGCGGACTGGGAGTGTGCAGTCAGAGATGGATGTAGAGCCAGCGGAAGAGACTGTGGTGTCATGGGCAGTGGAGACACACAGCTGCAGCCAGGAGGGCTGTAAGGGCCTGGAGGGGACTGACTGGGAGCAGTAGAGGGAAGCTAAAACCAGAACTTTCTTTGCTACATCATAGGGGCCTGTAGTCCCTGCCTGTAATAAGGTACTGTGCTAAGGCCTGGCTGAAACCAGAGTCAGGCCTAACCATGTTGCTAGCTGTGCCTGAATAATTGCGTGAGATAGTCTGCAGCAAGGGTTGTGCAGGAGGAGAGTAGCCAAATTGTCCCAAACCATGCAAGAATCTTTTACCTTTTCCTTAACTCCATCCAAGTTCTAACCCCTCAATAAAATACAAAAACAAAGCTGATGGACTTGTTCATTGTCTTGGAGTGTCTGGAAGTTAATGCCAGCCTGGGCAGGATGACAGGTGGGCCACAATTACTCAGCAGCCCCTATGGGGGTAGTACTACATATATATATATATATATATACACAGTGGGCATGACCTATGCATTCGGTAATTACCCCTTCCGTAAGTATTCCCTTTACTACCCATACCTGTACCATTCCCTTTTACCTTCCCATTCCCAATAAATAGACCACACCGGAGTTTGGAGTATAAATTGGCCATAGCAGCCTTTTATTTAACCAAAACTTTAACCAAAATAAAATAAATAACTTTAATGTTATAATAGAAACATACTTATATATACATTGCAACAGCAATTACAACTCCCATTCGTTTGGTCTTTGACGGTACCTCGGTTCCATTTAACGTTACCATTTTCCAAAACCACTGCGGGACCCAAATTTGTACCATACAAGGCCTCCGGTCGTTTAACAGCCCGGAGACAACCCCACCTTCCCGCAGTGTCACCAAACCCGTATCCCAGCCTACCCTTCCGCTGGGATATACCAAAAGGGGCACATACCACCTATGAGCCCCCCACATCGTTCCATCACCTAATTTCCTTTAGCCCGTCAAAGACCAAAGACACCGCCTTCCACTGCTATGACGACCTCCTCCACCGAACCTGCAAGAAAAATGAGAAACCCGACAGCAACCGGAAAACAAAACAGCACAACCACTTAACCTAAAGGGGCGGGTGGGCGGGCAACTTCCTAATTGTGACCCCACGCTTCCTGCCGTAGCTCCTCCCCCTCCTTATATGGCGCTCCGCCCTCTCCTCATTCTCTCCTGCCGCTCCACCCCTCCCTCTTACTTCTCTCTAAGTTTAACCCTATAGGGGCTACCTAGCATTTGTCATGCCAGCCCTGCACCTCCGTCCAGCCTGCGTTTCCGGGCTTCCCTAAACAAGTATTGATTGAACACGTCACCATTTTTTTTAGGTAAATATATTTCTAAAGGTGCTATTGACATGAAATTTTCACCACATGTAACAACCCATGCAATCCATACATACAAAGACACCAAACCAGAAATTAAGTTCTATGTAATAAAATGGAATGACACAGGGAAAAAGTATTGAACACGCTAACCGAAATGTATTTAATAATTGGTAAGAAATTCTTTGTTGGTAATGATGGCTTCAAGGAGCCTCCTGTATGGAGAAGCTAGTCCCATGTGTTGCTCAGGTGTGAATTTGGCCCGTTCTTCCACACAGTCTTCAAATCTGGGCCTATTCTAATAACTCTGAACTTTAGTTCTTTCCATAGATTATATATTGGATTCAAGTCAGGTGATTGGCCGGGCCATTCTAGCAACTTTATTTTGTTCCTTTGAAACCAATGGAGAGTTTCCTTGGCTTTGTGTTTGGGATCATTGTCTTGCTGAAATGTCCTCCCTCGTTTCATAGTCGTCATTCTGGTAGATGGCAGCAGATTTTTATCAGGAATGTCTTGGTACATTTTTCTATTCATCCTTCCTTCAATGATATGAAGTTTGCCAGTACTGTATGCTGAAAAACAGCCCCGCCCCCACCATGATGTTCCCACCTCCAAACCTCACTGTTGGTATGGGGGGTGTTTTTGGGGTGATGTGCCATGTGGCCTCCAAACATGGTGTGTATTATGGCCTCCAAAGAGTTCAATCTTGGTCTTACCTGACCAGACCATATTCTCCCAGTATTTCACAGGCTTGTCTGAATGTTGTGCAGCAAATTTTAAACGAGCTTCAACAGCAATAGAGTCTTGCGTGGTGAGCGTGCATACAGGTCATGGCGGGTGAGTGGAATACTTATTGTGTAGCTGCTAATTCCAGGTCTTTCTGAAGCTCTCCACAAGTGGTCCTTGGCTCTTGGACAACTCTTCTGATAATTCCTTTCACTCCTCTGTCAGAAATCTTGTGAGGAGCACCTGGTCGTGGTGTCAGGTACTCACCAGGGGCCGAAGTGCTGAAAGCGGCTTCCCTTGCAACTGGGTGCACAGTACCCCTGAGGGTGGAACAGCGGGTACAGGGCATGAAGGGGCACTGGTTGCCAGCAGGTGACTGGTATGCAGGAAGTCTTCTGAAGGAGGAGATGCCCGTGCAGATGGCCTTGGGATATACTTGAAGAGAACGCCCGGCCGGGGGTTCTAACACCTGACTTGTGTGAAGGTCTGGAAGAGGGCTCGTGCGGGATGGACTGGACCAGAAGGTAAGTAGCAAGCCAGTCTGTAAAACAGGTAAGAACAGTGCAGAAACAGGCCGATGGTCAAACACAAGTAATCAGTCCAGGAGCCAGCAAGGCTGAATGCAGAGGATAATCCAGAGGCAGGCTGAGGGTCAAACACAGGTAATCAGTCCGGGAGCCAGCAAGGCTGAATGCAGAGGATAATCCAGAGGCAGGCTGAGGGTCAAACACAGGTAATCAGTCCGGGAGCCAGCAAGGCTAAGTGCAGAAGACAGAGGATATTCCAGAGGCAGGCCGAGGGTCAAACACAGGTTTCAGTCCTGGAGCCAGCAAGGCTAAGAGCAGGAAAGTCAGTTAAACAAGCCAAGGGTCAGGTCAGGAGAGAATCAGTGTAGTCTTCAGGCAATCCGGGTCACAACAGGAAGTGGTAAACAGGAACAGGAAGCAGAGGAACACAGGTGAGCTGAGGAGACAAACCAGCAAAGACACAGAGCAAATGGTTGCCTTTTATAGGCCTGCCAGAGTGATCAGGCGATCTGCAAACCCGCCTTATCGCGCACCCGTGTGCGCCTCTGCGCTGGTTTACCTCGCAGGCGCACAGGGAAGCACCGACGTTGAAGTCTGTTGATCCTCTGACACGTGGCCGGTTTATGGTGAAATGATGTTCTTTCCACTTCTGGATTATGGCCCCAACAGTGCTCACTGGAATATTCAGACGTTTAGACATCCTTCTATAACCAATGTCATCAATATGTTTTGCAACAATAAGGTTGTAAAGGTCTTGTAAGAGCTCCTTGCTTTTACTCATCATGAGATGTTTCTTGTGTGACACCTTGGTAATGAGACACCTTTTTATAGGCCATCAGTTGAGACTGAACCAGCTGATATTAATTTGCACTGACAAGGTGCAGGATTGCTTTCTAATTACTGATAGATTTCAGCTGATGGCTTTCCATGCCTTTTTGCACTGGCCTTTCTTCATGTGTGCAATACTTTTTCCCTGAGTCATTCCATTTTATTACACAGAACTTCATTTCTGAATGTATTTGTTTTGGTGTCTTTGTATGGATTGCATGGGTTGTCACCGAGATGTGGTGAAAATTTCATGTCAAGTATCAATACACTGCTCCAAAAAAAATGAAAGGAACGCTTTGAAAACACATCAGATATCAATGAGGAAAAATCTCATCTTGGATATCTATACTGATATGGACTAGGTAAAGTGTTAGGAATGAAAGGATGCCACATCGTTTGCTGGAAATTAACCACTTGCCGCCCGCCCTATAGCAGATACACGGCGGCATAGTGGTTTCAAAATCCTGACCGGACGTCATATGACGTGATCAGGATTTTGAGCCACTGCGCGCCCCCGGGGGTGTGCATCGCCGCGATCGTTGTTGCGGGGTGTCAGTCTGACACCCGGCAACTACGATCTCGGTAAAGAGTCTCCAACGGAGATTCTTTACCACATGACCAGCCGTGTCCAATCACAGCTGATCACAGTGTAAATAGGAAAAGCCGGTGATCAGCTTTTCCTCACTCGTGTCTGTCAGACGCGAGTAGAGGACAGCCGATCAGCTGCTCCTCTGACGGGGAGATCTGTGCTGATCGATTATCAGCGCAACCCCCCCCCCCAGGATGCCCACACTGGACCGCCAAGGACACCACCAGACCACCAGGGATGCCCAGGACAAGGTATGCCACCTTAGACCACCAGGGATTTCAGTCAGTGCCACAATGGATACCAATCAGTGCCCATAATGGATGCCAATCAGTGCCCACAATGGGCATCACTGATTGGCATGCATTATTGTTTGGCACTGATTGGCATCCATTAGTACAGTATAATGTAATACAATGCCGCCTATCAGTGCCCACCTGTGCCGCCTATCAGTGCCCATCCGTGCCACCTATCAGTGCCCATCCATGCCCATCTGTGCCACCTATCCATGCCCATCTGTACCGCCTATCCATGCCCATCTGTACCGCCCATCCATGCCAATCCGTGCCAGCTATCAGTGCCAATTTGTGCCACCTATCAGTGCCCATCCATGTCGCCCATCAGTGCCACCCATCAGTGCCCATCAGTGCCACATATCAGTGCCCATCAGTGCAACATATCAGTGTCCATCAATGCCACCTCATCAGTGCCACTTCATTAGTGCCACCTCATTGGTGCCCATCAGTGCCGCCTTATCAGTGCCCATCAGTGTAGCCCCATCAGTGCCCATCAGTGAAGAAGAAAACTTACTTATTTACAAAGTTTTGAAACTGAAACAAAAAAACATTATTTTTTTCAAAATTTTCAGTATTTTTTTATTTGTTTAGCAAAAAATAAAAACCGTAGAGGTGATCAAATACCACCAAAAGAAAGCTCTATTTGTGGGAAAAAAATGTCAGTGTAGCATGACCGCGCAATTGTCATTCAAAGTGCGACAGCGCTGAAAGCTCAAAATTGGTCTGGGCAGGAAGGTGTTTAAGTGCCTGGTATTGAAGTGGTTAAAATGATCAGAGGGCTGAATTCAAAGACACCCCAGAATTTAAAGTGAAAAAATAATGCAGCAGGCTAGTCCATTTTGCTGATATTTCATTGCAGCAACTCAGAATGGTCCTCAGTGGTTTGTATGCCCCCCACGTGCATGTATGAATGTCCGACAACGTTGGGGCATGCTCCTAATGAGACGACCGATGGTGTCCTGGGGTATTTCCTCCCAGATCTGCACCAGGGCATCACTGCGCTCCTGAACAGACTGAGGTGCAACCTGGCAGCAGTGGATGGACCGACACATAATGCCCCAGAGTTGTCCTATTGGACTTAGGTCAGGCGAACGTGGGGGCCATTCAATGGTGTCAATTCCTTCATCCTCCAGGAACTACTCTCACCACATGAGGCCGGTCATTGTCGTGTACAAGGAGGAACCCAGGACCCGCTGCACCAGTGTAGGTTCTGACAATGGGTCCAAGGATTTCATCCCAATACTTAATGGCAGTCAGGGTGCCATTGTCTATCCTGTAGAGGTCTGTGCCTCCCTCCATGGATATGCCTCTCTAGACCATCACTGACCCACCACCATTCTGATGTTACGGGTAGCATAACGTTCTCCACGGCCTCTCCAAACCCTTTCACATCTGTCACGTGTGCTCAGGATGAGCCTGCTCCCGTCTGTGAAACGCACAGGGTGCCAGTGGTGGACCTGCCACTTCTGGTGTTCAATGGAAAGTGCCAATCGAGGTCCATGGTGCCGGGCAGTGAGCACAGGGCCCACTAGAGGATGCTGGGCCCCCAGTCCACCCTCATGAAATCTGTTTCTGATTGTTTGGCCAGAGACATTCACACCAGTGGCCTGCTGGAGGTAATTTTGTAGGGCTCTGGCAGTGCTCATCCTGTTCCTCCTTGCACAAAGGAGCAGATACCGGTCCAGCTGATGGGTTAAGGACCTTCTACGGCCATGTCCAGCTCTCCTAGAGTAACTGCCTGTTTCCTCGTATCACCTGCATGCTCTTGAAACTGTGCTGAGGGGCACAGCAAACCTTCTGACAATGGCACGTATTGATGTGCCATCCCGGAGGAGTTGGACTGCCTGTGCAACCTCTATAGGGTCCAGGTATGTCCTCATGCCACCAGTAGGGACACTGACCCTAGCCAAATGCAAAACTAGTGAAAAACAGTCAGAAAAGGTGTGTAGGGAAGTCAGTGGCCTCCATCTGTAAAACCATGACTAGTGTATAACATATATGCATTTGCTACCAACCTATACTCCACTTACCTCCCCATTATATAATAAATAAGACCATACCACTTTTGGAGTAAAATAGGCCGTAGCAGCCATGAATTTATTAAACAAACTGTATAAAATATCCAAAAATATATAACTCTTTAACCACTTGCTTACTGGGCACTTAAACACCCTTCCTGCCCAGAACGATTTTCAGTCATGCAACACTGTACCCAAATGAATTTTTTGTCCTTTTTTTCCCACAAATAGAGCTTTCTTTTGGTAGTATTTGATCACCTCTGGGGTTTTTATTTTTTGCGCTATAAATGAAAAAAGACCGAAAATTTTGAAAAAAAACGCATATTTCTTTGTTTCTGTGACAGAATTATGCAAATTATTAATTTTTCTTCACAAATTTTGGCCACAATTTATACTGCTACATATCTTTGGTAAAAATAACCCAAATTAGTGGATATTATTTGGTCTTTGTGAAAGTTAGAGAGTCTACAAGCTGTGGTGCGAATCATAAAAAATTGATCACATCTGATGTACTGGTGGACTCTCATTTCTTGTGACCCGAACAAGTCAGGAAAGTACAAATACCCCCCAAATGACCCCTTTTTGGAAAGTAGACATTCCAAGGTATTTAGTAAGAGGAATGGTGAGCTTTTTGATGTTGTCATTTTTTTCCCACAATTCTTTGCAAAATTAAGATTTTTTATTTTTTATTTTTTTCCAGAAAATTGTCATTGTAATAGGTTATTTCTCTCACATGGCATGTGTATACCACAAATGACACCCCAAAAAAATTCTGCTACTCCTCCTGAGTATTACAATACCACATGTGTGGGACTTTTTCACAGCCTGGCCACATAGAGAGGCCCAACATGCAGGGAGCGCCATCACGTGTTCTAGGAGCATAAATTACACATCTAACTTGTTGACTATTTATTACACTTTTGAAGGCCCTGGAGCACCAGGACAATGACACGTGACACTAATGAGAGATGGCACTGATACGTGACACTGATGACAGATGGCACTGATACGTGGCACTGATGACACGTGGCACTGATGACAGATGGCACTAATATGTGGCATTGATGACAGATGGCACTTATACGTGGCACTGATGACAGATGGCACTTATACGTGGCACTGATGACACGTGGCACTAATACGTGGCACTGATGACAGATGGCACTAATACGTGGCACTGATGACAGATGGCACTAATACGTGGCACTAATACGTGGCACCGATGACAGATGGCACTAATACGTGGCACCGATGACACGTGACACTGATGACAGATGGCACTGATAAGTGGCATTTATGACACCTGACACTGACAACAGATGGCACGTGACACTGACAGGTGGCACTGATGACAAATGGCACTGAACTGATATGTGGCACTGATGACAGATGGCACTAATATGTGGCACTGATGACAGATGGCACTATGTGGCACTGATGACATATGGCACTTATACGTGGCACTGATGACAGATGGCACTGGGGACAAATGGCACTGACAACAGGTGGCACTGGGGACAGATAGCACTAACAGGTGGCACTGGGGGCAGGTAGCACTGGGGAGGATGGCACTGGGG
Source organism: Lithobates pipiens (assembly GCF_037356315.1). NCBI lineage: Eukaryota > Metazoa > Chordata > Amphibia > Anura > Ranidae > Lithobates > Lithobates pipiens. Next base: position 19,216,599 of record NW_027507764.1, on the reverse strand, counting down.
AGGATGGCAGTGGGATGGATGGCACTGGGGTGGATGGCACTGGGGTGGATGGCACTGCGGGAGGATGGCACTGCGGGAGGATGGCACTGGGGCAGATGGCACTTTTTTTTACTTTTTTTTTTTCCACTTACAGCCGCTGCAGCCGTTCATCTCTCCCCTCTCACACGCTGTCTGTGTGAGGAGGGAGAGCGGCGCTGAGAGATGATCTCATATGTTTACATATGAGATCATCTCACATTGGACATGCCGATCGCACTGTAAACGGCCGCTGTGATTGCCCATTTACAGCGAACTGTGTTTGCCTGTCTCCGGGGGACACGGCAAACACAAAACGTCCCCGATGTGCGCCGGCGGCGGCGCGCATTGTGGAAGTAAATACGAGGACGTCCAGGCTATAGGGCGGGCGGGAAGCGGTTAACCGCTGTATATATACAGTGCCTTGAAAAAGTATTCATACCCCATTGAAATTTTCCACATTTTGTCACGTTCCAACCAAACACATAAATGTTTTTTATTGGGATTTTATGTGATAGACCAACACAAAGAGGCACATAATTGTGAAGTGAAATGATAAATGATTTTAAACTATTTTTTTTACAAATAAATATGTGAAAAGTGTGGGGGGTACATTTTTGTATGGCGCCCCCCGGAGTCAATACTTTGTAGAACCGCCTTCCTCTGCAATTACAGCTGTAAGTCTTTTTGGGGATGTTTCTACCAGCTTTGCACATCTAGAGAGGGACATTTCTGCCCATTCTTCTTCTTTGCAAAATATCTCAAGCTCTGTCGGATTGGATGGAGAGTGTCTGTGAACAGCAATTTTCAAGTCTTGCCACAGATTCTCAATTGGATTTAGGTCTGGACTGTGACTGGGCCATTCTAACACATGAATATGCTTTGATCAGGGATATGCAATTAGCCGACCTCCAGCTGTTGCAGAACTACAAGTCCCATGAGGCCTAGCAAGACTGACAGCCACAAGCATGACATCCAGAGGCAGAGGCATGATGGGACTTGTAGTTTTGCAACAGCTGGAGGTCCACTAATTGCATATCCCTGATCTAAACCATTCCATTGTAGCTCTGGCTGTATGTTTCGGGTCGTTGTCCTGCTGGAAGGGGAACCTCCGCCCCGGTCTCAAGTCTTTTGCAGACTCTAACAGGTTTTCTTCTAAGATTGCCCTGTATTTGGCTCCATCCATCTTCCAATCAACTCTGACCAGCTTCCCTGTCGCTGCTGAAGAAAAGCATCCCCTCAACATGATGCTGCCACCACCATGTCTCACGGTGGGGATGGTGTGTTCAGAGTGATGTGCAGTGTTAGTTTTCCCACCACACATAGCGTTTTGCTTTTAGGCCAAAAAGTTAAATTTTGGTCTCATCTGACCAGATCACCTTCTTCCACATGTTTGCTGTGTCCCCCAAATGGCTTCTCGCAAACTGCAAACAGGACTTCTTATGACTTTCTTCCACCAATGTCTTTCTTCTTGTCACTCTTCCATAAAGGGCAGATTTGTGGAGAGACGACTAATAGTTGTCCTGTGGACAGATTCTCCCACCTGAGCTGTGGATCTCTGCAGCTCCTCCAGAGTTGCCATGGACCTCTTGGCTCTTCTCTGATGAATGCTCTCCTTGCCCGGCCTGTCAGTTTAGGTGGACGGCCATGTCTTGGTAGGATTGCAGTTGTGCCATACTCTTTCCATTTTCGGATGATGGATTGAACAGAGCTCCATGAGATGTTCAAAGCTTGGGAGATGTATTTATATATCTCACAAAATTGAGTACACCCCTCACATTTTTGTAAATCTTTTCATGTGACAACACTGAAGAAATGACACTTGTCTACAATGTAAAGTAGTGAGTGTACAGCTTGTATAACAGTGTCAATTTGCTGTCCCCTCAAAATAACTCAACACACAGCCATTAATGTCTAAACCGCTGGCAACAAAAGCGAGTACACCCCTAAGGGAAAATGTCCAAATTGGGCCCAGTTAGCCATTTCCCCTCCCCGGTGTCATGTGACTCGTTAGTGTTACAAGGTCTCAGGTGTGAATGGGGAGCAGGTGTGTTAAATTTGGTGTTATCGCTCTCACTCTCTCATACTGGTCACTGGAAGTTCAACATGGCACCTCATGGCAAAGAACTCTCTGACGATCTGAAAAAAAGAATTGTTGCTCTACATAAAGATGGCCTAGGCCAGGGATATGCAATTACTGGACCTCCAGCTGTTGCAGAACTACTAGTCCCATGAGGCATCGCAAGACTCTGACAGCCATAATCATGACATCCAGAGGCAGAAGCATGATGGGACTTGTAGTTTTGCAACAGCTGGTGCATATCCCTGGCCTAGGCTATAAGAAGATTGCCAAGACCCTGAACTGAGCTGCAGCATGGTGGCCAAGACCATACAGTGGTTTAGCAGGAGAGTTTCCACTCAGAACAGGCCTCGCCATGGTCCACCAAAGAAGTTGAGGTCACGTGCTCAGCGTCATATCCAGAGGTTGTCTTTGGGAAATAGACTAGAGCTGCCACGACGCGTCGACGTAATCAACTACGTCGACTAAGAAAATAAGTCGACGTGCGTGCAGGTCACAGTGGGGGCAGTGCTTAGTATCTACCGCTGCCCTCCGTGCCGCCGTCCCCCTCTCTTCTCCCCCTCCGTGTCGCTGTCCCCCTCTCTTCTCCCCCTCCGTGCCGCCGTCCCTAGGAGTGCAACGGATCGTCACCGATCCGTGATCTGAGCGCACATGCCGCCTTAGGAGAGGCCGCGGCTTCGACCTAGCTCCGAAGCGGCGGCCATCTTTCTACACCCAGGCGTTTACAATGTGATCGCTCCGATGGATCGCTTCTCTCTCCCCTCTCTGTACTGATCTGTGCAGTGGAGGGGAGAGGTCGGATGGAAGCAGCCATCCCTCCATACCCAGCCCGATACTCTGCCAGCCCGATACTCTGCCAGCCAATGCAATACTCTGCAATACAATACTCTGCCAGCCAATGCAATACTCTGCAATACAATACTCTGCCAGCCAATGCAATACTCTGCAATACAATACTCTGCCAGCCAATGCAATACTCTGCCAGCCAATGCAATACTCTGCCCGCCAATACTCTGCCCGCCAATACTCTGCAATACAATACTCTGCCATACAATACTCTGCCAGCCAATGCAATACTCTGCCATACAATACTCTGCCAGCCAATGCAATACTCTGCCATACAATACAGCAGCCAATGCAGTACAATACTCTGCCCGCCAATACACTGCCCGCCAATACACTGCCCGCCAATACTCTACAATACACTGCCCGCCAATACTCTACAATACACTGCCCGCCAATACTCTACAATACACTGCCCGCCAATACTCTACAATACACTGCCCACCAATACTCTACAATACAATACAATACTCTACAATACAATACTCTACAATACAATACTCTACAATACAATACTCTCAAGGTTATCCAAAGGATTAATTAGCCAATCAAAAAAAAAACACTAGATTCATTAAAAAATAAAAATAAAAAAAATAATCGGATAGTCGTTGACTAATCGAAAAAATAATCGATAGATTAGTCGATAGACAAATTAATCGTTAGTTGCAGCTCTAAAATAGACATATGAGTGCTGCCAGCTTTGCTGCAGAGGTTGAAGGGGTGGGGGGTCAGCCTGTCAGTGCTCAGACCATGCGCCGCACACTGCATCAAATTGGTCTGCATGGCTGTCATCCCAGAAGGAAGCCTCTTCTAAAGATGATGCACAAGAAAGACCGCAAACAGTTTGCTGAAGACAAGCAGACTAAGGACATGGATTGCTAGAACCATGTCCTGTGGTCTGATGAGACCAAGATAAACTTATTTGGTGTCAGATGGTGACAAGCGTGTGTGGGGGCAACCAGGTGAGGAGGACAAAGACAAATGTGTCTTGCCTACAGTCAAGCATGGAGGTGGGAGTGTCATGGTCTGGGGCTGCATGAGTGCTGACGGCACTGGGGAGCTACAGATCATTGAGGGAACCATGAATGCCAACATGTACTGTGACATACTGAAGCAGAGCATGACCCCCTGCCTTCAGAGACTGGGCCGCAGGGCAGTATTCCAACATGATAACCACCCCAAAAACACCTCCAAGACCACCACTGCCTTGCTAAAGAAGCTGAGGGTAAAGGTGATGGACTGGCCAAGCATGTCTCCAGACCTAAACCCTATTGAGCATCTGTGGGGCATCTTCAAACAGAAGGTGGAGGAGCGCAAGGTCTCCAACATCCACCAGCTCCGTGATGTCATCATGGAGGAGGGGAAGAGGACTCCAGTGGTGACCTGTGAAGCTCTGGTGAACTCCATGCCCAAGAGGGTTAAGGCAGCGCTGGAAAATAATGGCGGCCACACAAAATATTGACATTTTGTTTCTAATTTGGACATTTTCACTTAGGGGTGTACTCACTTTTGTTGCCAGCGGTTTAGACATTAATGGCTGTGTGTTGAGTTATTTTGAGGGGACAGCAAATGTACACTGTTATACAAGCTGTACACTCACTACTTTACATTGTAGACAAGTGTCATTTCTTCAGTGTTGTCACATGAAAAGATTTACAAAAATGTGAGGGGTGTACTTACTTTTGTGAGATGCTGTATGTGATTTAGTAGCCACTTACCTATTCTTTGTGCCAGAACTGTCCTAGTCCTACTGGGTCCACTTCTATAAGGGTTAAAAGAAAAAAAGAAAAAACAAATAGATCTTATTGGGATAGTGACTAATGTCAATGAGCTGTTAAAGTGGTTCTGCACCTTTAAAAAAAAATATTAAAAGTCAGCAGCTACAAATATTGCAGCTGCTGACTTTTAATAAATGGACACTTACCTGTCCCAGGGTCCAGCGATGTCAGCGGCAGATGACAAGCGATCGCTCGTCTCACGGCCGCCCCCGCCGCCATCCTCTGTCAGGGAATTGGGAAGTGAAGCATTGCGGCTTCACTGTCCGGTTCCCTACTGCGCATGCGCGAGTCGCGCTGCGCGTCTCCACTGGTCCCCGCTGTGTCCTGGGAACTGTGTGTTTCCCAGAACACAACCGGGGGCGGGGCATCTGCAGCTAGCTTGTCCCGGAAGTGGCTGCAGAGATTCCTGGATTATACAGGTATTTGCACCCCCCTCCCCCCTGAAAGGTGCCAATTGTGGCACCAGAGGGGGGGAGGGTTCCGATGAGCGGAAGTTCCACTTTAGGGTGGAGGTCCGCTTTAAAGTGTTCCAGAAGAAGTTATCAATTTACACGAATGAGACAAACCACACAACACTGACGGGAGTGATTCAAATGATCAGCTTTTATTTATTTTTTATGCAAACCCGTTTTCAGTGCTTGTAAAGTGTGAGATGAAATTTGTTGGTGTACCTAAACCTGCTAAAACATCATTTAACACTCCCCTCCCTCCCCCCCCCAGACTGACAATGCTGCTATCTGCCGTGCCTCCTTTTCTCATTCCTCCAGAGTTATGTCTCACTAATACAGGAGGTGTGTTACCGGGCAGATCACCGTGTGAAAACAGAAGATAAAAAGCCTAAAGAAAAAAAAGAACGAATGCAGCCACCACATCTAATGATTGGTAAGCTGCAATATATTACATTTTTGGTTTTGGGTTTAATATCACTTTAACCAATTACTTACCGGGCACTTAAAGTGGTTGTAAACCCTTACAACACACTTTGACCTACAGGTAAGCCTAGATTAAGGCTTACCTGTAGGTCCAAGAAATATCTCCTAAACCTATATGGTTTAGGAGATATTCGCCCGAAGACAGGCACCGCTATCTACGGCGCATGCGCCGTAGACAGCGGCGCACAGGCGCACTGAGCGCGGCATTTCCAACAACAGAGCTGCCGCGCGTGTCGGCTCCCATGCGCATGCGCGGGAGTGACGTCATCGCGGCTTCGCCGAATGACAGCGGCGGAGCTGCGAGACCCCACCGAGAAGATGGATGCGCCGGACTACAGGGGACAGCGGTGACATCGCTGGCTCCTGTGTCAGGTAAGTGACACATAATGGACTGCTATGCGATGTGATGCGATGTGATGCATAGTAGTCCATTATGCTTTACCTTTGCAGGGAATGAAAGAGGAAGTAAACTCATCAGGGTTTACTTCCTCTTTAAACCCCCTTCCTGTCCGGGACCAATTTTCAGCTTTCAGCGCTGATGCACTTTGAATGACAATTGTACGGTCATACAACACTGTACCCAAATGAAATTTTTATCATTTTTTCCCCCAGCTTTCTTTTGGTGGTATTTGATCATCTCTGCGGTTTTTATTTTTTGTTAAAAAAATGTAAAAAGACCGAATTTAATTTTTATTTTATTTTTTATATTTTGTTATAAAATGTTGCAAACAGGTAATTTTTCTTCTTCATTGATGTACGCTGATGAGGCGGCACTGATGGGCATCGATAGGTGGCAGTGATGGGCACTGATGAGTGGCAATAATGGGCACTAATCGGTTACACTGATATGCAGCACTGCTAGGTGGCACTGATTGGCACTACTGGTGGGCATTGATAAGGTGGCACTCATGGGCATTGATAGGTGGCACTGGTGGGCATTTATAGGTGGCACTGTGGGCACTGGCAGGTGGCACTGGCAGGGGGTACTGGTGGGCACAGATGAGGCATAATTGCCTCTTCCTCTTCTGAACCGATGTCCCTTGCAGATAAGCTGGTGATCGGCTTTTTTTCTCCTCCTGCTGTCAGCGTGAGGAGAAAAAAAAATTATTACCAAGCTTTTATTTAAGTCGTGATCAGCTGTCATTGGCTGACAGCTGATCACATGGTAAGGGGCCGGGACCAGCCCCGTACTCGGATCTGTGATCACCTGAGTCTCAGTGGCTTGGCGATCACAGCCGCGTGCAGGGAGCGTGCAAAGGGGAGGCCGTCACATGACGGCCTCCCGGAAATTCAGGTCCGTGCTGTGGCCGTCATTCGGCTGTAGCGAGGACGGCAAGTGGTTAATTTAATTTTAATAATTTTATTTTATTCATTTAATTTAATTTAATTGACAAAAGTGGTTGCTATAAATTGTGCCTCTAGGAATTTATTCAGGAAGACTTATTGAGGTACTGAAATATGTTAGGAGCTGTGCCCCGATTGGCTAAAAAGTCTGTCAAACCTTCCAGCCAATCAAAAAACTTGATTCAGTCAGGTAACCAAATTTCCATGATGAATTTATGGATAAAAATAAGAATCACTCGGTATGTAGGATTGCACCCTCTAAATTAGTTTATAAAGATGATCATGAATGATTGGAGTCTTTACTTTAATCTTCTCCTCCCCCCCTCAATAATTAATACCAGTAGACGCGGCCGGCGGCTCTGTGTATTTTCAGGAATCAGCACATTGCGGTGATAGACAACAACAATTATTTCAGCAGCCTTGTCCTTCCATAACTCCCATTACATCCCCCCGAAGTATGTGTCCTCTCCCACCGACATGGAGCATGTAGACAGCGAGGATTAGGGAACGGCGTGCTGCGAAATGTTTGATTGACGCGTTATCGAGATCATTTGAGGCAGCGCAGAGCCAATCTAAGGATCCAAAACTGTCCTTCAACTTCTAATTGTGTCTGTTTATCCTTTATGATCTGCAGATGTGGCCGGATAAAATGCAGCGCCGGCGTTCCCGCTGATTCCCGCTGATTGCTATATGCGGTATTCCAGCTTCTGAAAATTTACGCGGTTCTATTTGATGTGGGGGGGGGGACAGAAAGAGGAAAAGTCTCGAAGAACAAGAAATGCTGCTTCAAGGAATTTGTTCATGAGCGGATGTTCATTGCCTGCATGTATATGGCGACAACACTTTGGCCATTTTCAAGAAATTCCCTTGTAAATGGCATATGCCACTGAGTAGACATATTTGTCGAAATGCGTACCCTCTAGTTTGTGCCAACTGCTGGGCCTCAGCCTCCCTCCTCCTGGGACGCCAGCTAGCTACAGATCACCTAACCTACCACAGTACCTCCCAGCTCTTATAGTGCCTCCCAACTAACCATAATTGCCTACAGAGCCCCTCCCCCCCCCATCCCCCACCAACACACACACAAACATAAGTTCCTCCAGGCCTCCTGAGAGCCTTGATCTCTACAGTGCCCCCAACTTTCCACAGTCCCCCCATAACGGCCTACTGCAGAGCTTCCAGCCTCCATAATTCCCCCAACCTCTGACTGTGTTCCACAGTGCCACACAACCTCCCGCAGTGCCTCATATAAGAGATAAATAATATTGTATCCATTTTTTGTGCCCCCCCCCCCTCCATAGGCCATTTGCAAGGAGTTCCCTTGTGAACAACATTTGCAGCTGAGTGAACAGAGCTGTCAAAATGCGTTCCCTCTAGAGCAGCGGTTGCCAACTGCTGGGCCAATGGACACAGACTCCCTCCTCCTGGGTAACCAGCTAGCTACAGATCCCCTAACCTACCACAGTACCTCCCAGCTCTTAGCCCTTATACACACGGTCGGAGATTCCGACGGAATGTGTCCGATCGGACCGTTTTGTCGGATAATCCGACTGTGTGTGGTCATCATCGGACTGTTTCCGTCTGAGTATCCGACGGACCAAGTTTTCCAACTTGTCGGTAAAATTTTCCAACAACATGATCCGATCGGACCTTGTCCGATCATGTGTAGAGAATTCCGATCGGACAAAGTGCCACGCATGCTCAGATCAAATTCCTACACCAAAGCTAGTGGCTACTAGCCTGAACGTAGTCCCATCGTAACGAAATTACGTCATCACGTTCTGAACGATCGGATTTTCGGACAACTTTGTCCGACCGTGTGTATGCAACAGTTTCGGACAAAATCCGACGGATTTGGTTGTCGGAATGTCCGACCGTGTGTACAAGGGCTTATAGTGCCTCCCAACCAACCATAATTGCCTACAGAGCGCCTTCAACCCCAACCCTCAACAACTCACACACAAACGCCTCCTGAGAGCCTCAATCTCTACAGTGCACCCAACTTCCTAAAGTCCCCCCTTAAGGGCCTGCTGCAGAGACTCCAGCCTCCATAATGCCCCCATCCTCCGAAAGTGTTCCACAGTGCCACACAACCTTTCACATTCATAGCTCCTGCAGTGCCCTCCAGTCTCCCACATTGTCTCTGTAAAGCCCCCAACCTCATGGAGAGGCCCCAGCTCCTCTAGAAACAACATCTCTTACAGGACAACCAAGTCTGCTGCTGAGTCCTGTAACTCACTCCAGAACCCCCAAAAAGCCACCCAACCTCCCATAGTCCACCACCCCCCAGCCTGCTGCAGTGTCTTCAGCTCCCATAATGCACCCAACCTCCAACAGTGTCCCATAGTGCCTCCTAGCCCCCTGCAGTGCCCTCCAGTCTCCCACAGTGCCTCTGAAAATCCCCCAGCCTCCTGGAGAGACCCAAGCCCCTCTAAATATCTCATCCTTTACAGGGCAAAAAAGTCTGTTTAGGAGTCCCCTAACCCCCTGCAGAACTCTCAACACCCCCACGGTGACACGCCACCTCCCACCATCAGCCTTTTTTCCTGCTCCTGCTGCCCTTTGGGATATTTGACGAGGATATCCTAGGAAACAAAAAACATGTAGTAATAGAGGGAGCTCTAGACCAAGTGATAAAAGAGTCCAAATTGATTTATTGGTTTTCACTAAAAGGCAGCCAACATGTTTCCCCCCACAGCCTGCTGCAGAGCCCCCAACCTCCAACAGTGTCCCACAGTGCCTCTGCAAACCCGGTAGCCTCATGGAGAGACTCCAGCTCCTCTAGAAACCCCATCTCTTACAGGACCACCAAGTCTGTTGCAGTGTCCTGTAACCGACTCCAGAACCCCTATAATCCTAACAGTGCCACCCAGCCTACCACCATTGCCCCCCCCCCCCAGTCTGCTGCAGTGTCTCCAGCCCCCATAATGCCCCCAACCTCCAACAGTCTCCCACAGTGCCTCTGAAAATCCCCTATCCCCCACTAGAACTCTCATAACCCTCATAGTGACGCATTGGCCTCCCACAGTTGCAGAGCCTCCAAACTCTCATAATGCCCTCAACCTCCAACAGTGTCCCACAGTACCTTTGCAAAGCTGCCACTCATCTTTTACAGGACCACCAAGTCTGTTGCAGAGTCTTGTAACTCAATCTGGAACCCCTATCACCCCACAGTGCCACCCAGACTCCCACAATCCAATCCCCCCCCCCCCCCCCCCCGCAGCTCACTGCAGTGCCTCCAGCCCTCATAATGCTACTACAGTCTCCCACAGTGCCTCTGAAAAGCCTCCTGCCTCCTGGAGAGACCCAAACCCCTTTAGAAATCTCCTGCTCTACAGGGCTACAAAGACTGCTTACGAGTCCCCTAACCCCCTCCAGAACTCTCAACACCCCCATAGTGACACACCACCTTCCACAGTTCTAGCCGGCCCCCGACTGCACTGCAAGCCTCCCCACCATCACCTTTTTTTGCCTGCTCCTGTTGCCCTTTGGGATATTTGACGAGGATATCACAGTAAAAAAAAAAAAAATGTACTAATAGAGGGAGTTCCAGACCAAGCGATAATAGTCCAAATTGATTTATTGATTTTCACTAAAAGGCAGCCAACATGTTTTGGGGGTCAGCAAACACTCCCCTTCATCTGGGGAATGCTTTCTGACCCCCGAAACATGTTGGCTGTCTTTTGGTGCAACATGATCAATCAATTTGGATTCTTATCCTTTGGTCTGATGCTCCTTCTATTGATACATGCTTTTTCCAGTAACCTGTTGGCTACCCAGTGGAGGGTAGCCCTGTCTGTTGTGAGCAGTCTAACTTGAGCCAATGGGCTCTCTGTATGGTTTTTTTTCTTCTTCTCATTACCTTATCTGAACTAAGAATACAGTACAAGCATCTCTTGGGTTCTTTTTTCTTCATCTGATTATATCCCAGGAAGCTGCGGAAGCAGGGACACATCCATCTCATTGAGGCAAGAATAGCAGCATGGAAGGGAACACGTAGGTAGACTGAAATCAGCTACATACAAGTAGAAAGTTTAGCGAGCCAGTTAGTCTGCTTAAGTCAGGGAAAGGTTAATGCTATCTATGCTTGCTGGTGGGATTTTTGCAGGGCTCTGCCCTCCTCCCTGTGTCATATAAAAAGGGGGAAGACACTGACCAGAGGAGTACTGCCACATGGGAACCAGCAAGAGGCATACAGAGGAAGATGTAGCCCTTTACAGCCAGCAGTCACCTGCCTGGAGAGAGAGAGGAGCCTGTCACAAGAGACTGGAGCACTGCCAAGCATGGGCTTCCACAATTAAATGGACTCCCTTCAAAGGTATGCCTGAGGAAGGTGAGGTATCCTCTGGTGGCTAGGGGGTCGCTTCTTGAGCTCCCTCCATAGCAACTGGGAGCAGACCAGCGTGATGAAGGCCTTCAGCTTAACTGATGGCATGGAAGAGGAAACGTTAACTCAAGACACGCATGCTATGTGTCCGACGGGGTTTCAGTTCGTTACTGGGAGCGAGGTAACAGAGGTACGAATGCTGGTGGAATGACATGGTTCCACCCGCCACCCTGAATGCAATAGGGTAGGCAATACAATTTTAACCTTAAAGGAGAAGAATGGCCAAAGGTCGTTTGCCAATTTTAAAAGGCAACACACTGTAGAGTTGGTTTGTGTGTTATTTGATGTTTCCTAATGAAATTTGGATCCAGAACATTTGATTCAATTTCTAATAGTTAGCTGGGTCAGATTGGCAATTATTTTAAACTGTAGTGATGAGAAAATTCAAAGAAGCTGGATGGAAAATTGTCCTCAAAGGTACAAAATTCTGTGAAAATCGTACATATTGTAATGTGCATCATGTTTGAGGCACAGAAGTTTATTATAGCTGGTGCTCCATGTTTTGAGGGGGGGTGGCAAACAAATCACCCACCTCACCCTTGGTTGGTCGGTCAGTCAAACACCCCCCCCCCCACCCACGTTCATACAGTCAGTCAAAATCAACCTCAAACCCCCCCCCCCTGCCCCCCCTCCCCCATTGCTCGGTCAATAAGCAAGCTCCGCACTTACCCCATCTAGATCACAGGCCTGCGTCTCCTCCTTGGTGTCTCCTCCTTGGCGGCTTCCCCCTTTGTCTCTCTGCAAATCGTGGCTCAGGACCCGCTTCCTGATTGTCCGGGAGGATGATCAAGAAGACAAAAGCGAATATTAATTTGCTATTGCCACACAACTGGGTTGGCTCAGGGCACAGTGCTCTGCGCCCCGAGCTCACCCTTTTTTTGAAGCCATTAGAGCCTCAGGCTCTAATCATGTGCTCCAAAAAAAAAAGAAAAGGAAATCATGCGTCCAGCACCCTGCATGTAGATTAGGGGCCGGGCGAATGATGAATGAAATTTCTGAATGAAATTCTGGATGAAATTTCAAGGGCTTTCAGACTGGAGCATTTGACTCAGTGGCAAGATCCAACAATTTTCTAAATTTTTGTACAAATATTTGAATGAAATTCTACTGGTGATGGCCAGTACTGCATTTTTTTTTTTTTGCTAATTTCACCTTATAGAATGAAATATGTCAGCAGCAAACCTAGAAACTTGTTGCAACGTCAAAACTTTTTATTGATACATTTTATAAAAATTCAACATTTTAGAGTGGCACAGGGACCCCGTCATTAGGCATGTATATTTCCTGTACATTCTTTTTTATTATTCTGACGCACCTTGTCAAATAAAATGGCATGTTAAAAGGGCAAGGGGAAGGTGGGTGAAGATGGCCACCCCGCACTTATAGGGACACCCCCAGCTGCTACCCACCTTAGTCTCTAAGGCTTTGGCTAGCCTATCCTGCTGGAACCCCTCCCCCCTGCTCTGTACCTTTCTCCCTCCAACCCCCCAACCCTGGACCCCCCCTTTTTTTCTCTCTCTTTTTTTTCTCCCTCACCCCACCCCACGCCTACTTCTACTCTCACCGCTTCCCTCCCCTACTTCTTCCTCCAATGCTCCTTAGCTTCCCTCATTCCCTCTCCCACATCCCTCAACCCTTTCCCCCAGCACCCCCTTCACCAAGACACCTTTTTTGGGGTTGGCTGGCCGGATTACCAGTCTTTAAACACATAATCAGCCTTTCAGACTGATGTTCATAGCAGACTTCCCACACATGAGCGGTTTCTATATCTCCAACGGCATCTGGCCTCCGGCTCACTACACATTTTTCTCTATTTTGGGAAATTATCATACATTCCTAATCATATGTTCTTTGTGTATCAATAATGTATAACCACATGTCTTATTTAGACATTTTTCCATATGTTCCTTATTGGTTGATATTCCTTAATGTACAACATTTTTGGGGTCTCCTTCTTTTCTTCCTGTGGAAGTTGTAACGCTGATCACGGCCCTCCGGGTCTCCTTCCTGTATTCATCTTATCTCTAATATTTTGCGGAAAAAATGGCACGTTAAAATTGTGTATTCACCTTGTTAAAGTTCCTCCAGAGGTTGGTAGGGGTTCCCTGAGCTGTGGTTGATGACATCTCATTTGATGGTGCCACTTGGCAGAGCCAGCGACCTGACACCAATAATCTATTTAGCTAACTATCTGATCACCGCTGTAAGGAAGGAGGGGGTGGTTAGGGGATATATTTCCCACTGACCCCCAATGAATTGGTTTTTAGCAGGGGTTGCCTGGCATCTTCCACGCATGAGGCTCATATATCTACCCAAGAAAGCTACATCATCCAGCCAGGCTAAGCCCTTGTACACACGGTCGGAGATTCCGACGGAGTGTGTCCGATCGGACAATTTTGTCGGATATTCCGACTGTGTGTGGTCTCCATCGGACTGTTTCCGTCGGAGTATCCGACGGACCAAGTTTTCCAACTTGTTGGTAACATTTTCCGACAAAATGCTCCGATTGGACATACTCCGATCATGTGTAGAGAATTCCGATCGGACAAAGTGCCACGCATGCTCAGATCAAATTCCTACATCAAAGCTATTGGCTACTAGCCTGAACGTAGTTCCGTCGTAACGAAATAACATCACGTTCTGAACGATCGGATTTTCCGACAACTTTGTCCGACCGTGTGTATACAACAGTTTCGGACAAAATCCGTCAGACAAAATCTGACGGATTTGGTTGTCGGAATCTCCGACCGTGTGTACAAGGGCTTAGTCTCCTTCTTATTTGAACTTAAAGCGGGAGTCTGCCGGGAGTTCCTCCGTTTTTTTTTTAAAAGCCAGCAGCTACAAATACTGCAGCTGCTGACTTTTAAAATAGTGACACTTACCCGCCCAGCGCTCCCGCGATGTCGGCACCCGAAGCTGATCTCTCGATCGTCTCTCGGGTGCTGCCGCCGCCATCTTGGCTATGAGAATCAGGAAGTGGAGCCTTGCGGCTTCATTTCCCGGTTCCCTACTGCGCATGCGTGAGTCGCGCTGCGCAATAAGGATGGTCCCCGCTGTCTCTGGGATCCGTGTGTTTCCCAGCAGACAGCGGGGGACCTGCGGAAAGGGGCGTAAATATCCGTAGATTCTGCGGATATCTATGCCGGAAGTGAGTGCAGATACCTGTACTGTACAGGTACCTGCACCCCCCTCCCCCCTGAAAGGTGCCAATTGTGGCGCCGGAGGGGGGGAGGGTTCCAATGAGCGGAAGCTCCACTTTAGGGTGGAGCTCCGCTTTAATGAGGATAAAATTCTGCATTTATTGCTTGATCTATAGAGATAATTAAAAATGAGTGCATTTTTTATTGCAGGCAATAACCTTGAAATCTGAATTTCCATGTTTCTGTGGAGCCACCCCTCCCTTTAAGTATAAATATGGTAATTTTAGGAAGGCTTTAACTCCATAAGAATTTATTTCAGCGTTCTGGACGCTTTAGTACATCACTGACAGTTTTATTAAAGTTGTGTTGTTCTGTGTGCTGATGGCAGCGTTGTGCGCGCCATCTGTTGTGTGTCTGGATTCTTCTCATACAAGCAGCTGACATGAGAACATTCTGGACGGCAAGTCCCACAAACAACACACACGGAAAAGGATGATGATTTAATTGATGACCAATTATTTTTATAAGTAAATCTCTGGATCGTTTCAAATAATGAAGGGGGAAGGGACATGCAGTGACCCCGAGCCGTCTCCTAGAACTTTCTCTGTTGTGTTCCCGGCAAAAACGGTATACATGCCATTATGTATGCTCTAATGATAAAATATGGGATACCATCTAATACCAAATAAAGATGTATTAGAAGAGAGATAGAAAGAGAAGGGGGGAGAGAAGGGAAGAGAGAAGAAGTGTGAGAGAGAAGGGAGAGAGGGAAGGAAAGAGAGCCAGAACCAGTCAGGATGTCTCAAGCAAACCATGTAGGCCCTGGTGCCAAAACCTGCTGCCCGAGGACCACATGCGGCCCTTTGGTCTTTGCAGTGTGGCCCTTGGACCCAGCAGTCAGCAGTGGGAGTTTTGATTTGTAATGGGTCTGTAATAGTCAGCCAGCCTCCGACAATTTCTATAGCACAGTTTATGACCATCTCCTCTTGCAAGTCTTCAATCTTTAGCAGTCTTTTGTAGCAATACATATAATAAATATTGTATGCGGCCATTCGTTGATATCAAGGGTCACATTTAAGGCCCCATATACAGTACATTGTAAGTTGACAACCACTTACAGTGGGGATCGAAAGTTTGGGCACCCCAGGTAAAAATGTGTATTAACCACTTTCAGACCGGACCAATTTGCTGGTCAAAGACCAGACCACTTTTTGCGATTCGGCACTGCGTCGCTTTAACTGACAATTGCGCGGTCGTGCGACGTGGCTCCCAAACAAAATTGACGTCCTTTTTTTCCCACAAATAGAGCTTTCTTTTGGTGGTATTTGATCACCTCTGCGGTTTTTATTTTTTGCGCTATAAACAAAAATAGAGCGACAATTTTGAAAAAAACGCATTATTTTTTACTTTTTGTTATAATAAATATCCCCCAAAAATATATAAAAAAACATTTTTTTCCCTCAATTTAGGCCGATACGTATTCTTCTACATATTTTTGGTAAAAAAAAAACGCAATAAGCGATTATTGATTGGTTTGCGCAAAAGTTATAGCGTTTACAAAATAGGGATAGTTTTATAGCATTTTTATTAATAATTTTTTATTATTATTTTTTTTACTAGTAATGGCGGCGATCTGCGATTTTTATTGTGACTGCGACATTGTCGGGGACCTATCGGACATTTTTGACACATTTTTGGGACCATTGTCATTTATACAGTAATCACTGCTATATAAATGCAGTGATTCCTGTGTAAATGACACTGGCAGTGAAAGGGTTAACCAGTGGGTGGCAGTGTAGGGGTTAAGTGTTCCTAGGGGTGTGTTACTAACTGTGGGGGGGTTGGGCTTTCATTTAGTGTACACTGATCTCTGCTCCAATCACATGGAGCAGAGATCAGTGTCACTAGTTGCTAGGCAGAATGGAAAAATGTTGTTTATACAGCATTTCCTCCATTCGGCCGCTCCGTGAGACGATCGCGGGGATGCCCGCGGCGATCGAGTCCGCGGGTCCCGCGACCGGACTCACGGTGGTCCCGACCAGCGCGGGAGCGCGCCGCCGGCAGCGCGCTCCCGATGGCAGGGCGGCATTGAATATTGGACGTACCTGTACGCCAATATGCCTGCCCGTGCCATTCTGTCGACGTACATCGTCGTGCGCTGGCCGGGAAGTGGTTAATGTGCAAACGAAGCCAAGGAAAGATGGAAAAATCTCCAAATGGCATCAAATTACAGATTAGACATTCTTATAATATGTCAAAAAAAGTTTATACTTTCAAAATGACAGAAAACAAAAAAATGGCGTCTGCAAAAGTTTGGGCACCCTGCAGAGTTAATATCTTGTACTGCCCCCTTTGGCAAGTATCACAACTTGTAAACGCTTTTTGTAGCCAGCCAAGAGTCTTTCAATTCTTGTTTGAGGTATCTTTGCCCATTCTTCCTTACAAAAGTGTTCCAGTTCTTGAGATTTCTGGGCTGTCTGTCACGCACTGCTCTTTTAAGGTCTATCCATAGATTTTCAATAATGTTGAGATCAGGAGATTGTGAAGGCCATGGCAAAACCTTCAGTTTACGCCTCTTGATGTAATCCCCTGTGGATTTTGAGGTGTGTTTAGGATCATTATCCATTTGTAGAAGCCATCCTCTCTTTAACTTCAGATTTTTCACAGATGGCATCAAGTTACCATCCAAAATTTGCTGAAATTTTTTTTGAATCCATTTTTCCTTCTACTCTTGAAATGTTCCCTGTGCCACTGGCTGCAATACAACCCCAAAGCATGATTGATCCACCCCCATGCTTAACAGTTGGACAGAGGTTCTTTTCATTAAATTCTGAGGCCCTTTCTTCTCCAAACGTACCTTTGCTCATTCCGTCCAAAAAGTTCTATTTTAACCTCATCGGTCCACAGAACTTTTTTCCAAAACGCCTCAGGCTTGTCTATATGTTCATTTGCAAAGTTCAAATGCTGATTTTTGTGGTGAGGACGTAGAAGAGGTTTTCTTCTGATGACTCTTCCATGAAGACCATATTTGTACAAGTATCTCTTTATAGTGGAATAGTGTACCACAACTCCAGTGTCTGCCAGATCTTTCTGGAGGGATCGTGCAGTCAAACGTGGGTTTTGAATTGCTTTTCTCACAATCCTGCGAGCTGTTCTGTCTGATATTTTTCTTGGTCTTTCAGATCTTGCTTTAACTTCCACTGTTCCTGATGACTGCCATTTCTTAATTACATTCTGAACAGAGGATATTGACATCTGAAAATGCTTTGCTATCTTCTTATAGCCTTCTCCAGCTTTGTGAGCATCAACTATTTTCAGTTTCAGTTTTCTAGACAACTGCTTAGAAGAACCCATGGTGCTGATTGTTGGGGCAGATGAGTCTGGCCATTTAAAACCTTTGAGATTGACATCACCTGGTCTTCCCAGACGATGATTGAGAACAATCCATGACACTGGCAGGTCTCAGCTTTGCAAAGGGGGCAGTGCATGCTATAAATTCTGCAGGGTGCCCAAACTTTTGCAGACACCTTTTTTTTTGTTTTCTGTCATTTTGAAAGTGTAAATGATGGAAATAAAATCTAACTTTTTTTGACCTATTATAAGAATGTCTAATCTGTAATTTGATGCCATTTGGAGATTTTTCCATCTTTCCTTGGCTTCGTTATGCACATTAATACACATTTTTTACCTGGGGTGCCCAAACTTTCAATCCCCACTGTATGTAGGCCCTAAAAGCCAAGGCATGCGCAACCTTCTATTCCATCTGGAAACAGCTATACCACCTAAACCCACTGATAAAAGTCTGGTTTAAATTCTATTACAATGTCATCATTCCAATTCGTCTTCTATGGCAGTGATTGAGGGGGCCCTGTCACCCACCCCGACCCACCAAATGTGACTCCAGCTCAATAGAAAAATGACTCTTCCAAGTCCATAAGAGAACCTTCAACAGGCTTCTGGCCTGAGCTGGGCATATTTCCTTTATTGCTTGCAGTACAGAAGAGGGAGATCATATCATCACCGGAACCATTTACAAATCAGCAGCCCTAACTCATACCACCAAAAAGCTTGACTGACCAACAAAGTCCAGTCCAAACCATGGGGCCTGTCCATTCAAAGCTACCTAAAACCTGGCCTGATAAAATCTCAGATAAAAAAAAAGATATATCAAACAATTCCAAAGAAAATTATGTCAGAGAATGGAAAAATAAAAATCCCCCCTTCCCCTAAAAACTACCTAACCGTCACAACAGAGACTACAATTTGTCCCAATACCTGGAGCTGTTACAAGACCCCAAGGACAGACAGACCCTGAGCTTTTACAGAGTGGGTGCACACAGTCTGGAAATCAAATCAGGACACACCTCCAATCCCATGGAGAGTAGACTGTGGTATGGGTGTAACCAAGGGGTTCTGGAAGATGGTCCTCACTTCCTGTAAGCCCTTGTACACACGGTCGGAGATTTTGGCAACCAAATCCGTCGGATTTTGCCCGTCGGATTTAGTCTGACGGATTGTGTCCGAAACTGTTGCATACACACGGTCGGGCCAAGTTGGCGAAAAATCCGATCTTTCAGAACGTGATGACGTAATTTTGTTACGATAGGACTACATTCAGGCTAGTAGCCAATAGTTTTGATGTAGGAATTTGATCTGAGCATGCGTGGCACTTGGTCCGATGAAAATGCTCTACACATGATCACACACAGTCGGATTATCTGACGACACGGTCCAATAAGACTCATTCCGACAGATTCTCCGACCGTGTGTACAAGGCTTTACAGTGCCCCACGTTCTCAGCAGGTAGAGACACTCACTTCCAGAGGCCGTCAGCTCTCATCCTGAACTTCACTTTTATTGAAGAGAATAGGTAACTCCACATTCTATTGGGAACAGAGGAGCCAATAGTGAAAATAGCTGCAGAAATTGTTACAACTGGGCATGAAGTGTTAAATGTAAAGTGTAAGCGTTAAATATATTATAACAAGATAATTAAATCTAGAGTGATACAGAAAGAAAAAAATATAATAAATGAAAAAAAAGGGAGTGTGCATACATAAATGTTGAAAGGGGTATAAGATACCCTATACAGTGTTACATGTACCCATAAATGATTTGCCAAATATAAACATAAAAAATGATTAGGTATAGTCCATATCCTAAAACAATAGTGCAAAAATTGGAGTCCCAGAAAAGATATGGTGAAAAAAGGAATCCAAATAAGATGTATCCACAAATTCACCGCTATGTGAATCCCATCAACCATAAGAAGCGCAGGCTTACCAGATATAAATGACCCAGTTAGACATATATCTAAGGGGTCAAAAATCGCTTAAGATTCCAAATCCCGTGACACTGGTTCAGCGTTCTCCGGTTGTATGGATCCCAAAAGGTGACTCTTTCTCCAATATTAGAATATATATATAGTGACAGTATTTGAAGAGACAGCTCCGACATCAACCCAAACATGAAATGGAAGGATAAAGCCAGGATAGCGTAATAAAGTTTTTAAAAAAATGTAATAAAAATAAAATAGTAGACCTACATTTCAGTAGTCAATAGAAAACATATCAGATAAAATAGGCAGTGGTAGAGTCTACCCGACGCGTTTCGTCCTATCAAGCATTATCTGGGGTGTGGCATGAAGTGTCTGGATTAGGTTCATGGGGCATTCCCTGATCCCAATAAAAGTCAGAAAAGTCTGAAGTTAGCCAAATCCTGCCCGGCCTATAGCAGAATGATGGCTGGGTGGGGGTTCTATTATCCTGACTGGGGTCATATGACGTTCAGCAGCATAAGTCGTTCGTGCGCACCCCCAGGGGCACACAGCATGACGATCGGTAGTGCAGTGTGCAAAACCGCATCCCCAATCTCAGTAAGGAGCATATGACGTAGGCTCTTTGCCATGTGATCAGCGGTGTCCAATCACCGCTGATCACAGGGTAACTAGGAAGTGGCAGTTATCGGCATTCCTCTATTCGTGCTGACATGCCCCCCATATCTGCTCTGCATTATCTGCACTGATAATCAGTGCAGTGATTATTAGTGCAGCCCCATCAGCGGTGCCCACCAGTAAGGCCCACTAGTGCCAACAAGTGCCCAGCTGTAATGCCAATCAATGCCCATCAGGGATGCCAATCAGTGCCCATCAGGGATGCCTGTCAGTGCCTCCTCATCGGTGCGGCCCATTAGTGCCCATCAGTGCTGCCCATCAGTACCACCTATCAGTGCACATCATTTCCGCCTATCAGTGCCACCTATCAGTGCCGCCTATCAGTGCCCATCAGTGCTGCATATCAGTGCCGCCTATCATTGTCCATCAATGCTGCATATTAGTGCCTCCTCATCAGTGCCCATTAGTGCCACCTCATCAGTGCTGCCTTATCAGTGCACATCAGTGCCACCTCATCAATGCCAGTCAGTGCAGCCTCATCAGTCAAGAAGAAAACTTACTTATTTACAAAATGTTATAACAGAAACAAATAAAAAAAAAAATGATTATTTTTTTCAAAATGTGATGTAATTTTTCATTTGTTTAGCAAAAAAAAATAAAAAGTGCAGTGGTGATCAAATACCACCAAAAGAAAGCTCTATTTGTGTGAAAAAAATTCTAAAAATGTCATTTGGGTACAGGGTTGGATGAACGCATTCAAAGTGTGACAGCGCTGAAAGCTGAAAATTGGCCTGGGCAAGAAGGAGGTGAAATTGAAGTGGTTAAAGTGAAATTCCAGTCATATACGAACTAAGCCTCAATCTACTCCCACCCCAAATTCTAACCCTATTCTAGCCACCCTGTAAAAGAAAAGATGCCTATACTTACCTATTCTGAAGCTGCACCGGTCCAGTCATACAATCGGCTTCTAGTGCCAGCTTCCGTGTAGATGAGGGAGAGCTGACAACAGATGCTCCATAATAAACCATAGCATAATTTTGGAGCTTAATTTTTCACAGCATCACACTGTATTGTCTTAAAAGTTAGAAAAATGTCAAAACAGAGTGCAGAAAAATACTTCAGAACCACAACCCTCACATTCCATAGACAAGGCAATTTTTGTATTATTTCTGAGACAATAGGAGTGTGGCTGGAGAGTATGTAAGCAGCTTCATTAGGCTGCAGTGTAAGAGGGAGAGACAAGGCAATTTTTATCATTAAACAAAAACTAGAGTTTTGTAATAGCACCAGAACAGCAGAGGTGGCAGGAGCTGGTCATGGTGGAAGTTCAGCAGAGGTGGCAGGAGCTGGTCATGGTGGAAGTTCAGCAGAGGTGGCAGGAGCTGGTAATGGTCCTTTTTCTTGGGCCAGTAGCATCAGCTGCAGGTTATTGTAATAATTTCTGATCTAGGACTGGTTCATTGGACATTGCTGCAGTCTGGACACCCAATAGCCCTTGTGGTCCTCACTTTGAAGAGTATTAACATCAGCCCTGTATCTCAAGCAGTCTGCATTTATATTGTTTAGACAGAGCCCTCTTTAATATTGATTGGACCCTGGGCAAAAACTTCCTTGCCCCCCCCCCCCCCCCCCATGCAGTTTTGCTCTCCATCTGCTTTGAGGCATAAAATAAATAGCAGCTAGACTCAAAATCCGTTTACTGAATTAGATTGGGCACTGAATGCGATTGGTTGCCAGAGGTTACAGTGTATCATTACTGCTCACTGATTAGTTGCTAGAGATTACAGCACATGATTTATGCTTGTTGATTGGTAGCTTTCTCCACAGTGGCCAGCATTCCGTATAGGTGATGGTGGAAATGACCTCAGGGGGGCATGATATACATATCAATACTGCCTCTATTTACATAAGAATGTTGCCGGTCCGCCGTTATTTACATAAGAATGCAGCCACCATTTACATATCAATGCTGGTATTCACATGTAAACACAGGGTCTGCAGGTAAGTCATCTGTACACAACAATAGGGCAGAGCTGGGCAGCATTAGTAACAGACCTTCACACTGAAATATCAGGACACAGCACTGGACTAAAACCTCAAGGGACAAGGGAATTTAAACTGGGATAGTTGGCAAGTATGAGGCAGCTGCTTTGGGCCCCACAATAATGACAGGACCCAGGACAGCTGCCCATTTTGCCCTGCCTTAAAGACAGCCCTGAGTTTAGACATTGCTTGTGACTGCTGACTGCAGTTAGAAAAAAATATCTTAAAAGTGTCGCTGGGGCATCCACCACCACATCTTCTCCTCTTTTCAGCAGTCTTAGAATTGAACTGGGTATGAGAGGGGATCTTATCTGGAAATGCATCATGAGGGTCTTCTGTGGCACCTCCTCTAATGCCACGTCCACACAACCAGACTTTTCAAGGGACTAGGTAAGATGGTATTTCCGATGGACTTTCGGCCGAGTTCCGACGGACTTTCCGAATGAACGGACTTGGCCACACACAATCACACCAAAGTCCGACGGATTCGAATGTGATGACGTACGACTGGACTAGAATAAGGAAGTTCATAGCCAGTAGCCAATAGCTGCCCTAGCGTCGGTTTTTGTCCGGCGGACTAGTAGACACACAAACAGATTTCTCGGCCCGGTGGAAAAATTTAAAACATGTTCTATTTCTAAAGTCTGCCAGATTTTTGGCAAGCAAAGGTCCGATGGAGCCCACACACGAACAAGTCCGTCGGACCTTTGCTGTCAAAAAGTCTGGTCGTGTGTACGCGGCATTAGAACTACATTTTTTGCTATCTTTGGGATGGTAGCATGAGATCTCCCATTTTTCCCTTGTATCAGTTATCTAAAATGGTGGCCACCCAGAAAAGGTCCTCTACTTCATGACCCCAATTTTGGGTTCTTTGGTTGGGCATTTAATGAACAGTGAACCAGCCTATTAGCCACAAAATGCCTGCAGCAGAGGAGCAAAGGACCCAGAATCCTTGGTGTCCTCAACAATCTCAACTCATCTGCATACAGCTCCTGGGGTTTGGGAGGGTTGAAACCTCCTCTTGGAAGTCTTATCTATTTCCTCCACCTCACATCCAGCCCCCCCCCCCCCCCCCCAACCCTCTTTCTAGCCTGCTGCCTTTGCTTTATCAGGATGGAGGCAGTAGGCAATGGATCCTGTTGGTCCGGGCACAGCACAAAGTTCTCCTCTTCCTCCTGCTGCTGTCCCTCCAGCGCCCTCTCTTATTACGCCACGCAATGTGTGCCCCAGTTGGAACACCATAGGGCTAATGCTGCTAATACCCACCTCGCCGTGGTTCACCATTCTGGTTGCCTCTTCCCATAGTGAGAAGATGTTGCAGGTGTCCTACATCAGGAGCCACTGACGTGGAAATAATGAAACATTCTGCCTGTAATTTCAAAGGTGGTGCCATCTTCTCCCACCTTCCAAAAGCCAAACCTCCACTTTACATTTCGTTACAATTTATAGCCATTCAATTGGCTTTAAGATTCAGCCAGAAATGACTAACGACGTGGCTGGGGAATTGGGGTTTTATGTAAAATTATGTAGGACACCTCTTCCTCCTGCTTCTGTCCCTCCAGTGCCCTCTCTTATTACGCCACGCAATGTGTGCCCCAGCTGGAACGCCATAGGGCTAATGCTGCTAATACCCACCTCGCCGTGGTTCACCATTCTGGTTGCCTCTTCCAATAGTGAGAAGATGTTGCAGGTGTCCTACATCAGGAGCCACTGACATGGAAATAATGAAACATTCTGCCTGTAATTTCAAAGGTGGTGCCATCTTCTCCCACCTTCCAAAAGCCAAACCTCCGCTTTACATTTCGTTACAATTTATAGCCATTCAATTGGCTTTAAGATTCAGCCAGAAATGACTAACGACGTGGCTGGGGAATTGGGGTTTTATGTAAAATGATGTAGGACACCTGTAGGACACCTCTTCCTCCTGCTGCTGTCCCTCCAGTGCCCTCTCTTATTACGCCACGCAATGTGTGCCCCAGCTGGAACGCCATAGGGCTAATGCTGCCAATACCCACCTCGCCATGGTTCACCATTCTGGTTGCCTCTTCCAATAGTGAGAAGATGTTGCAGGTGTCCTACATCAGGAGCCACTGACGTGGAAATAATGAAACATTCTGCCTGTAATTTCAAAGGTGGTGACATCTTCTCCCACCTTCCAAAAGCCAAACCTCCGCTTTACATTTCTTTACAATTTATAGCCATCCAATTGGCTTTAAGATTCAGACAGAAATGACTAACGACGTGGCTGGGGAATTGGGGTTTTATGTAAAATGTAAAGAATGTTTTAGTGGGTAATGTGTCGATTTTCCATGCTTATCTAAGAAACACTGCAAAGACTACATTTTCCCCTTTAACATATCCTACCAGTAAGAAATATATGTTTTATGTGCTTCATGTGGAGCGCCAGCAACGATCGGATGATTCATACAGATTGTGTCTCACAGAGATTCTGTTATACAAGACGGCACCGAAGTCTACACTTGGACGCCCCACAAACGCACAATACCCAAGTCGCTTTTTTTTTTTTTTTTTTCCATTCTTTGCTCGTATACTGGCAATAAAACATAATTAAGATCTATATAAATATAATTAAGGCCAGATGGGTTTGTTATGGTGCAGAATTTAAGAGAATGTTCAACGGAATTTTAGGTGCGGCTTTTTTGAGAAAGAGAAATCCCGCGAAGATCCAAGAACAATTATGGAGGATTAGCATCAGCGTGGATGGTTTCTGCGGGACGGAGAGATAAGAAGGAGGAAAAACTATGAAGTGGAACCGTTTATATGGTTTTCGTCAGTATAAACAACGATGAAATGTTATATGTTTAATGTCATGTAGACAGGAAGATTGGATGAACCACCTCAAAGAGAACATGTCCCAACTGGGTGTGTGCAAGAACGTGCATGGTGATGATCAAACAGGCCTTGGGTATGATTCGAGAGCTGTTTTTTTTTTTTTGCTCGAAATTTGGAGAACCCATTAAAGTCTACAGTGGGGCATAAGAAGGTGGAAACTGCCAATAGAGGACATGCAGCAGCATCCAACATTTAAAAAAATTTTTTTTAACCACTTCAGCCCTGGAAGGTTTACCCCTCTTCACGACCTGGCCATTTTTTTGCGATACGGCACTGCAGTACTTTAACTGAAAATTGTGCGATCGTGCGAAGTCGTACCCAAATAAAATTGATATCCTTTTTTTTTTTCCCACAAATAGAACTTTCTTTTGGTGGTATTTGATCACCTCTATGGTTTTCATTTTCTGCGCTATAAACAAAAAAAGGCTGACAATAAAAAAAAAAAAAATAAACAATTTTTTTTTTACTTTATGCTATAAAACATATCCAATAAATTTTTTTTTTTTTAAAAGCGAATTTCTTCATTAAAGCGGAGGTCCACCCTAAAGTGGAACTTCCGCTCATTGAAACCCCCCCCCCCCCTCCGGCGCCACAATTGGCACCTTTCAGGGGGGAGGGGGATGCAGGTACCTGTACAGTACAGGTATCTGCACCCACTTTCGGCATAGATATCTGCAGAATCCACGCCCCTTTCTGCAGAATCTACGCCCCTTTCTGCAGGTCCCCCGCTGCCTGCTGGGAAACACACGGATCCCAGAGACAGCGGGGACCATTCTTATTGCGCAGCGCGACTCGCGCATGCGTAGAAGGGAACAGGGAAATGAAGACGCAAGGCTACACTTCCTGATCCCCATAGCCAAGATGACGGCGGCAGCATCCGAGAGACGATCGAGAGATCGGCTTCGGGTGCCGACATCGCGGGCGCGCTGGGCGGGTAAGTGTCCTTATTTTAAAAGTCAGCAGCTGCAGTATTTGTAGCTGCTGGCTTTTAAACAAAAAAAAAAAATGGCGGAACTCCCGCTTTAATTTAGGCCAATATGTATTCTGCTACATGTTTTTGGTAAATGAAAATCCCAATAAGCGTTTATTGATTGGTTTGCGTAAAAGTTATAGCATCTACAAGCTATGGGATCGATTTGAATGTGCTCCTAGGGCAGTGATGGCGAACCTTGGCACCCCAGATGTTTTGGAACTACATTTCCCATGATGCTCTATTACACTGCAGAGTGAATGAGCATCATGGGAAATGTAGTTCCAAAACATCTGGGGTGCCAAGGTTTGCCATCACTGTCCTAGGGAGTGTCTTCTAACTGTGTGGGGGTGGTGCTTTGACTGGGGGAAAAGAGAGAGATCTGTGTTCCTGCTTAGCAGAAACACAAGATCTCCATGTTCCCTTCTCACAGAACGGTGGCCTGCCTTGTTTACATAGGGAGACCGCCGTTCTGCTTCACCTGAGAAGGATCGCGAGGTGCCAGTGAACATTGGGTCTGCAGGACCCACTGGTTCGCTCCTGCTGTGTCCAATCACAGCGGAAGCAGGCTGCCGGCGGCGTGCACGTGTGCCCCAGACCCAGTGCACAAAATCACATACAGGTACATTATTTCACGCAGGAGGGCCGCCCTACTGCAGTATATCCCCCAGAAGGGGTTAATACAAAACACTGTATAAGAAGAGGGGGTATTTTCATGCAGCTTTGAAGGCAACACTGACAATGCAGAAATACTTTAACCTTTTTACCGGCAGATGCCATATGACAGTGGCCACGGGAAGTTTTACACACACTCCAGGGGGCCGCAGCTGCCTGGAGTATGTGTAAATCCGACTATCAACACAACCTTCCCACCACTGCTGGGATAGATAGGAGATCAGCAAATGGACATTCGCTGATCTCCCCTTCCTGGCCATACTGGCTGGGGAAAGTGACACAAGGACCCGGAAGTGACATTTTATACATTGCTTCCGGGTCCTTGTGTCACTTTCCCCAGCCAGTATGGCCAGGCAAGAAATGAAAGCACCGTAATCTGTACTACGATCCAATCGTTGGAGAGCGGATGAGATCAGGGGTCTTTTTAGGGTTGCCACCTTTTCTTCAAAGCCAAACCCGAACACTTAAGTGGCCTGGAACACTTCTGGGCATAGCTCCCAACTGTCCCTGATTTCAAGGGACTGTCCCTGATTTGGAGCAATGTCCCCCTGTCCCTCATTCCTCCTCATTTGTCCCTCATTTTGGTCTGATCCATATAGTTGTATATAAAATGCACTATTTATATTTTAAAAAATGTTTCCCAAAATTGCTGCATTTGTACATTTTAAAAGCCAATATAAAGGAATAGTAATGGTTGGATTTAATTAACCTTTTTTTGGGTTAATTCTCCTTTAAGGGGGTGTGACAGGGGGCGTGTCCTATGCCTACATACTTTTTCTAGTAGGTGTCCCTCATTCCTATCTCAAAATGTTGGGAGGTATGCTTCTGGGTGCCCCAAGGAGTGTAGTAATGCGGTGCGCATAGCGCGCCGAAGCGAACAGTGAGTGTCGCCAAACTACTCTTGATGACATAATCGCCCTGCCCCGCCAATGATGCCGAACCGGCCCCCAGACAGCCGCCCACGGCCCCCAGACAACAACAGATTTGTGTGTGACTGTCTTGGTTACTTGGGAAGTCACAGCCCGGTCTGAATAATGTGTCCGGGTTTCAGTCCACCCACTTTACGCCCACCCCCCCACATGCACACATATAGTGCGGCAGGGTGGCCGCTCTGCACTGGGGCAAGCACCAGCACTGCCAACGTCCTGATGTGATTAGACACAGCAGGAGGTGACTTGCCGGTACCATGGACTTAATGTCTGCCAGCCAGGGCCGTCTTTAATTTTGATTGGGCCCTGGGCAAACATTTTCTTGGGGCCCCCCCTCCATTCTGAGACTTACAAAAAATAGCAGGTAGACTCAAAATCAGTTTACTGCAGCAGATCACGCAGTGATTGCAATTGTTTGCCAGAGGCTATAGCCTATCCTTACTGCTCGCTGGCTGGTTGCTAGAGGTTACAACACATAATTTCTGCTTGCCGATTGGTTGCTAAAGGTTAATGCACATCATTACCACTTACTGATTGGCTGCTAGAGATTAAAGCAGATCACTACTGTTCGCTGATTGGTTGCTACAGGCTAATACACATCCTTACCTCTCACTGAGCAGTGGAGCAATCCTAAATAATTGAGCAAGTAAAGGGGCACATTAATACACATACTACAGGAGAGTGTCAGAGAGTGCAGACATACTACAGGAGAGGTTCAGAGACTGCAGACATACTACAGGAGACAATCAAAGACTGCGGACATACTGCAGGAGACAATCAAAGACTGCGGACATACTGCAGGAGACAATCAGAGACTGCAGACATACTGCAGGAGACAATCAGAGACTGCGGACATACTGCAGGAGACAATCAGAGACTGCGTACATTCTACAGGTGATGGTCAGAGAACTTTTAGCAACGCACAGCTTGACAGTTGAATAACACAGCTCAGGGTTTAAGCAGTCAGGCATTTTATGGGTGCAAGGACATACCTGGGCAGCCAAACACACTACATACATTTAGAGGTATGTGGGCGAGGCTTCCATTCTCTGATCTCACTACAACAGCCGGGAGCTCCACTGATGCTTTGTAGGGGGGCCCCGTTACCCGTGAATTGGGGCCCCAATGATGGTTTTGCAGAGTGCACAGAGGACACGGGAGGCTGTATTCCCACGCTAGCCAGCTGAGAGGGGGCGGGGCCGGGAGCTCCACTGACGCTCTGAGCCGCCCCCGTGCAGCCTGTATGCTCGGAACAGAGCGACTGTAGTGAGAGCCAGTGATCGGAGTGGGAGCGTCAGTGGAGCTCCCGGCCCCGCCCCCTCTATACTGGCTGGGGAATACCTAGGTCCGGGGGCAGCTCCACTGACGCTCCCACTCCGATCACTGGCTCTCACTACAGCCACTCTGTTCTGAGCATACAGGCTGCACGGGGGTGGGGTCAGAGCGTCAGTGGAGCTCCCGGCCCCGCCCCCTCTCAGCTGGCTAGCATGGGAATACAGCCTCCCGTCCCGTGTCCTCTGCGCACTCTGCAAAACCTTCATTGGGGCCCCAATTCGCGGGTAGCAGTGCGGGCCCCCCTACAAACATTGAGCCCAGGGCAGGTGCCCCTTTTGCCCTGCGCTAAAGACGGCCCTGCTGCCAGCACCCAACGATCATTAGGCAGAGAGCCAAAACAGTGATCTGTCTATGTAAACAAGGCAGATCACCATTCTGTCAGTAGGGAAGGCACAGATCCTGTGTCTCTGCAAAGCAGGAACATGGATCCATGCCTTACCCTAGTAAAAGCACCTCCCCCACAGTACACAAACACTAGTTAGGCACACAGTTAACCCTTTGATTGCCCCTAATGTTTAACCCCTTCCCATCCAGTGTCATTAGTACAGTAACCATGCATATTTTTAGCACTGATCACTATATTAGTGTCACTGGTTCCCAAAAAGTGTCAAAAGTGTCATTAATGCCGTGTGTACACGACCGGACTTTCCGGGAGACTAGGTCCGACGGTCTTCCTGACAGACTTTCGGCCGAATTCCGACTGACTTTCCGAACGAACGGACATGGCCACACACGAATGGACTAAGTCCATTTGAAAGTCCGTTCGAAAGTTTTGAACGTGATGATTTAAGATGGGACTAAAAAAAGAAGTTCAATAGCCAGTAGCCAATAGCTGCCCTTGCGTCGTATTTGGTCCGTCGGACCAGCACACAGACGAACGGTTTTCCCGATTTTTAGTCTGACGGACTTGAGTCCATCAGACAGATTTGAAACATGTTCTATTTCTAGGTCTGTCTGATTTTTTTTTTTTTTTTTTTTTTTTTTAAACGATCGGACTAGCCCACACACGATCGGATTGTCCGACGGACTAAGCCCTTCGAACCTAGTCTGCATTACGCGGCATTAGTGTCCCGGCTGTCTGCCACAATATCACATTCCCGCTATAAGTCGCTGATCACCATTACTAGTTAAAAAAAAATTTTTTTTAATAAATAAAAATATCCCATAGTTTGTAGACGAGATAACTTTTGCGCAAACCAATCAATATACACTTATTGGGATTTTTTTTACAAAAAATATTTAGCAGAATACACATTAGCCTAAATTTATGAAGACATTAGATTTTTTTTTTCATTTTTTTAATTGGATGTTTTTTATAGCAGAAAGTAAAAATTATTTATTTTTATTTTTTCAAACTTTTCGCTCTTTTTTTGTTTATAGCGCAAACAATAAAAACAGCAGAGGTGATCAAATACCACTAAATGAAAACTATTTGTGGGAAAAAAAGGACATACATTTTATTTGGGTACAGAGTCGCACGATCGCGCAATTGTCAGCAACACAGTTCCGTAGCGCAAAAAATGGCCTGGTCAGGAAGGGGGGTAAATCTTCAGAGGGAAAGTGGTTAAAGCATCAATCTATGGAAAATATAGGGTACCAAAGTTGTCATCGTTTTGTAGGTGCACTCAGTTTTAAGGTTTTACATGTTGGGTATCAATTTACTCGGTGCAACCCCCCCATCTGTTATATTTTACCAAACATTTGAATGCCCTAAAATGATACTTAGTGTATTTATTACAGAAAACCTGTGCTTGATAAACCAATATGCACATACTGAGTGACATACATTGAAACTTCCAATATTTTATTTTCTAGAGTGTCTGCTTTTACAAAATACACTATATTACCAAAAGTATTGGGACACCTGCCTTTACACGCACATGAACTTTAATGGCATCCCAGTCTTAGTCCGTAGGGTTCAATACTGAGTTGGCCCACCCTTTGCAGCTATAACAGGACAGGGGGCAGGGAGTCAGTAGAGCAGGATACAGGGGTCAGCAGGACGGAGGACCAGGGGACAGTAGGTCATGGTACAGGGGTCAGCAGGACGGAGGACCGGGGTTCAGTAGGTCAGGGTACAGGGGTCAGCAGGACGGAGGACCGGAGGCCAGTAGGTCAGGCTACAGGGGTCAGAAGGACGGAGAACCAGGGTCAGTAAGGCAGGGTACAGGTGTCAGCAGGACAGAGGACCGGGGGACAGGAGGGCAGGGTACAGGGGTCAACAGGACAGAGGACCGGGGGTCAGTAGGGCAGGGTACAGGGGTCAACAGGACAGAGGACCGGGGGTCAGTAGGGCAGGGTACAGGGGTCAGCAGGGCGGAAGACCAGGGGTCAGTAGAGCTGGGTAGAGGAGTCAGCAGGACGGAAGACCGAGGGTCAATAGGGCAGGGTACAGGGGTCAGCAGAACGGAAGACCGGGGTCAGTAGAGCTGGGTAGAGGGGTCAGCAGGACGGAGGACCGAGGGTCAGTAGAGCAAGGTACAGGGGTCAGCAGAATGAAGGAAAGGACTTCAGTAGAGCAAGGTACAGTGGTCAGCAGGATGGAGGTCAGTAGGTCAGGCTACAGGGAGCAGCAGGAAAGAGGACAAGGGGTCAGTAGGGCAGGGTACAGGGGTCAGCAGGAAACAGGACAAGGGGTCAGTAGGGCAGGGTACAGGGGTCAGCAGGACGGAGGACCGGGGATCAGTAGACCAGGGTACAGGGGCCACCAGGATGGAGGACCGGGGATCAGTAGGGCAGATTATAGGGGGTCATATCCCCCCCTTAACCAAAATCCCCACTGTCCTCCTTCTAGTACAAATCCCTACCCAGTCTATTCCCCTTTACTCTTACACCCCCCCAG
This sequence comes from Lithobates pipiens, assembly GCF_037356315.1. NCBI lineage: Eukaryota > Metazoa > Chordata > Amphibia > Anura > Ranidae > Lithobates > Lithobates pipiens. Next base: position 19,184,540 of record NW_027507764.1, on the reverse strand, counting down.
TCTTTCTCCCCTTTACTTTTTACACTCCACAATGACTGTCCCCTCCCCCTGGTCACATGGGACCCCCATCAAGGTACCTTCAGGCTGACAGCAGACTGACTCTCTTCTCTTGAGTCCAGCGATCAGTGGACAGATCTCTACATCATGGACAAGGAGGTGAGAGGGAAGAGAGGGAGGGAGCTGGCCGGTCCTGTCTGGAAATGTACAGATGCTTGGGGGGCAAGTCTGCAGTCATTTTTGTGCATCAGAACAGCCGGGGAGCAATTGCCATCCTGCCCCCCTGGTCATGAGTCCTCCCTGCCTCCCTCTCTTGTGTATAGGAAAGCAGCATAAGTAGCCAAGGAGAAGGCGGGCTCAGCCGCAAGCCGCTCTGCACTGTGTATGTATGAGGCAGCCGGAATTTTTCACCGCCGGCTGCCTGTCACATTTACGCAGCCATGCTTGCGGCGTGCGGGACACCAGACACTACGCACAAGCCGCAGGGCAGGCAAGCCACTGGAGCCACATGCTGGAACTTGTTCCAGCACTTGGCTCCACTCTGGGACAAAGCCTTTATTCGCCGGGACTTGCATCAAATCTCGGGACAGTCCCGGCAAATCCGGGACGGTTGGAAGGTATGATTTCTGGCAAAATGAATACATTGATTTTACTAGATCCCCCTCCCCCCACTCCTACTTGCTTAAAGGGCTTAAATGACATTTACCTGGACCCCAACAGGTCAACAGAGGGGCCCAGAAGGTGGGAGCAGAGGAGGGAATTTTTTTTTTACATTTTGGGGCGTTGGTAGATAAAGTCAGTGCCGCTGTTCCACTGCACCCCTGGTGTTGGGGGGGTGGGGACTTATCAGGAAGGCTGTATAGGCCCCATGATTTCTAACAGCTGTCCACCTGCATGGAGTATGCACGTTCTCCGTGTTCCTGCGTGGGTTTCCAAAGACATGCTGGTAGGTTAATTGTCTCCTGTCTAAGATGGTCCTAGTATGTGTATGAATGTGAGTTAGGGACCTTAGATTGTAAGTTCCTTGAGGGCAGGGACTGATGTGAATGTACAATATATATGTAAAGCGCTGCGTAAACTGACGACGCTATATGAGTTTAATTTAAAATTCTCTGTACACCCTTTTCACATAAGCATTCGGAGGAATTGTGCCCCCCAGGGGTCATATACAGGACATTGATCCTATCAGACATTGGAGCCCATTTGATATCTGGTGGAGGTGTACAAGCAAGCTGATTTCCATGCAAGTACAATATATTTGGATTCTGTATTTGTATTGTTCTGAAACAAGCTTCCGTCCAAATATTATATTCCCATCTCCATGCAGACTTTGGGAAGAATTTAATTTTTCAGCCCCTGATGAGGTATGTGAACACGTTCCACATCATTTTCCACTGAGGGAGAACGATGTAACGCAGAACACTGTGTGCAGCCATAAACTCCGAGAGACTCGACATTAAATCACAGACGCAACAGGTCAATGAGAACAACATCTTCTACATGGTATGGGACTGGGGCCCGATCCTGTTGGCTGCACGTCAACGAGAGGAATACCTTAGGCTTAGTCTATAGTGGACTTAAATGTGGAGATGCGGATCTGATGCTGAGGGCCCCTAATCTGGAGCCAGAAACACTTGTATTAAGCTGTCTAGCCGAGGACATTCAAGTGCTAAACATAGCGGCAAGTCTGTTGACTAAAGCCGCGTACACACGGGCGGACTGTCTGTCCAACTTAGTCCGCCGAAACACATTTCAGCGGACAGTCCGCTCGTGTGTGGGCTTCAGCTGACTTTTTCAGCCTGCAGTCTGGCGGACTAAGTATTTCCGAATTTCCGGAATATTGTCCGTCCAACTTTGGTTTCAGCGGACAGTCCGCTCGTGAGTAGGCTAGTTGGACGGACTAAGTATGGCGCATGCTCAGAAAGGATTTACACGTCGGAAGGTTGCATTGCTGAGTATTGGACGTCCTATTTCTAGTCCCGTCGTACGTGCTGTACACGTCATCGTGCAAGCTTTCAACGGACTGTTTGTTCATTGTGTGTGGTCAAGTCCGTTCATTCGAAAGTAGGATGGACTGTCCGTCGGATTGTCTGACGGACTTAGTTGGCCAGACAGTCCGCCCGTGTGTACGCGGCTTAACAGTAAAATCCATGGCAGGCCCCATGTCTAGGACAGTATTGGAAGCCCAACCTGTTATCGGCCGCAGTGGTGGTGCAGGGATATCAGCATCCAAATGGAAAAAGTGTGTTTATGAATAGAGGTTGACTACTAATAAAAGCTTTAAAATGACTAAAAATCTAAGAGCAAACTCACCCAAAGCTGGGACTCCAGATATGGGTAAGCACCATAGGCGGACTGGGCCTGGGTGCAATTGTAGAGGCTTCCTGGTGAAAAGAAGTAAAGAGTCCCCCCCGGTGTTCTACCAAGTGCATAAAGATGAGGACAGAGTGCAGAAAGACAGAAAGCCTCCCCCACCCTCCCCGAAATGGATGGGGTACACCATGTCCGAGCAGACCGGCTCTGTGTCCCACCAGAGGCTCTCCATCCTCGGCCAGCCCTGACTGAGCCGCCCCGGCTACCCCCTGCTGGCCAGTTTGGGAACTCTATGTCTGTGCAGCAGGCGCTATCCAGCCTGACCCACCCAGTGAGCCGAAAGTACATGGAGGAGAGCTTCAGCCTGGGATGGGGGCAGAGGAAGAGTGGGAGAGGGGTTTGTCAGAGAATGGTTTCGTAGAAGACTGGCACATAGGAATTCTCCATTGGCACTTAGAAATTCGCCAATGCGCATGTGCGGAATGGCAAGAACAGTCGGGAGAATATGTATGCCAGTGCACATGCTCGTACACCAAAGCACACACAATGCATGACAGATTCTGGCTCCCAGTGGCCTTTTTGAAGCCACGAGCATGAGCCTTTAGTTGCTGGATGATCTTCAGCTTCCCCTGTGAGTTCCTGTGTTCCTGATATTATTGGATTTCCTGTTACCGACCAGGCTTGCCTTGACGTGTCTTGTCTACATTGCTGGCTTTGACCCTTGGCTTGTTCCTGTGACTTCGCTTCTGCCTGCTGATCTGTGTTTGACCCCTGGCTTGCTCTTCTAACTCCGCTTCTGCCTGATTACCAGTGTATGACCCCGGCTGACTCCTGACTCTGCTTGCTGCCTTTCATCTGAGTGACCTTCTGTGCAGTATCTGGTACTCCTGCCCAGCAGTGCATCTTGCTCATCAGCCGCAATCCAGCGGACATCCCATCAGCCTGCAGCAGCTGGCAACCCCTGCTTCTCTGAACATAGCACTCCCTGTTACCACCTTCAGGAGCGCTCTGCACCATGGACCTCTGTGTTGTACTTGCCGCACGGGCCCACAATTGCCAGTCAACCACTGGTGAGCACCGTTGGATAGTCTATCCTTTGGCTTGATGCACCCTAAAGAAGATATTTCAGCTCCGTTTTTCAAGGTCAACAGATCTCCTGCTGGGTGAGGGTCCAATCACCTACTGGTTTCTTACACTTATTAGGGCATCCAATGGAGAGGTCACTGTGCCTTTGCTCCCCTCCCAGCCCCACAGCTGAAAGCCGAAAGTCGGTTTTGTCAGATTTTTAGGCATTTATGTTTATAACCCTTAGCTGATGCTGTTGTATGACATATGTCAGTGGAAGCAAAAGGGTTAAAGAAAAACACACACCGACAGAAATATATTCCACAATCCATTACAATAGTCCCATCAATGATATCATTCCCGGTAAACACCCTTGGCATTGATCTGCTGCGATCTCAGAGAACCTGAATTAGTCACAAACTGAAATATTTTTCCTACCACCAATGGGAACATGGGAGCTCTGAACACTGAGCTGTAGTGAAGATTAATGGTGATCTTTGAAGAACGTTGGTTTACAATCTACATTGCAGCTAAAGACATAGCAGCCCACGCTGCTACTATAGGGTCCAAGGGTGGGAAGGGGGTCCCTCCACAGAGTTTCTAATGTCTCCATTCCAGAACCGACATCAAGTGCACAGAATCATGCTTTAGTATCATGCAGTTGTTATTCATATTCTTTCAATAGTGAGTAGATTTATTGCCTTCAGAGCTTCTGGTTATCCTGGCCTTCACGTTCATATAAACCTTTTATGCCTATAAGCATTCCTGAGGCTGAAAAATCGCAATGTCTCCTCAACTAAAAAGCAATAAGATATTGGAGGTTTGAAATGTTGAAAAAAGTCAGAATTGAAAGACGATGGTATTAGACTGTAAGCAGGTGTAGTTAGCCAGTTTGCCATTAGGTGACTCTGTTCCTATATTGTGTGTTATTATAGGGAATAGTGTAACTTGGTGTTAGATCCCTTTTAGACAACACCTTCTTGTAGCGATGCAGTCATTATCCATATAAAAGGCAGGATGGGAGGAGCCCCAGTGCAGTCAGGGTATGGGAGCCAGATACCCCAGCAGTTGTAGTTATGTCAGGAAGCTAGTTCAGCTAATGCTAATTCTCATACAGCTAATGCTAATTCTCATATAGCTAATACTCATTCCTGTACAGCTAATGCTTTTGCATATGTACCAGCACACCGATGAGCTCAGGTTAATGTCCAGCGTGCACTGACACGTAGATGCATCGGCGCACAACAACTTCACGCATTGGCAACAAATGGCCTATTTAAAGGAGACCTCGATGGATGCTAGCTGCTGGATGTACTTCAGCTTCCCCTGATCCATGTTCTTGTGTTCCTACTTGTGCAGACTAATCTTCCATTGCTGAAGCAGCTTGTTCCTGATCTCACTCTGTGGATTCTGACCTCGGCTTGCCTCTGACTATTCTCTGCCCAATCTCCTTGGTTCTGACGTTGGCTTGCTTTTGGACTTTGCTCTGCCGGCTTTCCTGGTATTGACCCCGGCCTGCCTCCTGACCACCCTACTGTCTTACCGTGTATGACCCTGGCTCACCTTGGCTATGCCCCTGACCATGGCGGTCACCTGCTATCAAGCTAAAGCCATCTGTGCTTCTTGTACATCTGTCACCACATTCAGGGGTGCTCAGACCAGAGTCGCAAGTGAAGCACTCTCATGAACTTGGCCTCCAACCAAGATATGTGAGAAGTCAGCTAGGCAGAGGCCCTGGACAGGGTAGGGAGGTCAAAGGGAGATAGTTATACACCCAGAAGATCCGGCTGCAGTATTTCTGTCTCTTTATGGTTAGTGGAGGCTAAAAGTGGGTTGGAAAAGGCTTTTTGGGCCAGGCCAAGTGTTCTCTGCAGTGAATGCTAAAATCCCAGAGATCCTGGAAGGAGTCTACAGAATCTAGATGTGAAACTGTCGCAGTCCTGTCTCTGGAACGACTTGCAAAGAGTTATGAACTGGATGCATGAAGCATAATGGGAAAGTCAGAGACCATCAGAGTCAGGGTGACTACCTTTGGATATGGGGCCGATGGTGACATCTGGAAGCGTACCCAGCTGGGTAGAGCTATGGGGTGTGACCTGGAAAGAGAAACTGGTATTCTATAGAAGGTCCACGGCTGACTAAGCAGGATGCTTCACCTTGTGAATTTCAATTTGCATTGAACAGAATGCTACAGATATATCATACAGGGAGATGGGTCCCAACACTGTGGTGCTCCCAAAGAGAGACTAAGCAAAAGGGAATATGGTGAACGCATGCTGCGTAATGTTAACGGTACGTCCACCATATGTCTGATTGACAAAGCAATGCCAAGCGACCCCGGATAGTATATATTTTTGATGAGACGTGAATTGCCGTTTCCTGAAGTACACCAGTAAAGTCCAGACACTGTATTATTTGTATGGATTTCTTTCTTCTGAATATAAGGCTAAGGCCATGGATGTCATGGGAGGGCCACCGGCAAGGAGATGGGCACAAGATGGTGGTGGGCAAAGGGATACCAGCAGGTGGGTAAGGGTTTTTGTCTAATCCTGGAAAAAGTGGGGCAGGGACTTGGACCATTTGACGCCAGCCTCAGCCAATATTGTGCATAGGAACACTAACAATTTCATAATAATTTAAAGTAATATATGTGTTGACTGAGGTGATGAAAGAGATGGTAGAGTTTAGAATTTACACCAAAGCCCTCTGATGTTATGCTCCAACAAAGATCAATCAATGCTGAAAAATGCTGGAGAGCTACTGAATATCTAGCTCAATTAACGTCAATTCTCTGCACTGATATGCAGAAGCTATCTATAGCAGTGGTCTCCAAACTGTGGCCCGGAGGCCCTTTGTTTGGTTTTGTCTATTTCTAATAATGGGGCAATAATTCCGGCATTGGCACCAATGATGGGGCACTATTCCTTCCACTGATACCAATGATGAGGCACTATTCCTCCCACTGACACCAACGATGAGGCACTATTCCTCCCACTGACACCAACGATGGGGCACTATTCCTCCCACTGACACCAACGATGAGGCACTATTCCTCCCACTGACACCAACGATGGGGCACTATTCCTCCCACTGACACCAACGATGGGGCACTATTCCTCCCACTGACACCAACGATGGGGCACTATTCCTCCCACTGACACCAACGATGGGGCACTATTCCTTCCACTGATACCAATGATGAGGCACTATTCCTCCCATTGACACCAACGATGAGGCACTATTCCTCCCACTGACACCAACGATGGGGCACTATTCCTCCCACTGACACCAACGATGGGGCAATACAGTGTTACAACAGTAATAGTGCATTTTTTTTTTTTTTTACACATCATGATTGCTTATACCAGTGAATTTTCATGGGTATAAGCAACCATTTGCACTGAAACTGATTAATTCTGTGTGTATTGTTGTGATTACCTGTGATTGGCCCAGTTTGTACCAGGTGATCACTGTGACCAATCACATGTAGCAACACATTGCACACAATGAATGACATGAAAGGAAGCCGTCTACTGTTTACAAGTGTCATGTGATTTGCTGTGATTGGTTACAGCAATCACACGATACCGGCAGCGGCCCGGTACAGTGATCTGTCTGGTAGACACAGAGGGTAAAAGATTGCACCGCAACGGCGTGATATCCACTCGGAACAATGAAGACCCAGCCTGGCCATCATTTGAGTATAGGCCAGGAACTGGTTAACTTTGCTTTTCCTGATTTGCCTTTTTCCTGATTTGCCTAATGCCAATTCTTTTACCAAGGTGTTATTGTTGATTGCCAAGTGGCAGTCCCAGTGGGTTTGTTTTGTGTAATTGTATGTCCATACGTTCAACCTAGCATGTTGGAAGGGCTGAGGTCTTTGAGAAGGTTGAGGCAAAAGACAAGGGACCCACTTCATCCTACTGGGGGAGCTCTACAAATATATAATAGTATAAAAGGATAATAAAACAATGTAAAATATTTAAAAAAAAGTGTTTGTTTTAGTTACATTTGGTTTTTTTAGGGTCATTCGTTATGATCGCAATTTGTAAATTCAAAAATTCATAAATTCGTAAATATCGAAAATTCATAAATTCTAAAATCCGAAAGTAAGAAAGAAAATCTAAAAAATTCTAAAGAACGAAAATCCGAAAAAATCGAAATAACTAACTAAATAATAATAATAACTAACTATTAAATAATAGGTTTTGGAATTTCCTTTCAAATTTTACTGTTAGTGAACGCAACGAATACGAATTTATCCGAAGTTACGAATTATCTGAAATAACGAATGCCGTTATTTCAGTGGAATGGAACGAATTAATAATAAATCGTTTTTATTATTATTGATATTTATTATTATTAATTTGTTACATTCCATTCATTTAGATGCGGCATTCGTTATTTCGGATTATTCATAACTTTGTATAAATTCATATTCGTTACGTTCACTAACAGCCAAGTTTGAAAGGAAATTCCCATACCTAGAATTTAATAGTTAGTTATTATTTCAGATTTTCACATTTTTGGGGTTTTTGAATTTCCAAATGTAGGAATTTAGGAATTTTTGAATTTACAAATTTACGATTCTTTACGAATTTACAATTTTTTTATTTTTTTTATTTACGAATTTTTGAAATGACAAATTTACGAATTTTTGAATTTTTACAAATTTACAAATTTTTTTATTTTTGAATTTACGAATTTACAAATTTACGAATTTACAAATTTTTGAATTTACGAATATTCAAATGTACAAATATTCTGAAAAATTCGTTAAACGGCTTTTCGTTAATTCGGATGTTTCCGAATGAACGCATTTCTCGAAATTTGTTAAAAAACTAATTCGAAACGATAGCTTTAAGCAAAATGCAGTACTTATAATGGTGTAAATGTAATATATACATAATAAATAAATGTAATATTTTTGATCATCGCCTTACCTGACTGGCCGGTTCTCCTGAACCTTTCCCCATTTCATTGTGTATCCAGCCAGAGGAGAACCATCCAGACCCATCACTGCACAGCCGGAGCCAATGCAAACAATGGAAGGAATTTTTGGTTGTGGTGTCTGACAGATCTCACTGTAATTGGCTCTGAAGTCAGTCATTTATGCCGGCACTCTGCACCTATCCATCACCCGTCTTCGCTGGGTATGGCCAACTCTGTCACTCGTGGAGGAGTCCAGGTCAATGTTGGCTCCAAGTCTAACAAACAGTCCAATGGCACCGCAAGTCTGCACCATTCTCAACTCTGGGAGAACATCTCACATCAGGAGGTCACAGTTCACAATGTTTCAACAAAAACATACGTAGGAAGGATGTCGCGTACCTGATCCGAGGCCGAGGTGCTGAGAGGGCCCCCCTTGGGCCTAAGTGCAGTATACCCCTGGAAGTGGAACAGCATGTTAGACATGTGCACTGACAAAAAAATTGTTTGTTTTCGTTTTATTCGTTTTTATGCTATTTTCGGAAATTTGGAAATTTGAAATTGTGAAAAATTCTAAAATTCAGATTTTCAAATTTTCTGAATTTTCGGATTTCCAAATTTCGAATTGGGAATTTCAGAAATCTAAAAATTCGGAAATTCAGAAATCCGAAAATTCGAGATTCGGAAATCCGAATAATCGGAAATCTGAAAAAAGAAAGAAAATCAATAAAATTTTAAACTAACTGATTCATAAATTCTTAAATCCGAAAGTAAGAAATAAAATCTGAAAATTTGAAAGAACGAAAATCCGAAAAATTCTAAATAATAACTAACTAACTGATAACTAACTGGCAACTATTAAATTATAGGTATTGGAATTTCCTTTCAAATTTGGCTGTTAGTGAACATAACAAATACAAATTTATCTGAAGTTACGAATGATCCAAAATAATGAATGCTGCATCTAAACAAATGGAATGGAACAAATTAATAACAATAATAAATAAAAAGGTTTTATTATTATTAGATTGTTACGTTCCATTCGTTTAGATACGGCATTCGTTATTTCAGATAATTCGTAACTTCAGATAAATTTGTACTTGTTATGTTCACTAACAGCCAAATTTGAAAGGAAATTCCAATACCTGTAATTTAATAGTTAGTTATTATTTCGAAATTTTACTGATTTTCTTTCTTTTTTCAGATTTTCGAATTTTTTGAATTTTCAAATTTTAGAATTTCCGAATTGCAAAAATTCGGAAATTCGGAATTTGGAATTCGGAATTCCCAAATTCAGAAATCCAGAAATCTGACAATTCAGATATCCAAAAATTTGGAAATCCAAAAATTCAAAATTCCGGAAACTTCGGAAATTAAAAATTCGGAAAGCCAAAAATTCGAACTGCCGAAATTCGTAAATTTCGTAAATTCAAAGATTCGGAAAAAGTTTCGGAATTAACGAATTTGTCAAAATTTGTTAAACGAATTGCACATGTCTACAGGAAGTATAGTGCCCAAAGAAGCACAGGTTTCCAGCAGGAATTAGAAGAGATGGGCTGGTGATCACCTGGAGAATACGGGAGATTTGCAGAGTAGATAGGAAGATAATGTCTCTAAGGAAACTCCAGCTGCGCTTGGAAATCAGTGCACACAGAGGAAAAGAAGAAGCCAGGCTGGGGGGGGGGTCAAACACAGGGGATCAAGTAGAAGCCAAAAGCGGAAACAGGAACTTGCCCGAGGTCATACACAGGTAGGCAATCCAGTAAGAAGTCGCAAAGTCCGTAACGCAAGCCGGGGTCATACACAGGAGGGCAAACGGGAGGGAGGTCGATAGGCAAGCCAAGAGTAAGTGCCAGGAGAAGATATCAAACAGGTCTGGAGCAAGCCGGGTCACCACAGGAAATCCAAGGAGCACAGAGGTTCAGGAACACAGGACAACTGCCGAAAATCCAGCAATTTGGAGGAATCACCAGCAGTTTTTTATAGCCCAGCAAGAGGTCACATCCGTCACGTTAGGCGCGCACCATGCTCACGTGCCAAATTTGCCGCACACCTGCGTGCGCCAATTCGCTAATCCGTTAGCCCATCTCTAGTATTGGCACAATTACCAGTTCTTCCACGGCCATTTCCCTGACAAAGGGTATTCCAGTTTTGGTAAACTGTTCGTCTGCACTGGATCCTGGCCATAGCAGGTGAAGACTTTCATACTGCACTTCGCTCTCATACACTCGCCGGCCACTTTATTCGGTACACCTGTCCAATTGCTTAGAAGCACAAATGGCACATTAGCCAATCACCTGGCAGCTGGCTCAATTCATTTAGGCATCTGGATGTGGTGAAGATGACTTGCTGAAGTTCAAACCGAGCATCAGAATGGGGAAGAAAGGGTTGATTTACGTAACTTTGAAGGTGGCATGGTTGTTGGTGTCAAACGGGATGGTCCGAGCATTTCAAAAACTGCAAAAACATACAAACCATCAGAGAATTGTGGGAAAAAAGAGAAAATATCCACTGAGCGGAAGTTGTGTGGAGGAAAATGCCTTGTTGAGGTCAGAGGAGAATGGGCAGGCTGGTTCCTGATGATAGAAAGACAACAGTAACTCAAATAAGCACTCGTTACACCCAAGGTATGCAGAATACCATCTCTGAACGCACAACACAGTGAACCTTGAAGAAGATGGCCTACAGCAGCAGACGACCACACCGGGTGCCACTCCTGTCAGCTAATAACAGGAAACTGAGGCTACAACTGGCACAGGATAACCAAAATTGGACAATAGAAGATTGGAAAAACGTTGCCTGGTCTGATGAGTCTGGATTTCAGCTGCAACATTCAGATAATGGGGTCAGAATTTGGCGCATGGATCCATCCTGCCTTCTATCACCGGTTCAGGCTGGTGGTGGTGGTGTAATGGTGTGGGGGGGATATTTTCTTGGCACACTTTGGGCTCCTTAGTACCAACTGAGCATGGTTTAAACACCACAGCCCACCTGAGTATTGTTGCTGACCATGTCCATCCCTTTACTTAATGGTGTCATTTGTGGGGGGGAGGGGATTGTACTAGCTTGAAATTTTTCATGACCTTCGTAACTGTGATAGGTAGTGAGAAGTGAAATCACTGCAGATTAAAATGGTGGGTGTTGGAACTTTTTTTTTCACACAGTATTTGCGCAGCGATTTTTCAAATTTTTGGGGGGAAAAAAACACTTTTTTTAATTTTAATGCACTAAAACACACTATATTCCCCAAATGTTTGGCAAAATATAAAAGATGATCTTATACCGAGTGGATAAACTACATACATTTTTAAAAGCCTTTACAGGTTACCACTTTAAATTTACAGAGGAGGTCTACTGCTAAAATGACTACCCTTGATCGAACGTTCACGGTGATACCTCACATGGATGGTGCAATTGCTGTTTACATATGACACGAGACCGGCGATTGCGTTCGCCATTGCGCACAGCAACAGGCTTGATATTGGGGGCACTCGGCAAGGGGGAGGAGGCAGGAGCGCCAGCTCACTCCATAGCAGTCTGATCCTCAGTAGTTCACTCCTTCTCAGTAGGTCACTTTCTAGCACTCTGGTCCTCAGTAGCTGATTCCCCAGCACTCTGGTCCTCAGTAGCTCACTCCCCAGTACTCCGGTCCTCAGTAGCCCACTCCACAGCAGTATGCTCCTTAGTAGCTCACTCCCCAGCACTCTGGTCCTCGATAGTTTACTCCCCAGCAATCTGGTCTTCAGTAGCTCACTCCCCAGCACACTAGTCTTCAGTAGCTCACTCCCCAACAAACCAGTCTTCAGTAGCTCACTCCCCAACAAACCAGTCTTCAGTAGCTCACTCCCCAACAAACCAGTCTTCAGTAGCTCACTCCCCAACAAACCAGTCTTCAGTAGCTCACTCCCCAACAAACCAGTCTTCAGTAGCTCACTCCCCAACAAACCAGTCTTCAGTAGCTCACTCCCCAGCAGTCTGGTTCTCAGTAGCTCATTCCCCAGGATTCTGGTCTTCAGTAGCTCACTTCCCAGCAGTGTGGTCCTCAGTAGCTCACTCCCCAGCACTCCTTCTCAGTAGGTCACTTTCTAGCATTCTGGTCCTCAGTAGCTGATTCCCCAGCATTCTGGTCCTCAGTAGTAGTGATGGACGAACTTCCGACGGGACGTTTCGCGAACGCGAAACGCGAACGGACACAAACGTTCGCGAAAACGACCGTTCGCCGCGGGCTCCATTGACTTCAATGGGAGGCGAATTTCGCAAACCTTTAGGTCGAATTTGCGGCCACGGGGTAATTATTAGGGGGTAGCACGTAGTCCCACCACCTGGACAATAGCATAATACATGTATGAGGTGAATTTGGGATCGATAACTACAAGCATTTTTTTTTTATTTGGGAAATTGTTCTGACAATTCAGGACTATGGAGCTAATGAAGACAATGGAGGAGAGGGAAGGTCAGGGACCAGGGTAGGCAAACAAGAGGGTGCAGGAGATACAGAGCACTGACAGCAGCACCGTAATACAGAGCACTGACATCAGCACCGTGACATACAGCGCTGACAGCAGCTCCGTGACATACAGCGCTGACAGCAGCTCCGTGACATACAGCGCTGACAGCAGCTCCGTGACATACAGCGCTGACAGCAGCTCCGTGACATACAGCGCTGACAGCAGCTCCGTGACATACAGCGCTGACAGCAGCACTGTGACATACAGCGCTGACAGCAGCTCCGTGACATACAGCGCTGACAGCAGCTCCGTGACATACAGCGCTGACAGCAGCTCCGTGACATACAGCACTGACAGCAGCTCCGTGACATACAGCGCTGACAGCAGCTCCGTGACATACAGCGCTGACAGCAGCACCGTGACATACAGCGCTGACAGCAGCTCCGTGACATACAGCGCTGACAGCAGCTCCGTGACATACAGCGCTGACAGCAGCTCCGTGACATACAGCACTGACAGCAGCTCCGTGACATACAGCGCTGACAGCAGCTCCGTGACATACAGCGCTGACAGCAGCTCCGTGACATACAGCGCTGACAGCAGCACCGTAAGCAGCCCCAGGAGGAAGTCAGCACAGCACAGGGATGGTGTGATCCCCTCATAATAAGAACCCCCAGGAGGAAGTCAGCACAGCACAGGGATGGTGGGAGCCCCTCATAATAAGAACACCCAGGAGGAAGTCAGCACAGCACAGGGATGGTGGGAACCCCTCATAATAAGCAGCCCCAGTAGAAATATGACACCGCTCAACCTCTTCAAAGAGGAGGGTAGGGGCATATAGTACGGTGTGCTTTTTTGGGTCAGGGAAGTGAGCCAAATGAATTAAGAAGGTCTGTGTGCTTGATTCCAAAAATTGTTTATAGACATATACATGGTCTACTGATCACATGTGTTGAATTCCTCCGAGATCCATGCCTCATTCATTTTTAGAAATGTGAGGTAGTTAACACTGTGGTGAGCTAGGCGAGTACGCTTATCGGTCACAATCCCCCCTGCTGCGCTGAACGTCCTTTCGGACAGGACACTGGATGAGGGGCAAGCCAACAGTTCGATTGCAAATTGGGCAAGCTCTGGCCAGAGGTCAAGCCTGCCCACCCAGTAGTCTAGGGGTTCATCACTCCTCAGAGCGTCCACATCGGCCGTTAACCCAATGTAGTCGGACACCTGACGGTCTAGGCGTTCCCTGATGCTGGATCCGGATGACACCTGTCGATGGGTCGGCTGAAAGAATGACCTCATATCCGAAGTCACCAACACATCTTCAAACCGGCCTCTTCTTGCAGGCGCTGTTGGATTGGTACCCGCAAATCCTTCTCTGGGAGTGGGAATTGCTCCTCTGCCAGCGCACGCAAAAGCAGAATGCAGCATTTCTCGAAGCAAGGCCTGGAAGTGCTGCATTCTGACAGCCCTCTGCGACGGCGGTAACATTTCCGCCATTTTGTGTTTGTACCGGGGATCTAAGTACGTTGCCACCCAGTACTGGTCCTTGACCCTCATGCTTTTTATACGGGGGTCCCTATTAAAACACTGGAGCATGAAGGCCCCCATTTGCACTCAAGCGGAAGGTATGTGGTGGTGGTGGTGTTGTTGGTGGTAGTGTCTTTGGGGGTGCACATAGCAGAGAGTGAAGAAGAGGGTGCAGATCGAGAGGATGAGGAGGGTGCAGAAGAATAAGGCTGAGTGAGCCACTCAACCAAGTCTGGTGCGTCCTTTAAAGTAATTGAACGCACCTTCTGCAACTTCCCACTTTGGCTCAAGGCTGTTGCTCCTGCCCTACCCCTACCACCCCTGCGGAAGGGCCTGCCTCTTCCTCTGCCTGTCATTTTTTAAATCACCCTGTGACAAAACTCTTAGTCCCTATACCGCTGAAGGACTGCTGCAGTATAGGGCAGCGGTCAGCAGTAGTGCACGTCAACCCTATGTATTGTGGACCGATAGCGGTCCTTACAGAACAGCAGACTGTACTGCACTCAGGCCTATGTACCGTAGCACCCTATACCAAGTTACCAGTCCTTATAAAAACTTTTGTGGACCAAGCAGGTTGTGTGTTAGTGTTTAGCAGACTGTGCGTCAGTCCCTATACCGCTGAAGGACTGCTGCAGTATAGGGCAGCGGTCAGCAGTAGTGCACGGCAACCCTATGTATTGTGGACCGATAGCGGTCCTTACAGAACAGCAGACTGTAACGCACTCAGGCCTATGTACCGTAGCACCCTATACCAAGTTACCAGTCCTTATAAGAACTTTTGTGGACCAAGCAGGTTGTGTGTTAGTGATTAGCAGACTGTACGTCAGTCCCTATACCAATGAAGGACTGCTGCAGTATAGGGCAGCGGTCAGCAGTAGTGCACGGCAACCCTATGTATTGTGGACCGATAGCGGTCCTTACAGAACAGCAGACTGTACTGCACTCAGGCCTATGTACCGTAGCACCCTATACCAAGTTACCAGTCCTTATAAAAACTTTTGTGGACCAAGCAGGTTGTGTGTTAGTGTTTAGCAGACTGTGCGTCAGTCCCTATACCGCTGAAGGACTGCTGCAGTATAGGGCAGCGGTCAGCAGTAGTGCACGGCAACCCTATGTATTGTGGACCGATAGCGGTCCTTACAGAACAGCAGACTGTAACGCACTCAGGCCTATGTACCGTAGCACCCTATACCAAGTTACCAGTCCTTATAAGAACTTTTGTGGACCAAGCAGGTTGTGTGTTAGTGATTAGCAGACTGTACGTCAGTCCCTATACCAATGAAGGACTGCTGCAGTATAGGGCAGCGGTCAGCAGTAGTGCACGGCAACCCTATGTATTGTGGACCGATAGCGGTCCTTACAGAACAGCAGACTGTACTGCACTCAGGCCTATGTACCGTAGCACCCTATACCAAGTTACCAGTCCTTATAAGAACTTTTGTGGACCAAGCAGGTTGTGTATTAGTGTTTAGCAGACTGTGCGTCAGTCCCTATACCGCTGAAGGACTGCTGCAGTATAGGGCAGCGGTCAGCAGTAGTGCACGGCAACCCTATGTATTGTGGACCGATAGCAGTCCTTACAGAACAGCAGACTGTACTGCACTCAGGCCTATGTACCGTAGCACCCTATACCAAGTTACCAGTCCTTATAAGAACTTTTGTGGACCAAGCAGGTTGTGTATTAGTGTTTAGCAGACTGTGCGTCAGTCCCTATACCGCTGAAGGACTGCTGCAGTATAGGGCAGCGGTCAGCAGTAGTGCACGGCAACCCTATGTATTGTGGACCGATAGCAGTCCTTACAGAACAGCAGACTGTACTGCACTCAGGCCTATGTACCGTAGCACCCTATACCAAGTTACCAGTCCTTATAAGAACTTTTGTGGACCAAGCAGGTTGTGTGTTAGTGTTTAGCAGACTGTGCGTCAGTCCCTATACCGCTGAAGGACTGCTGCAGTATAGGGCAGCGGTCAGCAGTAGTGCACGGCAACCCTATGTATTGTGGACCGATAGCGGTCCTTACAGAACAGCAGACTGTAACGCACTCAGGCCTATGTACCGTAGCACCCTATACCAAGTTACCAGTCCTTATAAGAACTTTTGTGGACCAAGCAGGTTGTGTATTAGTGTTTAGCAGACTGTGCGTCAGTCCCTATACCGCTGAAGGACTGCTGCAGTATAGGGCAGCGGTCAGCAGTAGTGCACGGCAACCCTATGTATTGTGGACCGATAGCGGTCCTTACAGAACAGCAGACTGTACCGCACCCAAGCCTATGTACCGTAGCACCCTAGACAGACCAAGTTACCAGTCCTGATAAAGAGCTTTGTGGAACAAGTGAGTTGTGAATGATTAGCAGACTGCAGCAGAAGGGCAGCAGTCAAGTATAATATTCTTTCTATATTTGGAAGAAAGAATATTATACGTGTACAAGCCTATTACCGTACCACTGATACCAGTCCTGAAAAGAACCTTTGTGGAACTAATAGTAACAGCAAGTCTTTAAAATTATCCTCACTGCCTGACACACTGCTTCCTGCCTGTCCCTATACAAATTGGCAAAAAAGAGTAGGCTGGAACGATTAGCTGGAACAGCTCTTTTGTGGACCTGATAGTAACAGCTAATGATGATGATGATGATGATGATGAAGAAAGACTAATCTGGCTGAGCTGTCCCTAAAATAGCAGCATACAGCGCTCTGTCCCTTTATCTAAACTGACAAAAGAAACTCAGGCTGCTGACCTAACACCTATACCAGTCCTGAAAAGAACTTTTGTGTACCAAATAGCTAGCGTTTTCTCTGTCCCTACTCCACACAGGATCCTTTCCCTACAGTGACAGAAGAAAGAATGTAAAATGGCCACCGGATCGGGTGTATTTATAGGTTAGGGGGAATGTCCAAGTGTCCCTGAGCTGTCATGTCTCAATTGGTTGTCCTGTAACACATGATAAACGTGTCACGAAAGGTTAAAGTTCTTGTATACATTAAACACGTAAGTCCGCCGGGGCGAACGACGGAAAAAGGCGTTCGAACCCGCGGACGGCGAAAGTCGGAAATTCGCCGCGAAACGACCGCCGGGCGAAACGTTCGTCCATCACTACTCAGTAGCTTACTGTCCAGCACTCTGGTCCTCAGTAGCTCACTCCCCAGCACTGTGGTCTTCAGTTACTCACTCCACAGCACTCTGGTCCTCAGTAGCCCACTCCCCATCACTCTGGTCCTCAGTAGCTCACTCCCCAGTACTCCGGTCCTCAGTAGCCCACTCCACAGCAGTCTGGTCCTCAGTAGCCCACTCCCCAGCACTCTGGTCCTCGATAGTTCACTCCCCAGCAATCTGGACTTCAGTAGCTCACTCCTCAGCACACTAGTCTTCAGTAGCTCACTCCCCAACAAACCAGGCTTCAGTAGCTCACTCCCCAGCAGTCTGGTTCTCAGTAGCTCATTCCCCAGCATTCTGGTCTTCAGTAGCTCACTTCCCAGCACTCTGGTCTTCAGTAGCTCACTTCCCAGCACTCTGGTCTTCAGTAGCTCACTTCCCAGCACTCTGGTCCTCAGTAGCTCACTTCCTAGCACTCTGGTCCTCATTAGCTCACTTCCCAGCACTCTGGTCCTCAGTAGCTCACTTCCCAGCACTCTGGTCCTCAGCAGCTCACTTCCTAGCACTCTGGTCCTCAGTAGCTCACTTCCCAGCACTCTGGTCTTCAGTAGCTCACTTCCCAGCACTCTGGTCCTCAGTAGCTCACTTCCTAGCACTCTGGTCCTCATTAGCTCACTTCCCAGCACTCTGGTCCTCAGTAGCTCACTTCCCAGCACTCTGGTCCTCAGCAGCTCACTTCCTAGCACTCTGGTCCTCAGTAGCTCACTTCCCAGCACTCTGGTCTTCAGTAGCTCACTTCCCAGCACTCTGGTCCTCAGTAGCTCACTTCCTAGCACTCTGGTCCTCAGTAGCTCACTCCCCAGCACTGTGGTCTTGAGTTGCTCACTTCCCAGCACTCTGGTCCTCAGCAGCTCACTTCCTAGCACTCTGGTCCTCAGTAGCTCACTTCCCAGCACTCTGGTCCTCATTAGCTCACTTCCCAGCACTCTGGTCCTCAGTAGCTCACTTCCCAGCACTCTGGTCCTCAGCAGCTCACTTCCTAGCACTCTGGTCCTCAGTAGCTCACTTCCCAGCACTCTGGTCCTCAGTAGCTCACTTCCTAGCACTCTGGTCCTCAGTAGCCTTAGTACTTAATGGTGTCATTTGTGGGGGGGAGGGGATTGTACTAGCTTGAAATTTTTCATGACCTTCGTAACTCTGATAGGTAGTGAGAAGTGAAATCACTGCAGATTAAAATGGTGGGTGTTGGAACTTTTTTTTTCACACAGTATTTGCGCAGCGATTTTTCAAATTTTTTGGGGGAAAAAAACACTTTTTTTAATTTTAATGCACTAAAACACACTATATTCCCCAAATGTTTGGCAAAATATAAAAGATGATCTTATACCGAGTGGATAAACTACATACATTTTTAAAAGCCTTTACAGGTTACCACTTTAGATTTACAGAGGAGGTCTACTGCTAAAATGACTACCCTTGATCGAACGTTCACGGTGATACCTCACATGGATGGTGCAATTGCTGTTTACATATGACACGAGACCGGCGATTGCGTTCGCCATTGCGCACAGCAACAGGCTTGATATTGGGGGCACTCGGCAAGGGGGAGGAGGCAGGAGCGCCAGCTCACTCCATAGCAGTCTGATCCTCAGTAGTTCACTCCTTCTCAGTAGGTCACTTTCTAGCACTCTGGTCCTCAGTAGCTGATTCCCCAGCACTCTGGTCCTCAGTAGCTCACTCTCCAGTACTCCGGTCCTCAGTAGCCCACTCCACAGCAGTATGCTCCTTAGTAGCCCACTCCCCAGCACTCTGGTCCTCGATAGTTCACTCCCCAGCAATCTGGTCTTCAGTAGCTCACTCCCCAGCACACTAGTCTTCAGTAGCTCACTCCCCAACAAACCAGTCTTCAGTAGCTCACTCCCCAGCAGTCTGGTTCTCAGTAGCTCATTCCCCAGGATTCTGGTCTTCAGTAGCTCACTTCCCAGCAGTGTGGTCCTCAGTAGCTCACTCCCCAGCACTCCTTCTCAGTAGGTAACTTTCTAGCATTCTGGTCCTCAGTAGCTGATTCCCCAGCATTCTGGTCCTCAGTAGCTTACTGTCCAGCACTCTGGTCCTCAGTAGCTCACTCCCCAGCACTGTGGTCTTCAGTTACTCACTCCACAGCACTCTGGTCCTCAGTAGCCCACTCCCCATCACTCTGGTCCTCAGTAGCTCACTCCCCAGTACTCCGGTCCTCAGTAGCCCACTCCACAGCAGTCTGGTCCTCAGTAGCCCACTCCCCAGCACTCTGGTCCTCGATAGTTCACTCCCCAGCAATCTGGTCTTCAGTAGCTCACTCCTCAGCACACTAGTCTTCAGTAGCTCACTCCCCAACAAACCAGGCTTCAGTAGCTCACTCCCCAGCAGTCTGGTTCTCAGTAGCTCATTCCCCAGCATTCTGGTCTTCAGTAGCTCACTTCCCAGCAGTCTGGTCTTCAATAGCTCACTTCCCAGCAGTGTGGTCCTCAGTAGCTCACGCCCCAGCACTCTGGTCCTCGGTAGCTCACTTCCCAGCACTCTGGTCTTCAGTAGCTCACTCCCCAGCACTCTGGTCTTTGGTAGCTCACTCCCCAGCACTCTGGTCTTCAGTAGCTCACTTCCCAGCACTCTGGTCTTCAGTAGCTCACTTCCCAGCACTCTGGTCTTCAGTAGCTCACTTCCCAGCACTCTGGTCCTCAGTAGCTCACTTCCTAGCACTCTGGTCCTCATTAGCTCACTTCCCAGCACTCTGGTCCTCAGTAGCTCACTTCCCAGCACTCTGGTCCTCAGCAGCTCACTTCCTAGCACTCTGGTCCTCAGTAGCTCACTTCCCAGCACTCTGGTCTTCAGTAGCTCACTTCCCAGCACTCTGGTCCTCAGTAGCTCACTTCCTAGCACTCTGGTCCTCAGTAGCTCACTCCCCAGCACTGTGGTCTTGAGTTGCTCACTTCCCAGCACTCTGGTCCTCAGCAGCTCACTTCCTAGCACTCTGGTCCTCAGTAGCTCACTTCCCAGCACTCTGGTCCTCATTAGCTCACTTCCCAGCACTCTGGTCCTCAGTAGCTCACTTCCCAGCACTCTGGTCCTCAGCAGCTCACTTCCTAGCACTCTGGTCCTCAGTAGCTCACTTCCCAGCACTCTGGTCCTCAGTAGCTCACTTCCTAGCACTCTGGTCCTCAGTAGCCCACTCCCCAGCACTCTGGTCCTCGATAGTTCACTCTCTAGCACTCTGGTCCTCAGCTTACTCCCCAACACTCTGGTCCTCACTAGCTTACTCCCCAGCAATCTGGTCTTCAGTAGCTCACTCCTCAGCACACTAGTCTTCAGTAGCTCACTCCCCAACAAACCAGGCTTCAGTAGCTCACTCCCCAGCAGTCTGGTTCTCAGTAGCTCATTCCCCAGCATTCTGGTCTTCAGTAGCTCACTTTCCAGCAGTCTGGTCTTCAATAGCTCACTTCCCAGCAGTGTGGTCCTCAGTAGCTCACGCCCCAGCACTCTGGTCCTCAGTAGCTCACTTCCCAGCACTCTGGTCTTCAGTAGCTCACTCCCCAGCACTCTGGTCTTTGGTAGCTCACTCCCCAGCACTCTGGTCTTTGGTAGCTCACTCCCCAGCACTCTGGTCTTCAGGAGCTCACTTCCCAGCACTCTGGTCTTCAGTAGCTCACTTCCCAGCACTCTGGTCTTCGATAGTTCACTCCCTAGCACTCTGGTCCTCAGTAGCTCACTCCCCAACACTCTGGTCCTCAGTAGCTTACTCCCCAGCAATCTGGTCTTCAGTAGCTCACTCCTCAGCACACTAGTCTTCAGTAGCTCACTCCCCAACAAACCAGTCTTCAGTAGCTCACTCCCCAGCAGTCTGGTTCTCAGTAGCTCATTCCCCAGCATTCTGGTCTTCAGTAGCTCACTTTCCAGCAGTCTGGTCTTCAATAGCTCACTTCCCAGCAGTGTGGTCCTCAGTAGCTCACGCCCCAGCACTCTGGTCCTCAGTAGCTCACTTCCCAGCACTCTGGTCTTCAGTAGCTCACTCCCCAGCACTCTGGTCTTTGGTAGCTCACTCCCCAGCACTCTGGTCTTTGGTAGCTCACTCCCCAGCACTCTGGTCTTCAGTAGCTCACTTCCCAGCACTCTGGTCTTCAGTAGCTCACTTCCCAGCACTCTGGTCTTCAGTAGCTCACTTCCCAGCACTCTGGTCCTCAGTAGCTCACTTCCTAGCACTCTGGTCCTCATTAGCTCACTTCCCAGCACTCTGGTCCTCAGTAGCTCACTTCCCAGCACTCTGGTCCTCAGTAGCTCACTTCCTAGCACTCTGGTCCTCATTAGCTCACTCCCCAACACTCTGGTCCTCAGTAGCTTACTCCCCAGCAATCTGGTCTTCAGTAGCTCACTCCTCAGCACACTAGTCTTCAGTAGCTCACTCCCCAACAAACCAGTCTTCAGTAGCTCACTCCCCAGCAGTCTGGTTCTCAGTAGCTCATTCCCCAGGATTCTGGTCTTCAGTAGCTCACTTCCCATCAGTCTGGTCTTCAATAGCTCACTTCCCAGCAGTGTGGTCCTCAGTAGCTCACTCCCCAGCACTCCTTCTCAGTAGGTCACTTTCTAGCACTCTGGTCCTCAGTAGCTGATTCCCCAGCATTCTGGTCCTCAGTAGCTTAGTGTCCAGCACTCTGGTCCTCAGTAGCTCACTCCCCAGCACTCTGGTCCTCAGTAGCTCACTCTCCAGCGCTGTGGTCTTCAGTTGCTCACTCCACAGCACTCTGGTCCTCAGTAGCCCACTCTCCATCACTCTGGTCCTCAGTAGCTCACTCCCCAGTACTCCGATCCTCAGTAGCCCACTCCACAGCAGTCTGGTCCTCAGTAGCCCACTCCTCAGCACTCTGGTCCTCGATAGTTCACTCCCTAGCACTCTGGTCCTCAGTAGCTCACTCCCCAACACTCTGGTCCTCAGTAGCTTACTCCCCAGCAATCTGGTCTTCAGTAGTTCACTCCTCAGCACACTAGTCTTCAGTAGCTCACTCCCCAACAAACCAGTCTTCAGTAGCTCACTCCCCAGCACTCTGGTCCTCAGTAGCTCACTCCCCATCACTCTGGTCCTCAGTCTGTCACTGGTTTATGTGCATATCCACAAGCACAGAGGTATGTGTATCGCTCCAGTCCTCAGCAGGATAGAGCTCTTCCTTTTCAAAAGCCCAGGAAACTATATCTCCCTCCCCTCCCTTTACAGAGGTTTTTCTGGACATTGTAGTCCGCAGCCTCATTCACCTTTACAGCACAGTGCTCTCTGCAAACTTCATTTCCCATGATCCTCCGCGGCTGCCTCCTAGTCCTTTCAATTTCTCAAATCCCACCATCAGCACAATGGGGGAGATTTAGTAAGACTGAAGCAGTCAGAAAGGGAGCAGCTGTGTATGGTAGCCAATCAGCTTCTAATAAATTGTTCCATTAAGATTTGACAATAAAACCTGGAAGCTGATTGGTTTCTATGCAGAGTTGCACCAGATTTGACATGCTCCAGTTTTAGTCCCCCAATGTCTGTAGTAAAAAAAAAACAATGCAATGCATTTAAATACGCACAGTGACATATGACATCACACAAAGGAAACACACACACTGACCCATGACAACTCAAAAACGAAACGCACATTGACCCACGCCAATGCACCTGATTTTGATAGGCCCCGATAGTTTTCCGTTGGATATAAAACATTTATATTGAATACAGTTCTGTTTAATAAAAATGATACAGGAGTGCATAGCATCCTGTGCTGACCACAATCTGGAATCAAGTTGTGGAAACTGTAATGATCGCTGGGATCAATGGAGCGGGAGGGTCCCGGCAGGTGGGATGTGTTGCCGCAGCTGCTTGCACCTGACTTATGGCCAATGTCTCCCTGACACTCTCCCGTATTGCATACACGTGGTTTCCATCTTCAGTGGAGACGTCACTAAATGCGCACTGCTCCCCCGCTGCCACACCCGACAGCCCGCACAGCGGAGATCAAACTATAGAGCAATGTTCCACCTCATGTGAGCTCATCATTGATGGGTGGGGTTCTACAACTGTCACATGTCTCATTACAGAACACACACAGGTTCCCAGCGTCACATCTGTGTAATCTAATGGGGATTGCTTCCCCTTCGTAGGATAACAATACAGCGAAACACTAACATGTCATACTTCACATATTTGCTCAGCTTGTGCGTTTCCTCTCGGTGGGGACCCGGCTCAGTGGTTCACAGGCGAGCCGTCATTAAAGTTTTAAGTGTTTACCATTTGTGTTTAACCGTATCTTCCGTTCCGAGGAGTTTGATTTTGCTTTCAGGATGACGTAACTGTATTATCACTATGGGATTTTAAAGAGGACCTGTCAGTACCTTTATGAAAATTGTACATGAGTATTCACAGCCTTTGCTCAATATTTTTTTTGTAGCACCTTTGACTCAAGTCTTTTGGAGCATGATGCTACAAGCTTGGCACACCTATTTTCGGGCAGTTTCTCCCATTCTCTTTTGCAGGACCTCTCAAGCTCCATCAGGTTGGATGGGGAACATCGGTGCACAGCCATTTCCAGAGCTCTCCACAGATGTTCAATCGGTTTCAAGTCTGGGCTCTGGCTGGGCCACTCAAGAACATTCACAGAGTTGTCCCGTAGCCACTCCTTTGTTATCTTGGCTGTGTGCTTAGGGTCGTTGTCCTGTTGGAAGATGAACCTTCACCCCAGTCTGAGGTTCAGAGTCCAGGGTCAGAGGTCCAGAGTTCCTGCCACTGAAAAACATCCCTGCAGCATAATGCTGCCACCACCATGCTTCACTGTAGGGATGGTATTGGCCAGGTGATGAGCGGTGCCTGGTTTCCTCCAGACATGATGCTTGCCATTCAGGCCATCAGATTAGAGAATTTCATCAGATTAGAGAATTTTGTTTCTCATGGTCTGAGAGTCCTTTTGGCAAACTCCAGGCGAGCTGTCATGCCTTTTACTGAGCACTGGCTTCCACCTGGACACTCTACCATACAGGTCTGATTGGTGGAGTGCTACAGGGATGGTTGTTCTTCTGGAAGGTTCTCTTCTCTCCACAGAAAAATGCTGGAGCTCTGTCAGAGTGACCATCGGGTTCAAGGCCCTTCTCCCCGATCACTTGGTTTAGCTGGGCGGCCCACTCTAGGAAGAGTCCTGGTGGTTCCAAACTTTTTCCATTTACAGATGATGGAGGCCACTGTGCTCAATGGGACCTTTAATGCTGCAGAAATGTTTCTGTACCCTTCCTCGTATCTGTGCCTCCATACAATCCTGTCTCGGAGGTCTACAGACAATTCCTTGGATTTTATGGCTTGGTTTGTGCTCTGACATGCGCCGTTAACTGTGGGACCTTCTATAGACAGGTGTTTGCCTTTCCAAATCACATTCAATCAACTGAATTTACCACAGGTGAACTCCAATCAAGTTGTAGAAACATCTCAAGCATAATCAGTGTGTAGCGATATACCCATAAAAGAGACGCTTAACCACTTACAGACCGGACCATTTTGCTGGTCAAAGACCAGACCACTTTTTGCGATTCGGCACTGCGTCGCTTTAACTGACAATTGCGCGGTTGTGCGACGTGGCTCCCAAACAAAATTGACGTCCTTTTTTTCCCACAAATAGAGCTTTCTTTTGGTGGTATTTGATCACCTCTGCGGTTTTTATTTTTTGCGCTATAAACAAAAATAGAGCGACAATTTTGAAAAAAACGCATTATTTTTTACTTTTTGTTATAATAAATATCCCCCAAAAATATATAAAAAAACATTTTTTCCCCTCAGTTTAGGCCGATACGTATTCTTCTACATATTTTTGGTAAAAAAAATCGCAATAAGCGATTATTGATTGGTTTGCGCAAAAGTTATAGCGTTTACAAGATAGGGGATAGTTTTATGGCATTTTTATTAATAATTTTAAAAAAAAATGTTTTACTAGTAATGGCGGCGATCAGCAATTTTTATTGTGACTGCGACATTGTGGCAGACACATCGGACATTTTTGACACATTTTTGGGACCATTGTCATTTATACAGCAATCACTGCTATATAAATGCAGTGATTCCTGTGTAAATGACACTGGCAGTGAAGGGGTTAACCAGTGGGTGGCAGTGTAGGGGTTAAGTGTTCCTAGGGGTGTGTTACTAACTGTGGGGGGGCTGGGCTTTCATTTAATGAACACTGATCTCTGCTTCAATCACATGGAGCAGAGATCAGCGTCACTAGTTGCTAGGCAGAATGGAGAAATGCTGTTTACACAGCATTTTCTCCATTCAGACGTCCCGTGAGACGATCGCGGGTATGCCCGCGGCGATCGAGTCCGCGGGATCCGTGACCGGACTCACGGGGGTCCCAACCGACACGCGATGGCAGGGCGGCATTGAAGATTGGACGTACCCGTACGCCAATATGCCTGCCCGTGCCATTCTGCCGACGTACATCGGCGCGCGCTGGTCGGGAACCGGTTAAAGAGGAAGTAAACCCAGATGGGTTTACTTCCTCTTTCATTCCCTGCAAAGGTAAAGCATAATGGACTACTATGCATCACATAGTAGTCCATTATGTGTCACTTACCTGACACAGGAGCCAGCGAAGTCGCCGCTGTCCCCTGTAGTCCGGCGCATCCATCTTCTCGATGGGTCTCGCAGTTCCACCGCTGTCATTAGGCGAAGCCGCGATGACGTCACTCCCGCGCATGCGCATGGGAGCCGACACGCGCGGCATCTTCGTCATTGACGATGCCGCGCTCAGTGCACCTGCGCGTTGCTGTCTACGGCGCATGCGCCGTAGACAGCAGTGCCTGTCTTCAGGCAAATATCTCCTAAACCGTGTAGGTTTAGGAGATATTTCTTGGACCTACAGGTAAGCCTTAATCTAGGTTTACCTGTAGGTCAAAGTGGTTTGTAAGGGTTTACAACCACTTTAAGTATTTTTGCTTCTGTACTGTGCGTCAACTCCAAGAACAGTCCCAACCCCTCTGGCACACCTAATATGCAGCATTAGAGCAAAAAACAGCAGTAGAAAGAAGCACTTAGCGAGCACATGGCCTGTCCCAAATATTGATATACTCCCCCAGCATGCACCAGTAGCAAAAACCTCCTACTGGATTGACTGACGGAAATATAAATATTCATAACTTAGTTTTGATTGCGAAATCTCATAAGATGCCCTGTGATATCTACTGGTGACAGTGAGAAATAACAAGTCAACTTAAGCTAAAGAAAAAAAAAAAAAAAACATACAATCAGTCTGAGCTAACCTCAGTCCAGCCAAAAACTAAATTGACATAGTAGCCCCTGTTTAGGTCAAGTGGGCTACATCATTGTTAAAGCTTATGAGATTTTAGTGGTTGGGTTTACATCTACTTTAACCATTTGCTGACGGGCTCACGCCGATATACATCAGCAGAATGGCTCTCAAAAATAGCGGGGCGCGCGTCCCACGTGCGCACGTGCCCACGGGTCCCGCGGGCTCGATGTCCGCCAGCGGCCCGCGATCGCGGCGAGGAGAGGCAAAAAAGGGGAACTTCCTATGTAAACAAGGCATTTCCCCGTTCTGCCTAGTCACATGACAGAGATCAACTGCTCCCTGTCACCGGGAGCAATGATCTCTGTCATGTTCCAGTGAGCCCATCCCCCACATACAGTTAGAACACGCTGAGGGAACACGTTTAAACCCCTTGATCGCCCCCCCCTTCCCTGCCAGGGTCATTTTTAACATCGATCGCTGCATTTTTATAGCACTGATCAATGTAATAATGTCACTGGTCCCCAAGTGTAATCTGGCATCAGATTTGTCCGCCGCAATGACGCAGTCCTGCTAAAATTCGCAGATCGTCGCCATTACCAGTAAAAACAATAATAAAATAAATAAATAACAGTCCCTAAATCGATCCCGTCGTTTGTAGACGTGATAACTTTTGCGTAAACCAATCAATATACGCCTATTGCAGTGCCGTATAGCAAAAAAATGCTCTTGTCATTAAAGTGGAGGGCCACCCTGAAAACAAAAAATTTTTAAAAATTACAAAAAAATCTAAAAAAATAAAATGAAAATTTTTTTTTTTTTTTCTTACCAGAAATGCCTGTTGCTAGGCACATAATCCTAATCTTCCTCTTCCTCCTCCGCGGAGATCTTCTGTCTTCTGTCTTCGTTGCGGCGTCTTCTGGGTAATGGGTCACGCTGTGTTCTGGGAACTGTGTGTTCCAGAACACAGCGCGTCCCGTTCAGAAAGCGCTACGGGACTCGCGCATGCGCAGTAGCTGCGGGACTCGCGCATGCGCAGTAGGAAACGGGCAGTGAAGCCATAAGGCTCCACTACCTGTTTCCCTTAGAGGGAATGGCGGCGCCGGGACCCGAGAGCCGAGGGACGGGTCGGCCTCGGGCGGCCAACATCGCGGGCACCCTGGACAGGTAAGTGTGTTTATTAAGTCAGCAGCTGCAGTGTTTGCAGCTGTTGACTTTTTTTTTTTTTTTTTTTAAACAGCCCTCCTCTTTAAGGTGGCAAATCTTTTCGGGGCTGAAGTGGTTAAAAAAGAACATCAGCTTCTGTCTTTGGTGGATCTACCCACCCTCCTCCATCCACTATTATGGCATGGGCGCAGATGTCCAGTTCCGGTCTGGTGTTTGTGTACCACCATAGTTTCATCCTCCCGGTGTTTGGCAGAACCTGCCTGCATCTCCATAACTGGCAGGTGGTGGCACATCCTATGTCCTGGCATTGAATAAGCTGATAGAGTCAGAGGGAAACCACTGTTGTTCCACCATATTGGATGAGATGAGCTCTTTTCCTTAAAATTCATGTGAGTTGCTATTTGTCTTCTATTTAATAAAGCTCTGTATATAATACACTTCATTTGGCACCCTCTGCTGTTCTGTTTATTATAACCCGTCAGATTTTTTTGCCAACTGTGTCCCTTTGTGGAGATTTCCCTTCACTTCCTGTCCCATAGCCAAACAGGAAGAGAGAGGAAATCCCAGCAAATTAGGGAAATCCTACGGGAACCCCAAGGTCAACAGAACTAGTGTCCCCATTGGGCAATTTCCCCTCTATTACTTTTCTGGGGACAACCCAACATTTGGGATTTTCTTTTACCTTCACTTTCAATGATAATGGTAAACAGTAGACATGTGCAATTTCCGAAATTTCTGATTTTTTAAATTTCCAAATTTCCAAAATTCGAAAATTCTAAATTTCAGAAATTGGAAACTTTGGAAATTCTAAATTTCAGAAATCGGAAATTTGGAAATTCTAAATTTCGTAAATTTGAACATTTTGTAAATTGGAAAATTTCGGAAAAAAAAAAACACAAATGCGAAATTAGGAAATTCAGGAAAATTGGAAAATTCAGAGTTTCAGAAATTGGAAATTTCGTAAATTGGAAATTCAGAAATTTGAAAATTCAAAATTTGTAAACTCGAAATTTTCGTAAATTGGAAAATTTTGGAAATTGGAAAATTTTGGAAATTGGAAAATTTTGGAAATTTGAAAATTTCAGAAATTCTAAATTCTGGAAATTCAGAAATGCGAAATTAGGAAATTCGAAATTTCATAAATTAGAATATTCTAAAATTTGGAAATTTGAAAATCCAAAAATAAGAATGCAAATCCTAAAATTCAAAAGAATGAAAATCTGAAAATTCGAAAACCTAAAAATCTGAAATAATAACAAACTAATAATAAATATAAAAATATAGGTATTGGAATTTCCTCTCAAATTTGGCTGTTAGTGAACGTAACAAATACGAATTTATAAAAAGTTACGAATTATCTGAAATAACAAATGCCATATCTAAATGAATGAAACGTAACAATCTAATAATAGAAAATAACAACAATAATAATAAAACCTTTTTATTATTATTATTTATTATTCATTTGTTCCATTCCATTTGTTTAGATGCGGCATTCATTATTTCGGATAATTCATAACTTCAGATAAATTTGTATTCGTTACATTCACAAGCAGCCAAATTTGAAAGGAAATTCCAATACCTATAATTTAATAGTTAGTTATTATTTCAGAGTTTCAAATTTTCGGGGTTTTTGGATTTACAAATTTATGAATTTACATATTTACTAATTTTTTCATTTACAAATTTATGAATTTTAGAATATTTACGAATTTATACTTTTTTTATTTTTTTATTTATGAATTTATGAATTTTTGAATTTACGAATTTACAAATTTACAGATTTTTTGAATTTACGAATTTTCAAATATAAAAATTTATGCATATTTGGAAATATTCGATAAACAGGTTTTCATTAATTCGGATGTTTTTATTATTATTATTATTTTGACTTTTACTGATTTTCTTTCTTTTTTCAGATTTTCGAATTTTCCGATTTTCTCATTTTAAATTTTTCGAATTCGGAAAATTTGGAAATTCAAAAATTCAAAATTTGGAAACTTGAAAATTCGGAAATAGGAAAATTTGAAATTCGGAAATCTGAAAAATTCGGAAACTTGAAAATCCGAATTTTCTGATATCCGAATTTCTGGACCTTGCTTTGTGCACTGGTCCAAATCATTTGGTGGAGGGGGAATTATGGTGTGGGGGGTTGTTTTTCAGGGGTTGGGCTTGGCCCCTTAGTTCCAGTGAAGGGAACTCTTAAGGCGTCAGCAGACCTTTTGGACAATTTCATGCTCCCAACTTTGTGGGAACAGTTTGGAGGTGGCCCCTTCCTGTTCCAACATGACTGCCCACCAGTGCACAAAGCAAGGTCCATAAAGACATGGATGAGCGAGTTTGGGGTGGAGGAACTTGGCTGGCCTGCACAGAGTCCTGACCTCATCCCGATAAAACACCTTTGGGATGAATTAGAGTGGAGACTGCGAGCCAGGCCTTCTCATCCAACATCACATATGCGCTTCTGGAAGAATGGGCAAACATTCCCATAGACACACTCCTAAACCTTGTGGACGGCCTTCCCAGAAGAGGTGAAGCTGTAATAGCTGCAAAGTGTGGGCAAACTCAATATTGAACCCTACGGACTAAGACTGGGATGCCATTAAAGTTCATGTGTGTGTAAAGGCAGATATGCCAATACTTTTGGTAATATAGTATACATGCAGTGAGTACCTTCAGATGGAGTACCTCCATGCTTTGGCACCAATATCCAATAGAAAAAGACAATGGGACATGTTCTCCAATGCAAAATTTGCATTGGTGAAGTGTCCCATCGTCTTATATATATATATATATGTATATGTGTATATATATATGTATATGTGTATATATATATATATATATATATATATATATATATATATGTATATGTGTATATATATATATATATATATATATATATATATATATATATGTATATGTGTATATATATATATATATATATATGTATATGTGTATATATATATATATATATATATATATATATATATATGTATATATATATATGTATATGTGTATATATATATATATATATATATATATATATATATATATATATGTATATGTATATATATATATATGTATATATATATATATATATATATATATATATATATATATATATATATATATATATAAATATGTATATATATATATATATATATATATATGTATATATATATGTATATGTGTATATATATATGTATATATATATATATGTATATATATATACATATATATATATATATATATATATATATATATATATATATATATATATATACATATATAGAAAGGCCAGTATGGTAGCCTGAAATTATGGGAGGAGCCCGGTGGAGTATATAACCAGCCCGTTCGCCTGTCTTCCTCGTCGGTTCCGGTGCGCGATACCTGATACGTCAGGTATCAAGGGCCGACTATCCAGACCAGACGCAGTGAGCCTGTTCGTCAGTTCCCGCATTTTTCGTCCCCGTCTTGACAACTCGTCTTCTCGTTCATCAGCGTCCGTCGGTTTCGCCGTCGGAGTGTCGTCGTACCCATCGAATTTATCGTCACACGTCGGGCTGGCTGTCGCAGGTAGGGCTTCTGCACCCCCTTTTCAATTCATGTATTTCGATGTACCGTCAACATTCCCTGTGCTCACGAGCCGCTCGCTGCTTTCAAATCGAATGTTTTCTGTGGCCCTCGTACGCATGTCACTGTTTTCTACTTTCGATGTAGTCGTTATCACCTTTCGACACGTTCGATTACGCCACGTCAGGCGATTCATTCGCAGGTACGGCATTCGAAACCGTTCGACTGCCCGAGCATTTCTATTAGTATCGGTCGAATCGTTCGACTCACAGCCGTCTGCTTGTTACGACAAGGCAAGCAGTCCGCACGTTTCGCTTGGTCTGCTTCAATTCGAATATATCTCTTCATTCATGCAGTTATGTTATGTATTTTATTTCATCTCATTCCAAGTCATTTCAGTCCCAGTCATTTCTTCCGTTTCGAATCATTTCTGTCACTAGTCGCGCTCCGGCGCGAATCCTGTCGCACCTCTGGTGCACCGATTCGCTTTGAAGTGCCCCAGGGTTTGGCCTCATTTCTGTACATGCTCCAGAGACTGAATCACTCGCAGGTTCACGCACGATCCCTGATTCTTGTCTTTGTCATGGCATTTCATTTCTGTCACTTATTACGCTCCAATTCGAATCCTGTCGCATTCTTCTATGCACCGATTCGTCTTGGTGTGCCCAGCTGCTACGCCTCATTTCGGTACATGCTCCAGAGACGGATTCTTTGTAACCTACAGTCCAGTCGTTGAATCCTGTCTCTGTCATGGGATATCATTTCTGTCACTTATTACACTCCAATTCGAATCCTGTCGCATTCTTTTATGCACCGATTCGTTCTGGTGTGCCCAGCTGCTACGCCTCATTTCAGTACATGCTCCAGAGACGGATTCTTTATTGTTTACCATCAGTCCAGTCGTTGAATCTTGTCTCTGTCATGGGATATCATTTCTGTCACTTATTACGTTCCAATTCGAATCCTGTCGCATTCTTTTATGCACCGATTTGTTCTGGTGCGCCCAGCTGCTACGCCTCATTTCAGTACATGCTCCAGAGTCGGATTCTTTGTTGTAACCATCAGTCCAGTCGTTGAATCTTATCTCTGTCATGGCATATCATTTCGGTCACTTATTACGCTCCGATTCGAATCCTGTTGCATTTATGCACCGATTCGTTCCGGTGCGCCCAGCTGTTATGCCTCATTTCAGTACATGCTCCAAGGACAGGATTCATCTGTTTGGTTCAAGGGCTCGTCCTCTGATTCTTGTCTTTGTCATGGGTTTCATTTCTTTTCACCTATCACGTTCCGGTACGAATAGTCACATCTGTGTACCAAATTCACCCCGGCGTGCCCCAGGAATGGCCTCATTTCAGTACATGCTCCAAGGACAGGATTCATCCGTTTGGTTCAAGGGCCTCGTCCTCTGATTCTTGTCTTTGTCATGGGTTTTCATTTCATTTCACCTATCACGTTCCGGTACGAATAGTCACATCGGTGTACCAAATTCGTCTCGGCGTGCCCCAGGAATGGCCTCATTTCAGTACATGCTCCAGAATCCGTTTCGTGCTCAGTCGCAAGTTGTGGCATGGCGATCCGGATCTCTGTCATGGCAGGTTCTCTCATCTCACTGTCACATGCCGCTCCCCGGTTTGGGTCCAGTTGATTTTTCAAGGTTTGGATGCCTACCAGGGGGGCCTTGCTCCTCGGCCTCATTTCATTATAAAGTTGCCTCAAAAGGGAAAAACACAGCTTCGTTTAGGCGTGTTTCGTTGTGTTTCTCCACATACAAGCGTAGACTTCGTGCAATCATCGTAAATACACATCCAAGCGTAGACTTCTTGCAATCGTTGCAAGCACGCATCCAGAGATAGACTAATCACAATCATTGTAGACCTCTCGCACTCATTGCAAGCACGCATTCGAGCGTAGTCCTCTTGCAGTCGTTGCAAGCACGCATTCGAGCCTAGACCTCTTGCACTCGTTACAAGCACGCATTCGAGCATAGACCTCTTGCACTCATTACAAGCACGCGTTCGAGCATAGACCTCGTGCAGTCGTTGCAAGCACGCATTCGAGCATAAACCTCTTGCAATCATTGCAAGCACGCATTCGAGCATAGACCTCTTTCAATCGTTGCAAGCACGCATTCGAGCCTAGACCTCTAGCGATCATTGCAAGCACGCATTCGAGCGTAGACCTCTTGCAATCATGGCAAGCACGCATTCAAGCATAGGCCTCTTGCAATCATTGCAAGCTGATGTCCAGGCACAACTTATGGCAATCATTGCTGGCAGGCACTTCTGGCTGCTCAATAGGTTGCTTTGGGGAAAGCCTGGATACCTTCCTAAATGTTCGTTGTATTACAGGGTACTTATATTTATAGGCATAGTTGATCCAGGGAAAATCCGATTGCCTCTCGAGGGGTCAGGAAGGAATTTTTTCCCCTACTGTAGCAAATTGGGCTATGCTCTGTTGGGGTTTTTTGCCTTCCTCTGGATCAGCTGCGGGCGTAGAATTGGGGTGTCGGGTGGTGTGATACCTTATTATTTTGATTTGTGGTTGGACCAGGATGGACTTCTGTCTTTTCCGGCCTGGCTACCCATGAAGCCTACTGTAAATCCTTGCAATCGTTGCAGGCACGCGTCCTAGCATAACATCTTGTAATCATGGCAAGCACGCATCCTGGGTAACATCTTGCAACCATCGCAAGCACGCATCCAAACATACATGCAAGCACAACTCCCGCAGTCTTCGCAGTGCACATGCGGTAACACGAATTGCTCACAGTCACCACGTACACGTCTCCTGTGACAAACTCCCGGGCAATTGTTGCAAGCACACGTTCAAACACAACCTTTAGTCATGCCAAGGCTCGCGACTTAGCATAACTTCTTGCAATCATTCGTTGGCAAGCACGTTCTCAGTGGCACACAAACTGGCTACACGTCATTTTCAGCAGCACTTAATTGGCCACTCGTCTCCTGTGGCTTTTCTTACAAGCCACTCACTGTTGCCTGTCTGTCCGTCTCTTCCTTGGGACAGTTGAGTTCAACTTCCGTCCGCACCAGGATCATGTTGACACACGCGACTGGCTTCTTCCTGTAGCACGCCCAGGCTATTTCTAGCCAGCGTTCAACATTTCTTATCCTTACAATGCTCGGAGAGCCATCTGTTGTTACGGCCCATACAGCAAGATCCCCACTACGAGGCGTCCAGAGGCATCAGCCCATAGCCATCGGCCAATGCTCGCCCATTACAACTGCCATCTTTACGGACATATAATATCCTCGCATATTCCCCAGTTTAGTCATCCAAAAGACACCTACAGTCCCTTCACGGCATGTCGAGCGTCGCTATGCACATCATCCCTCAGGGGTCGCGCCTTTGTGTCACGCCTATTGGTCTTACTGTCCCTCTCACAGGATCCAGAGCAAGTCCTCAGCCGGGTTCCCGCGGCAATAGCAGTCCTTGCTATGCGGGAGGAATTCCTATCGTCTGGGAATGACGTCTCCCTGTTCATTCCCTCCGTGTCTTCCCTTTCTCCCCAGGTGATGACCGACGCAGCGGCCTCCACGGGCTTGCGGCTGTTTTTTGGCCACCTCTGGCTCTCAGCTCCCTGGCCTCCCCAGTTACTGGCAATTCCTGGCTGCGCCAAGGCGCCCTCTCTGTTGGTTATGTCCTTCCTACGTCGACTGGTCCAGCTCTTGTTGTTTCAGTTCAACATCCATTCTTCCTTTATCCCCGGTAAAGTCAATCAGGCAGCGGACGCCCTCTCCCGCTTTTAACCTTGTCTCGTTTTCGTTCAGGTACCCGGAGCCGGACTAACATCAGCAGCTATCCCGGACTGGTCTCAACTGACCCTGGGTTAGCCCCTCACCTCCTAGCGGCTACCCAACTCATTTGATCACTCCCTTTCCCGCAATACCCTCAAAGCCTATCAATCAGCCTGGAGGGCCTTTAACCAACTTCATCACGTATCACAGTACAGAGACGTCCCGTGTCAAGCAAGTCATAGCCTTCATTGCCTACTGCCACTCACAGTTGGCGTTATCCTTTAATACGATCCGGCTATACCTGACCGGTGTACAACATTTCACGTCCCTCCAGGACCCTACCGTACCCTTCCTATTTTACCACGCCGTTCGGGCTGTTATGCGCGGTATCCAGAAAGCGCCAGCCGATGGCTGGCACCAAAACGACTGCCTGTCACAGGAGACGTTTAGAAATATGTCAGATTTCCTGGCCACTTCACCTTTTCGGTCTCCACATTAGTGTCATTTACAAGCAGCCATACACCTGGCCTTCTACGGCTTCTTACGGCCAAGCGAGTTTTACTTGTTGTAGCCTCACAGCACGCATGCTGTGCGAGCACCACCTGGTCCGATACGAAGACCATTTCGTCTTACACTTAGCAGTCTCCAAGACGCAGCAGCTTGGCTCGGGTTCGGACATACACCTCTATAAGTCCAACAACCGCTGGTACCCGGTCGCCATTCTCACGCGCCTGTCGGCCCTTTTTGGCTGATCAACCAGGAGTTAGTCCTCTTCTGCCATTTCTCACTAAACCTCTGAACGCTGCCCGGTGGAACGTGTCAGGATACTCCCGGGTATCCTTCACCTCTGTCCTACTCACATTATCAAGAAGTTGGGCAGATGGAGGTCCACCTGTTTCGCCCGCTACATACCCAATCCGCAAGCGGAGATGACCCAGGCCTTTGTCGAGCTCACCCAGTAACAAACTTGGATCAATAAAATGCAACCCCTACCTGAATGTTTTTGCCCCCTTATTTTGGTATACCGTACGTCAGACCAGGGCACACTTTCAGGTCCATTTCAAGTAAGTTTATGTTAACCTTGTTTGTCATCCTTAACCGTATCGGTCAGAGGGCTCCACACCATAAATAGAAAGGCCAGTATGGTGGCCTGAAATTATGGGAGGAGCCCGGTGGAGTATATAACCAGCCCGTTCGCCTGTCTTCCTCGTCGGTTCCGGTGCGCGATACCCACCCACCCATCCCCTTTTTCAGGGCATTTCTCAAGCATCATACTACTCATGAGAGTACTCATTTCACTCCATTCATATTCATTTCATTTATCACCCACTTTCTATCTAAGGTATGCCCCCTTATTTTGGTATACCGTACGTCAGACCAGGGCACACTTTCAGGTCCATTTCAAGTAAGCGAGTTTATGTTAACCTTGTTTGTCATCCTTAACCGTATCGGTCAGAGGGCTCCACACCATAAATATATATATATATATATACGTATATATATATATATATATATATATACGTATATATATACGTATATATATATATATATATATATAGCCCTAAGGGGGGAAAATAAAAAATAAAAGATTAAAATTATTAAAAAAAATAAAGAAATTCTGTCATTCCGTGTTGGTAAGACTCTGTTGGTGGGGTGCTGCCCATTCCTGGGACTGGAGGAAGGAAGGAGGCCTTTTTTTTTTTTTTACCAGTTCCTTCATTTTATAATTGTTAATAGTAATCGTTCTACAGGAAGCTCAGAACAAAATTCTGCACTCCAAGTCCTCGTCTTCTTCCAATTTTTCACGGTGGAAAAGGCCAAATTATTCACACATTGCTCTACCCGCTGTCTAATCCAAGTTAAATACATAGAAAAGGAGATTGCCATCGATGCCCCCCGTTCCAGGCCGGTCTTCTGTCCAAACCACCTTCCAGACGTGTGGGATGATGGCCACGGCTACACACAATGGGGGCGGGGGGGGGGGGGCAGAGAAGAGAAGATAGCAGATAAACAGGTACAACTTATGTAGGATTTGTTTCTTCTCTGTGGTCAGTCTCTTCACTGGGTATATGGAAGGGTTGACAGTACAACCACTTTAAAGCTGAACTCCTGGCAAACAGCTAAATATTGTAATGGAAACTTGTAGGTTCTGTATATAATAGTATTCTATTTTATATGTATTGCACGATGCCCTCACTGTGCACACGGCACTAACAATGTTTTCTGTACATGTTTTGCATTCTTTCGAGTCCTGATTAGAATTAGCCTGCCTATGTAATGCCCCTTGTTACCATAAACCTACAATTGTAATATTAATGTGATACCTACGTAATCATGTGTATAAAAACCTTCAAATGCGTCATAATAAGGGAGAACAGTTATTTGTAAAGATGCTGAGCGTATCTTTTGTGTCTGTTCCCTACTGCAGTAGTTATTATTCATTTGGAACCACTAATCAATATGAGGATAGGAGTTGCCCATCATCAAAATATCCATTTCGATATACTGATGATGGATGATATATATACATATATATTGGAACAGTTTCACCTACCTGGTTAGATTTGCATTTCTGTCCATCCAGTTCTGAGATTCAAACAGTTCTGCCACCCAGCACAGGGAAAGGGAGCTGATCTTTCTCTTTTGCAGTGCCACT
Source organism: Lithobates pipiens (assembly GCF_037356315.1). Lineage (NCBI taxonomy): Eukaryota > Metazoa > Chordata > Amphibia > Anura > Ranidae > Lithobates > Lithobates pipiens. The sequence goes on along the minus strand of NW_027507764.1, from coordinate 19,146,731 downwards.
TTCACATACAGGTCTTCTCACTTGGTCTGTGACTGGACAGTGAAAGAAGAAGCAGCAGACTGATGTGCTGATTGGTGCAGTCTTAAGTCTTTTTCAGTCTCTGAGGCTACTTTCTCACTGGGGCGTTACTGGAGATAAAGCGGCGCTATATTTAGCGGTGCTTTACCGTCGTTTTAGCGGCGCTATTTGGCTATGGTGGCCACACAAAATATTGACAATTTGGGCCCAATTTGGACATTTTCACTTAGGGGTGTACTGACTTTTGTTGCCAGTGGTTTAGACATTAATGGCTGTGTGTTGAGTTATTTTGAGGGGACAGGAAATTGACACTGTTATACAAGCTGTACACTCACTACTTTACATTGTAGACAAGTGTCATTTCTTCAGTGTTGTCACATGAAAAGATAGAAGAAAAGATTTACAAAACATGTGAGGGGTGTACTCACTACTATATATATATATATATGTATACAATAAAACCTTGGTTTGAGAGCGTTTTGCAAGACAAGCAAAAGGTTTTAATAAATCTTGACTTGATATACAAGTAGCGTCATATCACAACTGAGTATAAAAGAGTAAGAGAGGCGCCTCTAAGTGTAGCAATATGGATACATTTAATGAAGGAACAACAATTAGCAACATATTGCTACACTTAGAGGCGCCTCTCTTTACTCTTTTATACTCTGGAGCTCCTGCTGGATTTTGCTTCTAATCCCCTTGTGGAGGCTTCCATTTGTGGATGGACATTTCATGGTTACACAACCTGGTCACATCACTAGAATCTTTTTATATGGACTATAAACTGAAGGACCTATGAATAAATGGTTGTGGGAACGAATCGTCTGAGTTTCCATTATTTCTTATGGGGAAATTCGCTTTGATATATGAGTGCTTTGGATTACAAGCGTGTTTCTGGAACGGATTACGCTCACAATCCATGGTTTTACTGTATATTATAAAAAATATAATATAAAAAAAAAATGCAAAAAAATATAATATAAAAAAAAAATGCTAAAAAAATATAATATAAAAAAAAAATGCTAAAAAATATAATATAAAAAAATTATAAAAAATATAATATAAAATAATAATATAAAATAAATATATAGCTTAAAACAATACACAATATATGTAGCCAGATGCTGGACTACAGCCACACAGAGGAGGGGGCAATGCCTTCTGTTGCTCTACATTTTACTGTAATATTTCTTAAAAATGATATTATATTATGAATAAAAAAAATGAATTATATAAATATAATAATAATAATAATTAACATAAAAATATAATATACTGTATATATAGATGTATATATATCTATATATATATCTACAGTGGGGGAGAACAAGTATTTGACACACTGACGATTTTGCTGTCATTTTTATCATAGGTACTCTTCTTCAACTGCGAGAGATGGAATCTAAAACAAAAATCCACGAAAATCACTTTGAATGATTTTTAAATAATTCATTTGCATTTTATTACATGACATAAGTATTTGATCGCCTGCCAACCTTTAACCACTTAAGCCCCGGACCAATTTGCAGCCAAAGGACCAGGCCCCTTTTTGCGATTCCTGCACTGCGTCGCTTTAACTGACAATTGCGCGGTCGTGCCCCGTGGCTCCCAAAACAAAATTGGCGTCCTTTTTTTTCCCCCCACAAATAGTATAGTAATAATCTTTTGGTGGTATTTGATCACATCTGCGTTTTTTTATTTTTTTGCGCTATAAACAAAAATAGAGCCACAATTTTGAAAAAAAATGCAATATTTTTTTACTTTTTGCTATAATAAATATCCCCCAAAAAATATATAAAAAAAACAACATTTTTTTTCCTCAGTTTAGGCCGATACGTGTTCTTCTACATATTTTTGGTTAAAAAACAACAACACAATTAGCGATTATTGATTGGTTTGCGCAAAAGTTATAGCATTTACAATATAGGGGATAGTTTTATAGCATTTTTATTAATATATATATATATTTTTTTACTAGTAATGGCGGCGATCGGTGATTTTTATTGTGACTGTGACATTATGGGGGACACACCGGACATTTTTGACACATTTTTGGGACCATTGTCATTTATACAGCGATCAGTGCTATAAAAATGCACTGATTCCTGTGTAAATGACACTGGCAGTGAAGGAGTTAACCACTAGGGGGCAGTGTAGGGGTTATGTATTACGTTATGTGTTTTTCTATTGTAGGGGGGCGTGGCCTGGCATGTGACATCACTGATCGACCTTCCCTATAAAAGGGAAGAGACGATCGGTGACAGCCACACTAGGAAGCACGGGGAGAGGTTTGTTCACACAGACCTCTCCTCGTTCTTCAGCTCTGTGACCCGATCGTGGGACACCAGCAGCGATTGGGTCCGCTCGTCCCACAGCCACGGTCACGGAGCTCAGAACTGGGTCAGAACTGGCACGCTCCCAACCCACGGCTGGGCACTTAAAGAGCAACGTACAGGTATGTGCTTGTGCCCAGCCGTGCCATTCTGCCAGCGTATATCGGTATGAGGCGGTCCTTAAGTGGTTAAGAAGCCCTCCTGTTCTCCACTCATTATCTGTATTAACTGCACCTGTTTGAACTCATCACCTGTATAAAAGGCACATGTCCACACACTCAATCAAACAGACTCCAACCTCTCCACAATGGCCAAGACCAGAGAGCTGTGTAAGGACATCAAGGGTAAAATTGTAGACCTGCACAAGGCTGGGATGTACTACAGGACAATAGGCAAGCAACTTGGTGAGAAGGCAACAACTGTTGGCGTAATTATTAGAAAACGGAAGAAGTTCAAGATGACGGTCAATCTCCCTCGGTCTGGGGGTCCATGCAAGATCTCACCTTGTGGGGCATCAATGATCATGAGGAAGGTGAGGGATCAGCCCAGAACTACACGGCAGGACCTGGTCAATGCCCTGAAGAGAGTTGGGACCACAGTCTCAAAGAAAACCATTAGTAACACACTACGCCGTCATGGATTAAAATCCTGAAGCGCACGCAAGATCCCACTGCTCAAGCCAACTCATGTCCAGGCCCGTCTGAAGTTTGCCAATGACCACCTGGATAATCCAGATAAGGAATGGGAGAAGGTCATGTGGTCTGATGAGACAAAAATAGACCTTTTAGATCTAAACTTATTGAGGAAAGGATGGATGGGACCATGTATCTCGAGATCTTGGCCAACAACCTCCTTCCCTCAGTAAGAGCATTGAAGATGGGTCGTGGCTGGGTCTTCCAGCATGACAACGACCCGAAACACACAGCCAGGGCAACTAAGGAGCGGCTCCGTAAGAAGCATCACAAGGTGCGCGTGCGCGCACGGTTACCGGCGCCAGGCGCCAGGCGGGCTATTTAAACCAAGTTCTCCTTTCAGATCTTGCTGCTTGATCTACAGCATTCCTGAGACTATTACCTGAATCTGATGTGTTGTGTATTGACCCGGCCTGACCTGTGACCTTCCCTGCCTTCTGCCTGCCTCTGACCTCTGGCTTGTCTACGACTCCGCACCTGTCTCATCCTCTGGTCCATCCGTGCTCATCCGTTACCGACCCGGCCTGTTCCACATTCCTGCCTCTGCCTGCTGCATCTGTTCCTGTACTGACTGTCTGGTTTGACCCGGCTTGCCCGACTCTTCTGCGTGCCTGCCCCTGAGTGATTCACCTGTTCCTGTTGGTCTCGTGCTGTCTACTGGTTCCTGTCCGCTGCCACTGGGGCCTGCTTGTCCAGCTACAGTTCCTGAAGTCAGCCTGATCCATCCTCCGGCTGTTGATCCTGCCAGGCACTTGTGCTACCTTTGACTCCCGTGCCTCCTGTCACCACCATCAGGGGCCGTGAGTCAAGAGAGGTGTCCTTCTGCATTCCGGGCTCACCACTAGGTACGTGGCAGTATCAAGCAGCCATGTCCGAGCCCGGGCAGGGAGCCTTTCCTTTGGATGAACTGTGATTGCATTTGGCGGGTTCGACCCAAGCAGTTAAAGGCCTTCAAGAAAGCTATTCCCGTTTGGAGGAACGTGTTCAAGCCCTCTCTCCGCCAGCTACTACCCAGGGGTCACCATCTGCCTCTGCCAGCATGCCTGCTCCACCAGCAGTGGTGATGTTACCCCCTGAACCTCGAGTGCCCACGCCTGAGAGATTTTCTGGTGAACGCAGCAAATTCAGGGCCTTTCGCAACTCCTGCGAGCTATACTTTGCTCTTCAGCCACGGACATTTTCTTTGGAAGCCACCAAAGTGGGCTTTGTAATCTCCTTGCTCCAGAACGAACCCCAGATATGGGCACATCGCCTTCTTGAACAAAAGGCTGATGAACTTTCCAACCTGACCACCTTTTTTGACGCGATGGCCCGAATCTATGAGGACCCTCAGCTCTCAGCAACAGCCGAAGCCGCTCTCCATGCACAACTCGCCCATGTAGGGGTTCCTCAGACTCTGGATGAACTTATCAATCTATCCATACAGATTGACAGGCGCCTACGTGAACGCAGGTCGGAGAGAGCCGCAGGTCCGTCACGTCCCACCTGGATGTTGTCGAGAGTGCCCAGTTATTCAAGTACTATGCCACCAGCTCAGTCTACTCCTACTACTGATGTGCCGGAGCCTATGCAGCTGGGTTTGCTACGACCAACGCTCACACCTGAAGAATGTCAGCTTTGCCGCATGATTGATCTGTGCATGTATTGTGGGGAGCCTGGGCACTACGTGAGGTCCTGTCCAACCAAGATCCGTAAGTGGCTTCCTCCTTCTGCTGATCAAGTCCTTGCAATCACCAATGCTTCCCCTCACCTTGCTCTTTCCATTTTGTTGCAGCTTCCCGGAAAGTACTGATACATCTTGCCAATGGATCTGCCATCCGGTCTGGTCCTGTCACCCAGAAAACCATCCCCATCTCTGCCAGCATATCCAATCTTCACCATGAACTTTTATGTCTTGACATCATCACTTCACCCTTGTTTTCAGTTATCCTGGGAATGCCCTGGCTCCAGGCCCACAACCCTTGCATTGACTGGACTACCAGAGATGTTACCTTTCCTTCACCTTATTGCTTCCAACATTGTCTACCAAGGACTTCCAACCAGCCCACAGTTCTGATGTGCCTGGATACGGAAGCTCGCCAATTAGTTCCAGAGGCATACCACGACTTCATTGATATCTTCAGCAAGAAAGGTGCAGAGACTCTTCCCCTTCACCGGGTCTATGACTGTCCTATCGAGCTCCTCCCTGGGGCCGAAGTACCATTTGGAAGAATTTTTCCTTTAACTGAACTAGAACTGGCAGCACTTAAGGACTATATTGATGAAAATCTTAAGAAAGGATTTATCCGCTCTTCCACATCCCCTGCAGGAGCTGGCATTTTCTTTGTGGAAAAGAAGGACCATACCCTTCGGCCATGTGTCGATTACCGGGAACTAAACAAGGTGACCATTAAAAACCGATATCCTCTCCCTTTGGTGCCGGAACTTTTCCAGAGACTGGGGGCAGCAGTCATTTTTACTAAATTAGACCTACGGGGGGCCTACAATCTGGTCTGCATAAGGGAGGGTGACGAATGGAAGACAGCTTTTCGCACCCGATTCGGACATTTCAAATACTTAGTTATGCCTTTTGGGCTCTGCAATGCCCCTGCCACCTTCCAGCATTTTAGAAATGACATTTTCAGAGACTTCCTGGATCTATTCGTCATCATCTACCTGGATGACATTTTGATCTTTTCTGCCTCCATCAGTAGCCATCGTCAACATGTCAAGTGTGTGTTAGAGCGACTCCATCAGCATGGCCTTTATGCAAAACCTGAAAAATGTGAATTTGAACAACAGAGCATACAGTTTCTGGGACTAATCATTTCTGTTGAGGGCATTAAAATGGATCCTCAAAAAATTTCCGCTATCCTTGAGTGGCCTGCTCCTGTGGATAAAAAGGGTGTTCAGCGGTTTGTGGGCTTTTCGAACTTTTATCGGAAATTTATTAAAGGATTCTCAGCCATCATCTCACCTATTACCCAGCTGACCAAGCAGGGAGTTCGATTTCATTGGACTCCCGAAGCCCAAACTGCTTTTGACACCCTTAAGAGACTTTTTACCTCCGCTTCCGTACTGAAACACCCTGACCCGGCTCTCCCGTTTGTTCTGGAGGTTGATGCATCCGAAGTCGCCGTTGGGGCAGTACTCTCACAACGACAAGGTCCCAAGGCTCTTCTGTTCCCTGTTGGCTTCTTTTCACGCAAGCTTTCTGCTCCTGAAAGAAACTATGATGTGGGGGACAGAGAACTATTAGCAATAAAAGCGGCTTTGGAGGAGTGGCGGTACCTTCTGGAAGGAGCAGCTCACCCGATCCTGATCTATACGGATCACAAAAACCTGGAGTACCTGAAATCTTCTAGAAGGTTGAAGCCGCGTCAAGCCAGGTGGGCGCTGTTCTTTTCCAGGTTTGCTTCCATGTCACCTACAGACCGGGTTCAAAAAATACCAAACCGGACGCATTGTCCCACATGTTCAATGATCCCAAAGTACCTACCTCTCCGGATACTATTCTGTCGGCGGAAAACTTTCTCCTTCTTCAAGAAGATCTTTTAAGTCGGATTAAGCAAGCTTCCAGTGTAAACCCCCCTCCTGCAGAAGCAAGGCTGCTTGCGAAAGACGGTCTGTTCTGGCTTGAGGACAAAATCTTAATTCCAGAAAATCTTCGGGTCACCATACTCGAGCTCTGCCACGACCATGTACTAGCCGGCCACTTCGGTGTCTCCAAGACGTCTGACCTCGTGCAACGCACGTTCTGGTGGCCGCAAGTTACAAAGGACTGCAAAAGTTACGTGGAGTCTTGTACCATCTGTAATCGCAACAAGGGTAATAAGGCCAGGGCTTGGGGCCTGCTCAAACCTTTACCTGCTCCAGAGAGACCCTGGAAATTAATCTCCATGGACTTTATTGTTGAACTTCCCCCTTCAGAAGGCCATACTGCCATCTTTGTGGTATTGGATCGACTGTCCAAGATGGCACACTTCATCCCCTTGAAAGGAACACCGTCGGCACCGGAAACTGCACAAGTTTTCATCAGGGAAGTCATCAGACTTCATGGAGTTCCAGCCAACATCATATCAGATAGGGGGGTGCAGTTTACCTCTTGTTTCTGGAAAGCACTATGCAGTTCCCTTGGCATCGAGCTATCTTTTTCTTCTGCATACCATGCTCAGACAAATGGGCAGACAGAGAGAACTAACCAGACTCTCGAGCAGTAGCTTCGCTGTTTTTCCTCCTTTTTTCAGGACGACTGGTTCTCTCTGTTGCCACTGGCCGAGTTTGCTTATAATAATTCCATCCATTCTACCATCAAGCAGACCCCGTTTTTTGCCAATTATGGTTACCACCCATCATTTCTACCTAGCTCTGTTCCTGAATGTTCTGTGCCAGCCATTCTCAAGACTGTGGATTTTTTCAGTACCAACTATAAACTGTTGCAGGAAACCATGACCAGAGCACAAGCACTAAACAAAGAGACTTTTGATAAAAACAGACGGGGGGAACTGATTCTGAAACCTGGAGACCAGCTTTGGCTGTCTACAGTTAATCTCCGACTCGCTTGCCCTTCAAAGAAATTGGGCCCTAAGTTTCTGGGTCCTTTCACAGTCAAGAGGAGAATCAATGAGGTGGCCTACGAACTGGAACTGCCAGAATCACTTCGGGTACACCCCGTTTTTCATGTTTCTCTCCTGAAACCCGCCATCTCTAATCCTTTCCCAGGACGAGCCACGGATCCCCCTGCTCCTATTTTGGTCAATGGTGAAGAGGAGTTCGAAGTGGAGGCAATAATGGATTGCAGGAAGAGAAATAACTGTGTCCAATTTCTCATTAAATGGAAGGGGTACGGTTCAGAGGAAAACTCATGGGAGCCTGAAAGCAACATACATGCTAAGCATCTGATACAAGCCTTCAAGAGATCCCATCCTGAGAAAATGGTCCGGTTGGGCATCCGGAGGCTGCCCCTTGGGAGGGGGCAATGTCAGGAAAGGCTGGCTGGGGACAGTGGTCCGTCACCTGTCTGTGCGCGCCTGCGGGTGCCTGGTGCACGCATTCGCGGTCGCGCGGTTCCGCGCATTCGTGGTCGCACGGGTGCGCACGTTCGCATACGTGCGCGTTCGCGTGCGCACGGTTACCGGCGCCAGGTGGGCTATTTAACCCAGTTCTCCCTTCAGATCTTGCTGCTTGATCTACAGCGTTCCTGAGACTATTACCTGAATCTGATCTGTTGTGTATTGACCCGGCCTGACCTGTGACCTTCCCTGCCTTCTGCCTGCCTCTGACCTCCGGCTTGTCTACGACTCTGCACCTGTCTCATCCTCTGGTCCATCCGTGCTCATCCGTTACCGACCCGGCCTGTTCCACGTTCCTGCCTCTGCCTGCTGCATCTGTTCCTGTACTGACTGTCTGGTTTGACCCGGCTTGCCCAACTCTTCTGCGTGCCTGCCCCTGAGTGATTCACCTGTTCCTGTTGGTCTTGTGCTGTCTACTGGTTCCTGTCCGCTGCCACTGGGGCCTGCTTGTCCAGCTACAGTTCCTGAAGTCAGCCTGATCCATCCTCCGGCTGTTGATCCTGCCAGGCACTCATGCTACCTTTGACTTCCGTGCCTCCTGTCACCACCATCAGAGGCCGTGAGTCGGGGACGCAAGAGAGGCCTCCTTCTGCATTCCGGGCTCACCACTAGGTACGTGACAGTGTGTTTCTGGTCGTTGTCATGCAGGAAGACCCAGCCACGACCCATCTTCAATGCTCTTACTGACCTTGAGATGCTTCTGACGGGGCCACTCCTTAGTTGCCCTGGCTGTGTGTTTCGGGTCGTTGTCATGCTGGAAGAACCAGCCACGACCCATCTTCAATGCTCTTACTGAACTTGAGATGCTTCTTACGGAGCCACTCCTTAGTTGCCCTGGCTGTGTGTTTCGGGTCATTCTAATGCTGGTAGACCCAGCCACGACATATCTTCAATGCTCTTACTGACCTTGAGATGCTTCTTAGGGCGCCACTCCTTAGTTGCCCTGGCTGTGTGTTTCGGGTCGTTGTCATGCTGGAAGACCCAGCCACGACCCATATTCAATGCTCTTACTGACCTTGAGATGCTTCTTATGGAGCCACTCAGTTGCCCTGGCTGTGTGTTTCGGGTCTTTGTCATGCTGGAAGAGCCAGCCACGACCCATCTTCAATGCTCTTACTGACCTTGAGATGCTTCTTACGGAGCCACTCCTTAGTTGCCCTGGCTGTGTGTTTCGGGTCATTCTAATGCTGGTAGACCCAGCCACGACATATCTTCAATGCTCTTACTGACCTTGAGATGCTTCTTAGGGCGCCACTCCTTAGTTGCCCTGGCTGTGTGTTTCGGGTCGTTGTCATGCTGGAAGACCCAGCCATGACCCATCTTCAATGCTCTTACTGACCTTGAGATGCTTCTTACGGAGCCACTCCTTAGTTTCCCTGGCTGTGTGTTTCGGGTCGTTGTCATGCTGGAAGACCCAGCCACGACCCATCTTCAATGCTCTTACTGAGGGAAGGAGGTTGTTGGCCAAGATCTCGTGATACATGGCCCCATCCAGTCTCCAGACCTGAACCCAATAGAAAATCTTTTGGAGGGAGCTGAAAGTCCGTATTGCCCAGCGACAGCCCCAAAAACCTGAAGGATCTGGAGAAGGTCTGTATGGAGGAGTGGGGCAAAAATCCCTGCTGCGGAGTGTGCAAACCTCGTCAAGAGTCGGGTCGCGGGTGTCGCGGATTCGATCGCCGCAGAGATACCCGCGATCGCCTCACGGAGAGGTGGAACGAGGAGATGCGATGTAAACAAACATCTCCCCGTTCTGCCTAGTGACAGTGTCACTGATCTCTGCTTCCTGTGATTGGGAACAGAGATCAGTGATGTGTCACACGTAGCCACGCCCCCCCCACAGTTAGAAACACTCCCCAGGACACACTTAACCCCTAGTGGTTAACCCCTTCACTGCCAGTGTCATTTAGACAGGAATCAGTGCATTTGTATAGCACCGATCGCTGTATGACAATGGTCCCAAAAATGGATAAAAAATGTCTGATGTGGTCCGCCATATGTCGCAGTCACAAAAAAATCGCTGATCGCCGCCATTACTAGTAAAAAAAAAAAAGAAAAGATTAATATAAATGTCATAAAACTATCAATATTTTGTAAACGCTATAAATTTTGCGCAAACCAATCAATAATCGCTTATTGTGATTTTTTTTACCAAAAATATGTAGAAGAATACGTATCGGCCTAAACTGAGGGAAAAAATGTTTTTTTATATATTTTTGGGGGATATTTATTATAACAAAATGTAGAAAATAAAGCTTTTTTTTTTTTCAAAATTGTCCGCTCTTTTTTTGTTTATAGCGCAAAAAATAAAAACCGCAGAGAGGCGCGATCAAATACCACCAGGAGAAAGCTCTATTTGTGTGGGAAAAAAGGACGTCAATTTTGTTTTTGAGCCACGTCGCACGACCGCGCAATTGTCAGTTAAAGCGACGCAGTGCCGAATGGCAAAAAAGTGCTCTGGTCAGGAAAGGGGTAAATCCTTCTGGGGCTGAAGTGGTTAAAAAAAATAAAAAACACGTTTTTTTTCTTCCGGGTGGGGGTTGGGGGAGGGGATTGTATGACATGTGCTGTGAATTTCATGTCCCATTACACAGAAGGTATAGTGAAGCTCGTCATCCCGAGTAGATGAAATCCTATCCCCCCCCCCTCAGTCTCCGGAGGGCTGACCATGCTGCGTACACATGAATTTAAT